>NW_022475038.1:0-442936 GCF_009193445.1 Aspergillus pseudotamarii | reverse complement strand
TTTTTTTTTTTTTTTTTGGTGTTCCCATTTTGGGAGGTGAACATCAAACTACTGCAACTCGCTGGAGTGTTAGTTAGTCCTTTACTTCCTCACTCCGTAACAACTTACTTTCTTTTTCATTGGAAACACCGCCCCTCTTTTTCTCCCTCTCTTCCAAACAATTTCATTCTCTTCCACTTTTGTCATACCAACCACATTGTATAACTTGACTCCCGCCTTACACAGAGCCGCAAGTTCAGTGTGCGACACCTGAGGGCATCCTTTTACGCCCAACCTGACCGTGTTCTCCGCGTGGGGGGGATTGGTGGGAGACGAAGCTGCGGGGTGACCGACGGGTTGCAGGGCCAAGATCTCTGATCCCGATCGAGAGAAACGTGGACGGTTTTCGCTGTTCCTGTGTGACTTCCCGTGCCAATCAGGCCCCCTTCAGCTACATTACGTCCTGGTCTCGTCTAGTGCTATTCTGTTTGCCTTCCCGCGGCTTGCGCGAAGTTCTTGTGGTCGAGTTGTCGGCTTCCGAACGAGGCGCTCCATGAAACGGCAATGCCTAATCAGAGTGGATCTGATATCTCCTTGACGTCGTCCAGCTCGTCAGTATGCCCAGGTGACGGTGATACGAGGCCCGGCTCCTCATCATGTGACACCCTGGCCCCGTCGCAGCATCGTCGGCCTTCTTCTTCCACCCAAGAAGGCGTCCCGGTGACAAGAGATCAGCAACCGGTGTTGAGCGATACTGATGCGGTCTCAAGGGCTTTCGACCCGACAGACCCGGGTATCTCTGCCATCATGGCGCTGCCTCAGTACCCGAGCGTCGATACCAATGAAGCCAACTTTTTGGCTGTCTCCGAGGTCGTAAATGCGGTGATCGATCGCGATACTTATTTCCGCCGCGTAGGGGAAGGGGGTGAGGGAACCGCCCATCGTCACTCATCGCCACCCACCGACTTGTACATGTCAGATTCAGAGATGACCGATGTATTGTCCGACCTGGGCGGGGTACCCCTTGCGCCATATGAGAACGGGCCACTCGGCATGGAGACACTGGTTCACCACTTGATCGATCACGCAACAGCCAGGCGCGCCATCTCTACGATTTCGGAGGATAGTGAAGACGAAGACGAAGATGCCGCAGCCTTGATTACAAACTACGACACCCCCGTAAATCAAAATCTGTCCACACCGATCTCTGAGCAGGATGATCTTCTCGACGACGCAGAGAAGTTTTACTCGGATGAAGCGAGTGGCAACTACGATGAAGATGTCCCTGACCAGTCCGAAGTTTACCAGGATGGGGACATGTCGGAGGTGGATTACGACGATTTCTATCGAGGCTTGGATCATGACCTGGGCTCGCAGGCAACAGAAGTCCTGGGCCATGACGACCACAACTACCCCTCCGATGGTGAGGATTGGAGTGGTGGAGATTTGACTGGCGATCCCCGCTTTCCTGCCTCAGTCATACACGGAACCAGTATGTATCATCATGTCTCACATGGGCCAACTTATCTTTCTTGCTTTCCCTCTTGCCTTCCTTCCACCCGTCCTTCCTTCCTTCTATTGTATAACTTGCTCAGACTGAGGCCATGCTGATTGTCTTGTGTGCGATAGCCCATGAAAGAAACTTTACTATCGACCAGTTTATCTCTCAATGGCTTGTCCAGTCGACGGCGGCCTCGATACCGAGTCTTCCAGTTATATCAACGGCAATGCCACCAAGTCCCATCTCCAACATCCTTGGTTGGAATCCCCCAGCAAAGATCGCACGGCCGAGTGGGTACTCCGGTGACTTTTATGACATCCAACAGATTCCCTGGTGGGAGACCTTACGAGTCAAGCGAGCAGACGCCCGGGAGCTGCGAGACCTCTGGTATACGTCGTACCATAACTTAGAGTACTCGAATCAACGGCCGGGGTTGCGACTATCTCAGGAGGAGTTCTACTACCGGGAAAAGGCTATGTACACCAAACATAAAGCTACGATCGAGCACTTTCAACTCCGGAACCTGATGTCCGTAGCAGCCTACAATACGGTGCACTTTGCCCAAGAGTCAAAAGTGTATTCCTGGGCGCCTGCGTATGATGACGTGAGCTGCTTGATCGATCTGTCCAAACCGTCCGCCGAATCCGGATTCCACGCGCCCGTAAAGATCTCTACTATGAAGTCGGCTCACGACGTTGCCATCGCTGGTGGCTTCGCAGGTGAATACGCGGTGCGCGCAGTGGGCACGCAGGAAGGTAGTGTGGAAGGCTTCGTGACGAAGGACCCCAACGGCATCACCAACCATATCGATGTCGTCCCCAGTCGCACGAGCCGGTCGCCGATGGGCATCTTTGCATCCAACGACCGGCACCTCCGCGTGCTGGACGTGGAGACCAACACCTTCATTGCAGATCAAGAGCTGTCGCGAGCCATCAATTGTACGGCCACCTCGCCGGATGGACGTTTGCGGTGTGTTATTGGGGACTCGCCTGACGCCTGGGTCGTCGAGGCGGACACGGGACGACCTGTGCATCCCCTCCGGGGCCATCGCGATTTTGGGTTTGCGTGCGCGTGGTCTCCCGATATGCGGCATATCGCCACCAGCAACCAAGATAAGACAGTGATCATCTGGGATGCACGGACCTGGCGCATCCTGGAGAAGATTGAGTCGGACGTCGCAGGATATCGATCCCTCCGATATTCGCCGGTCGGCGGCGGGTCACGCACGCTACTGCTGTGCGAACCGGCCGATCGCGTCTCGATCATCAACGCGCAAACGTACCAAACGCGGCAGGTGCACGACTTCTTTGGGGAAATCGGTGGTGCGGACTACTCTCCGGACGGCAGTACAGTCTGGGTTGCCAATACCGATGAACATTTCGGTGGATTTATGGAATACGAGCGACGCCAATGGGGACAACGATACGGAGTACGGGACTTGCCTCATGAATGGGTGCGAGAGTCCGACTTGGACGAGGATGAGCGATGCGTTCTAAGCGAACGAGAGCGACAGATGCGTTTCTGGTGGAATTTACGCGACGAAGAACATGAGGAGATGTTACTGGTGTAACAATCGGATTGCTACCTTGGCCGCTGCGGCTCAAATGGCTTCATCTTCAAAAGAACCATGCGCTGCCTCCGCCATTGGTTGTCGAACCTGAAGAAGGGGAATGATATTCGACGGGGGCGTTTTTCGGGAACGAGGGATTCAATATTTGCGACGCAAGCGTTCTATTACGGAATCCCCGCATATTTTATTTTATTTTATTTTTTTTTTACCCTATCTTTTTCTTCTTTCATGTCTTACTGTATCTACAATATACTGGGAGGCCTGCTGACTGCGTTACGAGATACCACTGAATTGATTCCTGCACATTGTTGCCTTTTCTTTCCCATCGAATCAAAGAGGCCTACGTAATACCTGTGTGGCGACCAAGATCGGTGTGATCTGATCGGTACCCAATGGTCGGGGGCTGTGGCTGGGCAACCCCACCGCCGATCTTCAGCTCAACCAAAAAGCACAGCCGCAGCCCCTCCTCGTCTCGGAGATAAATACCATACAAACAACAAAACTTCCCCCTGATCCATCCTTTCACATCATCTCCTGTCCTTCTCTCATTCAAACATCACAACCAAGAAAAATCAATATGGGTTTCTCCGACATCCTCCAAGACGCCGTCTCCCAGGCCGTCAGCCACGCCACTAACAACTCTGGCGGCGGCGGCGGCAACAACAACAACCAAGGCGGTTCCAACCAGAGCTACGGAGGAGACTCTTACGGCGACCGTCCCTCCCACGGCGGCAACCAAGGAGGGTACAATGACCGTCCCTCTCAAGGCTACGGAGGAGACTCCTACGGCGACCGTCCCTCCCACGGCGGCAACCAAGGAGGGTACAATGACCGTCCCTCTCAAGGCTATGGAGGTGACTCTTACGGTGACCGCCCCTCCCATGGCGGCAACCAAGGTGGCTACGGAGGAGGCTACAATGACCGCCCCTCTCAAGGTTACGGAGGTGACTCCTACAACGACCGCCCTTCCCACGGTAACCAAGGCGGCTACGGAGGAGGCCCCTCCTACAACGACACTTCCTACAACGCCCCACCCCCCTCCCACGGCGGCTACCACAACTCCAACCCCTCCTCCCATGGCTTCTCCGACAGCGACGTGAACCCAGCCCTCGCCCACGCCCAACAGCACTCCGACTCCAACTCCAATGACTCCTCCCTCTTCAGCACCGCCCTGAACTTCATCAAGGACAAGCAAGGCCGCTCTTCCTCCCCCGACATCGATGAGTCCGAGATGGTCCAGTCCCACCAACAGCTCTACGATGACGATGATGGCAGCAAAACCCATGATTCGAGGTCTCTGGGTGCTGGCGCTGCCATGCAGGCGCTTAAGATGTTCAGCTCCGGCCAGAGCGGTGGGTCTTCCGGCGGTGATCAGAATGCCTTCATTGGTATGGCGATGAGCCAGGCTGCCAAGCTTTGGGAGCAGAAGAATTCGAGTGGCAATGTGGTGAGTTTTGTTTTCCTTTTTATTATTTGCTTTTCTTTTTCTTGTGTGTGTATTTGACTTTGGATGAATGCTGATCTGGGTTACTATAGACCGATGACAAACAGTCGGCTGTTAACAAGGCCGCTGAGATGGCATTGAAGATGTACATGAAGAACCAGGGTAGTGGATCGTCCGGTAGTGGTGGGCCGGCGTTGATGAGCTTAGCCAGCAAGTTCCTGGGCAAATAGGTTTGGTTAATGGTTTAATTTGTTTCTTTCGTGTGAATATGGTATATGGTTTATGTTATATTGTTGGACATGACAGAATGATATACAGAATGATCTGCTACTATTGAACGCATGAATAAATACATGCTATGCCTCTTGAAGGGTGAAATTTGATCACAACAATTCTATTTTATAATCTAAACAGCCAGGGTTCATGCAGCGCCAAACAATGAATCCCATGGTATCAGTAGACCAGCAAATCCAAAGCAAAACTCTAAACTAGAACTCGGGGTAAAAAAAAGCGGATATTGGGAATGAGAATGGAATAAGTAAAAGGTAGAAGGAAAAGCAAGTCAAATCACCACTCATCGTCGTCGTCGTGCTTGCCTTGCATCGCGTGTTGTCGTGCTCTCAATGCCTCTGCGAGGCCTCCTGCTAAGCTGGCGTTCGAGGTACTGTTCGGCGTCCCGCGACCACTGCCGCCGGATGAGTCGTGCGAGTTCATGCTCACAGCGCTATCCCGAGGCGCTGGTGGAGGTGCCGGCACCGCCTTTCTTCCAGCCATGTTCGGGCGCTTCGCAGGTGGTGCAGGAGGTGCCGGCTTTGCCTTGGCTGCGGCCGCAGTAGCGGCGGCTCCGTTGGCAGACGGCACCGGACTTGCCCTGGGTGCGGCTGGTGGCGGTGGTGGGGGAGTAGGCTTAGGTGTAGGCGCGACTTGCTCTTCAAGATACGCCTGGGGGGTCCAGCCCTGGACGGACGTTGCCATATTCATGCACAACCACCAACCTACAACACATTAGCCTCGTAAACACAGAAATGAAGAAGTTAAAGGCTTACCGTTTCCTTCCTTCGATACAATTTGTACAACTTCTCCCGCCCGGATGTCCAGCTCGTTGGACTGGGCACTAGTGAAATCGTACAAGACCTTCGCGGTTGCTTTCTTTGGTGCCGGAGCGCTCGCAGGTGGTGGTGGTGGGGGTGGAGCTCTCACGGAGCCAGATGAGGCATTCCGTATATGAGAAGCGGCAGCGGCTGCAACGGGCTGGGGAACTGGTCTAGGAACGGCAGCTGGCTGAGGGGCAGGAGTTGGTTGTGCCGCAGCCGGCTGCGATTGAGGCAGGGGCTGGGCTTTGGGTGTAGGTCTGGATGCAGGTCTGGACGCCAGTTTCGACGGCCCGCCACCAGGACCACCGGGACGCAACAACTTTCCTTTGGTGACTGGTCGCGCTGCAACTTGCTTCGCTCGCGGCGTCGGCTTGGAGACCGAGCTCGGGGGCTCACCGGGGCTAGTGTGAATAGTGTGGCTCTTGTAGGTATCTACGTTCGGAGACGCGGCTGGATCTTTAATAGCTTTGACAGTAGCTAACTTTCCAGGCTTCTTGTTGTATTCAATGCTATATTGGATTAGCGGAGGGAAGCACATATACATGAACAAGTCTTACTTCTCGGAAATCTTCAGATTCAATTGCCCACGCAAAGCCGTCTGAAGATGAGTGAAAAATTCCGTTTTGAAGACACAGTTGATCAAAGGATCAGGTTCTTGCCCACCGATGATCAAGGAGAACCAGTCGTCTTTCAGGTTTGAGGTGCTGACAGCTTTGATGGCACCAATCGGCACCGTTCTTTCAGCCGAAATTTGCAATTGGTTATTGACAAGGGTCTGTGCCACGATATATACATGTCGGTTTGTCTGCAATTGTTAGGATACGATTTGTTTCCGGCATCGTCAAGTCACTCACCAAAACGAGAATCCGTGGAGAAGGTTTACTAGACCGACCAAACTTGGAGATCAGGACTTCACCACGGCAAGAAAAGAGAATATCCTCCGATCCTTGCATAAAGTCAGCGAACATTGTCGGCTATAAAGTAGTAGAATTACACTTACCGTTAATGCCTGCACCGTTGCGGATCATCTCTCCCGGTCCACCCTTGTTACCGATTCCAATGTAGTCACCAAGGAATCGTCGAGAGCCGAGCAAACTCATTCTGCGACGTTCCTTACGACCTTGGAGCACCTGATGGCCTTGATCACGCACCTTAATGAGTTCAAGACCGCCGGTGGTGCGACGCCAGAATCGCTGGATGCGGATGGCGCACTCAATACGATAGCGAAGGTAGTTACGCCATGCGCGCTGGATGCGAATGGCCATGTTGTGCCAGTACCGGTCACGCATAGCCTCCAGGGCAAAAAGCGTTTCGGGGGTCTTAACGAACACCTTCGTGATACCCATCTGGTACTCCTCTGCGGGAATGCTAGTGTCCTTGAGGATCTGCCGAGCGCCTGATTCTGCGTCACCAGTCCATGTGTAATCGCCGGCATAGGACGTCTTCGGGGACAGAAGATAGAAACGCTCCACGAACTTATCGAAAGTTTGACGATAAGCGAAACCAGCACGTCGAATTCGGACGTTTTCCTGGAGACCGAGGTATTTAATTTGATGCAGAACGTTTCCAACGTTGTACTCCTTCGGGGCCTTGTTGTCGTTTGGCTTGATGGTACGAATATATGATGGCTGAGCTTTCATCAAGGTAGCCACCAGGTCGTTAGCGGAAGCCTTGATCTTATCGCTAGCAGTAGGTGGACGCCTCTTATCATCCTGGTTGACCTGGTTAGGGAAAAGTGTGTGGACAAACTGATTGCCGCTCGACCCAACAAGGTTCAGCAGATCCTTCAGCAGCTGGTCTTTATTCTTGTCCGTCATGCCCTCTACCGAGTAACTGACGTCACCGGCGTAGTGCTTGACAATGAACTGACCCTGTCGGTTCTCGAAGTTTGGATTCTGCCCGAGGAAGTTTAGTCTGCCCACAAAGGTGTTGTCCGCAGCGCCAGAATCGGCATGCGCCGTTGCGCAAGCGTCGTTGAGGGCAGCGAAAACACCCGGTGGCCGCTTGTCTTCAATCAACGAGCACACAACCTTGTTATCAAAGTATTTGATGGGCGTCCACTGGATCTGCTCGCGAGCATATTCGTCTTGTTCGGCCTTCAAGGTCAATTGGATGAAAATTTGCTGTAGTTTCTCATTAACGTAGTTAATGCAAAGCTGTTCAAAGGAGTTCTTGTCGAAAATTTCGAACCCATAGATATCCAGGATTCCAATTGAGTTCGCTACGGGTTCCCTGGCAGTTAAGGACTGATTGACACGACCCACGATCCAATCGAAAAGATTGAAATAGATCGCCTTGGATAGCGCATCACGTACGGCAAGGGCTTGGACAGTGTTCAGAGGAACTTCGTAAACTGATCCCCTGCGGCCTCCGCGGGCGGTTTCCATGATGCGAATAGTGAGCGCTTTGTTCACCTGAGCAGGATCGACTTCCAGCAAGTAGGCGACAAAATCAACAACCGACTGATCTGAGATAGCAGCGTTTCCAGAATCGTCCTCGGCGAACTGAACGTTTCCAATCCACAGAATGGCGGCGAGCATTCGGAAGACGTTGTCCTGTTCGGCTTCGCTCATTCCGATCACACCCATTGCATTCAGAGTATCCCTGAACTCGGCAGTGTCGTCAACCCCGGGCACGTCGAAGCATTTCGAGCGGCTTGTGTAGAGGTAGGATTGGGGCTGCTGTACACCAAACATATCTACCGTTCATTAGATCATTTTCGCTTTTGTAGGGACAGAAATCATACCTCGGTATTTCTGCGGCGCCGCCTTTGTAAACTGGTAGAAGATGTGGAAGTTTCGCTCGTTGGCGATCTGACCGACGACTCGCGATTTCTCTAGCAAGTAATTGGTGATGTTGGCGCCGACCGGCTCACCATTAGCATTGAATTCCAACTCCAGGTACTTTCCGAACCGTGAAGAGTTATTATTGCGCAGCGTCTTCGCATTACCGAATGATTCGAGTAGCGGGTTTGTGGCCAGAACCATGTCTTTCGTCTGTTGAATGGACGAATCACTTCCGCCGGATACACTGGCAATGTACTGCATGATCCGCTTTGCGGCCTCTGTCTTCCCCGCACCCGATTCTCCGGAAATGATCACACATTGGTTATCTTTGTAGGATTTCATATTATAATAGGAGGATTCTGCGACTGCGAAGACGTGAGGAGGAACTTCGAGACGGTTCTTACCCCGATAGGAGTCGAGGACACCATCGGTATAGATACCCACTAGAAAAGGGGTCAGTCAGCTTATGTCCATCCCCTGATCATGCCTTTCAATGGGACTACCTACAGTCTCGGAACGGGTTCACAGACACCAACACATGTCCGATGTACGTCTAGAAGAAAGGCAACACTTAGTCCCGGTCTGGCGCATGCCCCGCGACATCAACTTACGTAGATTTCGTCATGCTCGAAGCGGAGTTTCAGGTTGTCGTTGATGGCTTCATTCGAGATCTTGCTCAGCAATGTAAGATCCGAAACACCAATCTCCTTCTTCTTCGTTGTCTCAAATGTGGCCTTCTTGACCTGAGGTTTTCCCGCTTGTCGCCCATCACCCACATCAGCGACCTTCGAGCGACCGAAGCCTCGACTCTTCTTCTCCCCGCCAACAGGACGTCGTGAGTGTCCCTAATTGCAATCGTGCATCAGCGGAATTGTTTCTTGGGGTTAGGTCTAAGCCAACATCGCATGCAGGAGTTTGCCAGACAGAGAGTAAGAGGCGACTCACCATGGTTGTTGTTACCGACTACCCCGGATTGGGCGCCCAGGCGTCAAGATATGTGGTGTATAAGTTTAGAAACGGGGTATTGTAAAGTAAGCGTTCAGGAACTGAGGGGAATGAGCGCAAAAGAAAGGTCGCTCATTCCAGGTGTATACACACACGAATAAAGAAAGTGAAGAAGGGTGAAAAGGAACAACGCTCGGAGAATGAGTGGTGCAAGATAATGGGGGGAAGAAGAAGGAGGAATGACGATGTGGTGCCTGTGGAGGACAAGACACAAGACTGTCAAGTCACTGCTACTAGTATTGTTACTCGGCGGGACACCCGATGGAACCTCCGTCTGCGCCACACACATACACGTGTGGCACCGTTGGGTCGACTTCCCTTCAGGTCGACAACGCGCAATCCCTTACAATCCAAGGTCTGGTACTGGTTAATAATCTCGACAATATTCGCCTCTTCCTAGGGTTCTGGCGGCAAAATTGGTGCCTTGTCCCTGGAGATCCAGAATTTTACTGCAACATGACATTCAATATATTATTACTATTAATAGGATTTCCCAAAAGCCTCTCGATAATTCTCCGTATTCGTTTTTATGTAAGGTTGATTTGTATGGACTTCAAAAAGGAGTAGCACATTAGCCTCAGGCAGCCACTTTCCATCGGCGTGCCGAAGGGTCTCCCTACGTCATCCCTGCATCCTATAGTTCGAAGATTTATCAACAGAAAATGTTTCCCTTAATGCCCAATACAGGAATCCCTTCGGATAAAGACAGGATTGATCGACTTTACTTTATGTGTATCTTTCAAGCTGTCATTATTTAATGCGTCCGGGGCAATAAGGGGTAGTCCTGGATTGAATGGAGCTGGGGTTTTAGGATAACGACTATATATATTGACCAGACTTTTGTTTTAAAACAGAACCTTATTCAACTTCATTAGGAAACTAGACTGTATCAAGGATAATATCAATAACAATAGAAAGTAAACAAACAAACTAAGTTGCACTCCTGTACATTACCATTCACAGACCCTATCATGATCCCAGAAATCTGCAATTTCTCTTGTTCGCACTTCTCCGAGATAATCCACCAGAACATTCCATCCTTCTGGGGAACGGACGGCCTGACTCATACTTCTCAGTGACGGAAACAGATCTCTTAGAATATTCCTCTCCTGGTCGGAGAGTACGTAGGGGTGAGCAGAAGTGACATGAGATAGCAAAGCCATAGAGTCTGTAAGAGACGGGGTTTGCAAAGGTATGTCAGCAAGACTAGTCGTATACTCTTCGAGGCAGGAAAAGAAACAGGATGAGTCAGGTATGGGGATTATCGGGACTAGAGCTGGTAGACATTCGACTACTCTGTCAGTATGTTGTGCCATGGTCAGTACCAGAACAGGATCTGTTTCTGATGATGGCAGATTTCGTACAACGCTTGTAGAGCCAACAGCCCGTCCAGATCATACTTTCCACTGGCTCTGTTAAATGAGTCTTCAGAGAGAAAGAGGGCGATTGCATAATTTTGGTAATATGAGTTATTCCGGGAGTGGTAGAAGTTAATCAACCGAGAGGACGTGTTTTCTCTGTCCGAAACTTGAATGGAGGATGGGCTGAGGAGAAGAATTCTCAGGGACAACGAGTAGGACTGTAACTGCAAGTTGAGATCGCAGTTTTGCAGTTCGCTTTCTAGAGCAATAGTCAGGCACATAATTAAGCAGGGGAATTAAAGCAGTCCGCACACCTTCCAGTCCCAATGTGGATGCCGTTAAAACAGGACCGATGACGTTCCAGATGGCACGGCGCCGAAGCGTGGAGCAGAACTGCCCATGAATAAGGGAAAGGGAAGGACTGATTTGAGTATTCATAGTTGGGTAGAGTTGTATTGTTAGGCACATAGCAAGTCAGAGTTATGTACACTTGTATCACAAGTCAATGGTCAGAGAGGAGATCAAGTCATCTGCTTCTTCTCCCTTGCAACAGAGAAGGGTATCTAAACGTCGCATCCCGGATATCCAAAATATAAAACACCAACACGCGCCTTCAGCAATGAGTTCTATAACGATATCTGCACAAAATAAACACAAAGAATCTATCCATGAGTAGGGAATCCCTCAAGCCTTTCTCGACTCCAAACTCTGGTCAGGGCTGGCGGGATTCTGTGCTGGTACTACTTCGCCCACAGGCGCGGGCACCTTTGGAATTGTCTTCTTACTTTCCCTAATGACTGATTCTGCTTGTTGTTCTGGCGTCTGACTCACTGGCAGATAGGATGAGATCCAAGCCCACCAGCCCTGCTCTTCGATTTGTTCTCTTTCCTCTTGTCTCTCGACGTCCCAGACCTCGCGGGGCAGGATTCTATGCGACGATTTCGACAGCTCGCCATGCTTTGCCTTCTGTGCTAGAAGCTCTTTCTCTACAGCTAGAAGAGCTTCTCGGGCGGCTTTTTCGGATTTTTCGAGTTCGGCCAACCGAGTTTCGACGTCCTCTCTTCGGGTGTTTTCTTTCCGTCGGGACCTCCACGATTCGAATACGATCAACCCACCCGCCACAATGAATAAGAATGTCTCACTGATGAATGTCGCGCCTGACTCGATCGCCTTGGATTCCGAGAGGGGTCGGATGTGGGGTTTTGGGGCTGGTTTCGCTGCCTCCTCAGCGGCCGCTTTGGCTTTTGCAATGGCATCTTCTTCTGCTTTTGCCTCCGCCTCTGTCTTGACCGTGGGAGATGTGGGCTTGTGTTTCCTGAGAGCGGCTTCGGCAGCTGCTCGCTTTTGAGAGGCGGCATTGTCACGGACAGCACCTAACCGGAGTCGCATATCGAACCGATGAAGTGCCTGCGCCATGGAGACGCAGACTTTCCGAAATCGTTCATGTTCGCGGGCCTGAGCTTTGATGCGATTCTACCCGCTGTCAGTATCTGTATGATTCATAAAAGCAAGGGGCAGCATACGGCGATTGGTTTTGACAGAGTTCGAATCGCGAGCGAAGAGAGTTTTAATGTGAGGGACATGATGAAGAGGAGGGCGAAGAAGAGTTACAGGTTAAGGGTAGGGAGCGAGGAAATAAGCGGCTAGCACGACGTCCATGATTTCTACTGTTTTGGGGAGCTAATCGGGCTAGATGGTGCGTCATCTGTGCACATAACTATCTTACTAGATAAGGTAGTAATGATCCTGTGCTTGTGCACGCTGATGTCAGCAATGTCCGTTGTTCCGGCATTCGGATCAATGTTTATCGATTGCCGTTTCGGGCAAACCGTTTGGAGACCAGTCGTAGGATTTCCTCTCGTTGTTCTAAGGTAGTCATCCCTTCATCTCCCCCCATCACCCCCACCCCCCTCGCAGACTTTCAGTCCGGTTGGAGCGGCGTCGGATGCATATACTTGTTTTGAGCGGCATTGTTTGATTTTGTTTGATTTTTGGTAAGTGTTTCTTCCTGTGGTCGGGCTTTTCTGGCTTTCTTTTTACTTTTCGGGTCGGTGTTGGCATCGCCGAATCAATTACTGAAGCGCATGTTTTCAATGCGCTGCCCGATGGTCACACTGAAAATATTATTTCGACATCTCCTATCTTCGTCGGGTTATGCTGATGAGACATAGGCAGTATTACGCCAGTATACCCCTTCCGCGCTTGATTCTTTATAATTGATGAACGTTACGACTGCCCTGCCTGATTTGAACCCGTCTCTCTTCCCCTGCACAATTGGTCTCGACCACTATTATTGATACCCACCGATAGCAAGTCCTAGACGAAGAGGAATAAAAAAAACAAAAGAAAAATGGAGGCATTATCACCGCGATCAACAAACCAAGTGATCAAGCCCAAGCCCATGGAGCGCAAAGTTTTAGATCGCAATGCTGCAGCTGCAGCTGCAGCTCAAAAGGCTGCATCCTCAAAGAACCATGCGCCGCCGCCACCGTCATTGGTTGCCGAACCTGAAGAAGATGGGGAGCGATACTCGACAGGCGCATTTCTTGGTAAAGGAGGGTTCGCTATCTGCTACGAAGGCACTTTATTACGGAATAACCGCGTTTTTGCTATGAAGGTCGTCAGGTCGGAGATGGCACAGAAAAAAATGCAAGAGAAGGTACCTAGCGCACTCCTGTAGGACCGAAGATTGATAGTTACTGATGGCACCTATGATAGTTTCGCACCGAGCTTCAAATCCATTCGAAAATGCGACACCCTCATATTGTCACCTTCCACCGCGCTTTTGCTTTTGAGAAATGTATATACGTGATCCTAGAGTTGTGTCCAAATGGATCGGTCATGGATATGGTTAAGAAGAGGAGGTCCCTCAGTTTACCGGAGGTGCGGCGCTTCATGATACAATTATGCGGTGCGGTGAAATATTTGCATAAGCGAAATGTTGCACATCGCGACCTGAAGATGGGCAATCTTTTTCTTGACCAGAATATGGATATTAAAGTGGGAGACTTTGGCCTCGCAGCTATGATAATATCTGAAAAGGATGAGAAGAGACGAAAGACCTTATGTGGAACGCCAAATTATATAGCACCCGAAGTACTTGATAAGAGTAAAGGAGGTCACACACAGAAGGTTGACATCTGGTCGTTGGGTGTGATATGGTACGTGGACTTTTCCTTTGACTGTTGACATGGGAGATTCTCAAGACTGGGGCTAAATAATTCTTCTAGCTTTGCAATGCTTACCGGATACCCACCATTCCAATCAAAGACCCAAGAAGAGATCTATAAAAAAGTCAGAAGTCTCACATACGTTTGGCCGAAGGACTCAGAATGCTCCAACCATATTCCAGAGGAAGCTAAGTCGCTTGTCAGCTCTTGTCTTAACCTGGCGGAAAATGAACGCCCAGATCCCGATGACATTGTCGAGCACCCTTTCTTCCATATGTATGAGGGTTGCATACCCAAACGGCTCGATCCTGCGTGTTGCCTTGCTAAGCCAGTCTGGTTGAAACCGGACGAACCCCGTGGAGATCGCATGATGTTTGGAAATAGCTTAGACTACGATGAGAAGCTTGCGGGTTACATAGAATATGTCGATGATCCGAACCAGCGGTACCCTATTTGCAAGGCAGCCTTCTATAGCCTCTGTGGTGTGGGACGAAAGCCGGATGGCTCTGCTCGCAAGGCAGCCGGGAAAAACTCTTCCAAATCTGCGTTTGCTGAATGTCTGGTGGAGGAGGAGAAAGGCCTCCAGCCAGTGATTCCGCTGCCCGAAGATATTGTTTATAGATATCCTCATGCGCCCGAAGGAGACTGGAGCATCCCTGATGCGGCGCTAATAAGTCGTAGGGATGGCGCTTCACAAGATACCACTCTCCTCTCCTCTAGAAGCACTCTATCCTTGCGAAGCAACTCGGTGTCGCTCACACGGACTCAAGCGGCACTTGCTGCAGCCCAGCAGCGGCGGCAAGCCTCCCAGAGCCATGCAGCGACCCTTCGGCAGCAGGCATCCATTGGTCGAGGATCACTTCGAAAGATCACTGCTCTCTGCGACCCACCGGTTTTAACAGCACCAGTTCTTCCCGAGGTGAGAGAGCTAGCTCTGAAGGATGCCGCTCCTGTGCCTAGTGGTGGACTTGCTGAGAGGCCTATCCGCGCGCGACGTGGCGTGTCAGCATCATCTTCGGGGCCAGTGCGTGACACGGCGCGGAACGTCGCATCGACGGAGTCTAAAACTGGTCATGAAGCCGGTGTTTTGACTGTTGGCAAGACACGTTCTCAGTCCCGGCGCTTGGAAGCAGCGAACCAGGAATCCACTGGCCTGCCTAATGCCAAAGAACGGCCCGTGCCTACAGCTCCAGACTTGCCGATCATTTCACGCCAGAGCTCTTTACGTGCTCCAACCAAGACCGAACCCAGACACGCCCCGAACCACAAAGACGGCGGCAATTTGACCGCAAAGGATGAATTGGATGCCCAAAGCCGTCGCTTAGCGGCTGAAGCTCAGTCTCAACAGACAGGCCGATCCGGTAGCAAGCCATCTCCACCATCTGGAAGTAAACCACGGTCCTCGATAGGGCTACACCCTCTTTTCCATAAGGATGACTCGTGCGAACTCCTGCCCCGGTCCTCCGTCATTGATGTCAATGCCGATCTGCGGCACATGCTGGCCAACTTGGTCCCTTATTCATCTGCTCGACGACGGACAGCGTCAAAGCGTGCTCCCCATACGTATGTCATCAAATGGGTCGACTATACCAACCGGTACGGAATTGGGTACGTTCTGGATGATGGAAGTGTCGGGTGTGTGTTCAAGTCTGGTAATGGACAGCCAGCGAGTGGAGTCGTTATGCGCGACGGGGAAAAGCACATCCGTCGCAAAGCCCGGCATCAGGAGAAAAAGGAGGATAGGACATACGCCTACTCTGAAGCGGGGCAACTCGTCCCTCGCAATGGACGGTTGGTCGAGTTCTACGAGAGCTGTGACAATGAGTTGCCTGAGCATCGTGGTAGTATTCGCCGCGCCTTTGTCTCCCCTTCCGTGTTTGAACGGGAGAGTTCGTCCAGTTCCTCGTCCGGTCTTGTATACAAAGCCCGATTGAATGCCAGTGTTGAATGCGCGCGGGCCGATGCGGAAAAGATCAAACGAGTCAAATTGGCCCACCAATTTGGCGAATATATGATCGGATCTCTGGGAAGAAACGAAGCGTATCTTGAGGACCAGCTGCCACCGGACCACCACGGCCAATTTGTCAAGTTCTACCAACGATTTGGCAATGTAGGGGTCTGGGGATTCGGTGATGGCGCCTTCCAGGTTAGTTTATCATTTTTTTTTTCTTTCTTTGCTCTGCAACATCCCTCCTCTCCTGCTAACAGTCCAATCCGGTAGTTTAATTTCCCGGATCATACCAAGATCGTCATCTCGCCCGGTCGCACCAGAAGCTCGTCTCCATGGATTGACTTCTATCATCTCTCCCCGTCTGCTGCTCGTTATTTGAGTTCCAAGGGAAAAATGCACCCGTCTGGGTTTGATAGCCGATCCATGGCATCCGACGAGGCGGGCACATTCCTTAGCATCGCGTACGGCACTGGCACTACTCCCAAGGATGAGCGTCTGCGCGACATCCTGGAGGCGAATGCGTTTTTACCGAAGATTACTTTTATGAAGACTGTCCTCAAAGGTTGGATTAAGCTTGGCCGCCTCGGCGAACGATCCTCAGATCAGCAATCTGCATCCGATGGATTATTCTGGGAAGGTGCCCAGGAAAGACCGCAACCGGGCGGAAGTGGCGGCAGATTTGTCTGGGTGACAGTAGGAGCACCTGGAGGGGACACCGAATATCGATCCGTTTCCCTGAAGAAGGGCGAGAACGAACCGGACGGCGAGATGGATGTATTAAGAGAGCGGTTGCGGAGGTTGGGAGTCCCATCCTAAGCGATGGTCTACACACACACTCTCTCTCTTTCTCTCTCTCTCTCTCTCATGACGACATGACATGACTTGCTTGAACTGTTACGTGGCTGGTATTCTATATTCTCATAGCATTTTATATTTTTGTAGAGTTGATCCGTTGTTAACCATTTTGCATTGACTACCCGGAGTTATTATAATCATCTCACTGATGTATGATACTAAGCTTTCATCTTGTTACTTTCATTGAGCAGCTGTCCTGCCTTAATCTTTAATCACCACCTAGGAATGAAAAAAGCATTTTCTAGACCTTGACTCTGCAACTCATCCCCACCCCCCGAGATATGCTCTCTATCATTCGTCGACATGGATCCAAGATTCCCACGGGTGGGCTCAACTTCTGCACGAGAGAAAGTCAATATACTGGCCTGAGCAATGGGCAACTCGAATCGATATGACAGGCTGGATCTATGGGTTCGCTTCGGCATTAACCAAAACCTTAGTGCTGCCGATCTATGCCCATTGTGATCCGATCAGCCGTGTTACTGTCAAAAGTTGCAATTTGACCCTCGTGCCATTACTCCGTATGCTTTGGTCCCTGTTTTTGGACCCCTTTTCCTCCAGCAAAGTATTTTTCGTGAGGTTGAGTTGGCTGGCTGGGCCCATGAATCCAATGTGATATATGTACGGGTGTGTACAACTCAATTCATTGCTTCTGATAGACACGCTCTGATTGATCCACGGGAGTTCATTCCGGCATTAGCTCGAGCTCACTACATATGAGCTCTGCCAAAATCACGGCCAATTTTCAATTCTTTGTTACCCATGACGGATCCACAGGTGCCGTGGAAATTTCAACCACCCACAGTTGTCTATGAGTGGCTGTGCCATGTCCGACTTATCTTAATTTCCCGTTCGCTCTCTTTAGCTATCGGGTAGCTTGCCAAAATCTTTCTCGATCTGCAGTAATGAGGGTCCAGCCGTGTGGATATTCCTCCAAAGTTTGGCACGTTTTCGAACCTCTCTGCTCCAATGATTGGATTCGACTCATGTCCCTCTCTCTCTGTCACTCGCGGTGCCCGTGCACCTCGCAGAAAAAGGCGACCCATCAAGCAGAATTTGGTTAGCTGAGTCTCACCGATTGGTAAGACCCAGTAAGAAGACCACGAAAACAATGATTACTGTGACCCATACCCCGGGATTCTATCGGGAAGTGAAGCGTCTGTCCCTGAACATATAAAGCCCTCCCCCCCCACAAGCTTTGCTACCGGTGGCGCTATAGCTTCACAAAACTCCTCACATCACCATGTCAAGTGAACAATATCCACATCGCGATGGCCTCGCAAGACGGCTGCTGGTCGCCTTCCTTGGCCATCCTGATCCTGTTCTCCCCACAGCAGCTCATAGTGTACCCCCGATGAACAACCACAACGAAGCAATGGGGATGCCGCCAGAAGTTCGAGCAAAGCGCCTCACAATTGCGAGAACGGAAGCAAACGCGCTGATTCCACCCAGCGACAAGCTTCTTGTCTTCCGTGCCCTCACAGGCATTGACAGCGTCCCGACATTGAACACACTCCACCACTACAACCGTACCGCTCCCAACGTCGGCATCTATGCACGGGTGGTCCAAGCAGAGCAAGTCACTGCCAAGCGATACCGCTTTTACAGCATCCTCATCAACACCTGCTTGGCTATCCAGATTGTCGTGGCTGCATCGCTCACAGCTCTCGGTGCCGCTGCTGGTCCACATTCCGCTGTAACCGCGTTCGGCGCTATCAACACTATCATGGCCGGAATCCTGACCTATTTGAAGGGATCCGGTCTGCCCGATCGACTGAAGCACTACCAGAATGAATGGCGCAATATCCGTGAATACATCGAACAACGGGAACGTGAATTCTGCTTGGATGGGTGCGATCTTGACGTACAAGACGAGATCCAGTATATTGAGCATCTGTACGAAGGCGTAAAACGGGAGATCGAAGGAATGAACGGCGGCGGCAGCGAGAGTCGAGGGCCGATGCAACATGGTCAGTACAGTCGCAGATCTTTCTTGCCTTCGCAATCGCGGAGCCAGGATGCTTCAGGTCCAAGTCCTGTGACGATCCCGGAACGGTCTTATGAGAAGATTTGATGTGGTTCACGCTGCAATGTGTATGTGCTGTGATATAATATGTCCTATCTGAGTTATTGCTGTCTGTCCTTCAGCGGGAGGGTTATGTGTGTACGTGTCTGCCTCGATAGAGTCGGGAATCTAATGAGCAACTGCAGTCTGCCTTTTACTAACTCGGGCACGCACTGCTTTGGATGTGTTTTAATATGAGAAATGACCTCGCCTTGCAAAGCAACCGCTTTATTCATGCCACCGGCTCCAGCAATGCTACCTCCCAGTTTGCCATCAAGTGGACGTAGCTTAGCCCTTTCCTCCAGAAGTGAGAAAAGATCCCAGACCAGACACCTGATCTACATGTCTCTACACAGCAAACAGAATAACTACGCCAGAGATATCCGAGGCCTAAGAAGCATACAGACTCCAACAACCTCAATTCCAACCTCATACTCACACCCCTAGTTCATCCGACACAAACTAAGCCAGGAACAGCATTAAGACAATCCATTAATGCCAACTATATTAACCCATCTTGGCATCGACCATAAACCACACCACCAAAACCCACCTTACACCGCAATCCACCTCCCTATCTCAATTAAAACAGCCAAAAGTCCAAAAGAGAAAAAGAAGAGAAAGAGAAGCTATATAAAAAAAGAGAAAATGCCCCTAGGAATCAACCTCGCCACACCTCCGGACACACCAGCCCTAGCAACCCTCTTCTTCACAACCTTCTCCGACAACTTCAACACGAAACTCTTCCCGCGCACACCGGACGTGCACACCTGGTGGACACGCGCCCTAGCCCAGGACATCCGGAACCCACGCAAACGCCTCCTAAAAGTAATCGACACGGACGCTGACCCGGCTAAAAATGAGCCTTCAATTGTGGGATTTGCACTTTGGTCACTTCCTGATTCGGTGCCCAATGTCTCAACGACGGAGAATAAGACCGGGTCTGAGGGGGTAGAGATTGAAGAACTTGAGGATGGGTTCAGTCCGCCTTGGCCGGAGAGCTGTGACGGGGCGTTGTGCGAGAGGTTCTTTGGTCGGAATTATGAGCAGCAGGTCGAGGTGATGGGGGATAAGAGGTATTATTGTATGTTTTCTGCCTCCTCTTCTTCTTTTCCTTTTCTTCAGTGTGTTTTAGGTATCGTGCTAATTTGGATGCGATGACAGACGTGGATATTGTAGGAACGCATCCTGCGGCAAGGAGACGGGGTGTTGCGACGATGCTTGTGAATTGGGGATTGGAGAGAGCGAAGGAGGAAGGACTGGAGGTGTATTTGTCTTCAACGCGGGAGGGGAGATTGGTTTATGAGAAGTTGGGGTTTGAGGTTCGGTCCACGGTCGAGGTGGATGGATATGTGCAGGATTCAATGGTTTGGGTTCCTTGATGTTTTTTTTTTCTTCTTCTATTTACCCTATATCTATATATGGGGATGGGTGTATTAATATTCTAAGATACATGAGGTGCATTAATTAGCCCAGCTGTACTATATAAAATGTATATATCATGCAAATAGTATACAGTAATATCACATATGTCAACACCAACCCAAACCCAACTAAAAAGAAGAAACCCTAATTCAACCTGAAACAAAGAAACAAAGTCCCCGAAAGTTCTAAATTTAATGCAAGTTCAACCTCGGCGAATCAATCAAGCTTAGAAATCAATTCAAAAGGATCTAAGTTCCAGTAAGATAAGGAAATCAACCCATTTATCCACAACCCCCACCTTCCCCCAAAAGAACCGCGTGCGATTCCCTCTCAATTGCGACATAGGCTACACTTTTCATATTATACACACATTCCCTCCCAGTTTATTTTAGCAGAATAAGTGCAGTTCAGTGCATGTTCAGTGCGTACTAAAGTAACAGTCCCAATCCCAGACAAATAAAGACAGAACACAATGGGCGACGCAGCACTAGCACCAGCATCCAAGGAAAATCTACTGATAACCTTCATGCGCGACTTAGCGCCGGATCAACTGGAAGAAATCAAGGCCAAGTTCCCCCAGCTGGAAGTATTAAGTGTGACGTTGAAGATGGGGGAGGATATTCCTAGTGGTGAGTTTTGTTGATCCTATCGTATCCTGTCCTGCTCTAAGCATATATATCTATAAAACTAACACCAATTGTTGTATTCAATGTAAATATACAGAACTAGCCAGAAAAGCAACTTACATTGTTACATTTACTAATCTCCCGAAACCCGAGGATGCCGAGAAGTATGTACTAGCTATCTGACTTGCATAGCATATACATATAAATGCAAATTTGATTGTTGAGAAAGTTGACGAGATGATATTAACATTATCTACAGTATTAAATTCATCCACTTCCTCTCCGCCGGTCTGGACCATGCTATCCAGCACCCCATCTTCAAGGAAACTGCCATCCCCTTGACAAGCAGCTCTGGGGTGCATGCGCCCCCGATCGCCGAATGGACGGTTATGAACTGGCTCGTTCATTCACGCAAGTATGCATACATGTACGAAGGGCAGAGGAAACACGAATGGCGCGATAGCAACAGTGGGTACTTCCAGGGGGTGCACGATCAAGTCGGGAAACGGGTTGGGATATTGGGGTATGGGAGTATTGGACGACAGAGTAAAGTTCTCTCTTTTCCTTTTCTATATTCGCCTCCATATTCACCCTTATCAATACATACTCAGACGTAGACAAATACCTAGCTGACAAGAGATAACACCCAGTCGGCCGCGTATCCCAAGCCCTAGGCATGACAGTCTACGCCTACACAGCCTCCCCACGACCAACCCCGTCCTCACGACACGACAACGGGTTTATAGTCCCCGGAACAGGGGACAAAGAAGGCACGATCCCCATATCTTGGCATCATGGAATCGACAGAGCATCTATCCGCGAATTCCTTAAACTCGGTCTGGATCATATAGTCATCTCGCTTCCGCTGACGCCGCAGACGACGCATCTTCTCGGCGCGGAGGAATTTGCGCTCTTGGCTTCTAGTCAGGGATCGAAAGGCGTGAAACCGTATTTGACAAATATCTCACGCGGAAAGGTCCTCGATCAGGAGGCGTTGATTGGCGCGTTGAAGTCTGGGGATTTGAGCGGCGCGGCGTTGGATGTGACGGATCCTGAGCCCCTGCCTGCCGGGCACCCGTTGTGGGAAGTTCCTAATGTACAGATTAGTCCGCATGTGAGTTCTTTGGGGGTGGAGTATTTTCCGAGGTCGTTGGATATTGTCAAGGAGAATGTGGGGAGGATAATGAAGGGGGAGGATTTGTTGAATGTGTATAGGAGGGGGAAGGGGTATTGATTTCTCTCTTTTTTTTTGTTTTATTTTTTATTTTCCCTTCCCCCTTTGGTTTTGTCTATGTTAGTAAGTTGCTTATGGAGCGGCTTTGATGTTGTTTCTTGATATAAGTCATGAGCGTCTTTCAAGTTAAGCTTGGACACTGTATGTTTGGAATGAATTCGTAACGGTATACATTATAATATATACTGCAATATGAGATGCTTGTACAGCTAACATTACTGCAGGGCCCATCCCCGAATAGCCTCTTCTAAAACAACACCAACCAATCCACTGCCGACAACAGCCCAGGCCCACGGGTTCGCCAACTCAGAGAGGTTGGGCCAGAAGCTGTTCTTCTCGCGACGCCATGCCTGCAGCTGCTGATATTTGTGTGGATCTTGCTCCTTGTAACGGGCCTCCTGGCTAGCTTCGTTTTGCTTGTCGCCACCCACGAAGCGGAGGTAGATGTAGTTTGCGACAGGACCCAGGAGCACAAAGGGGTTGAAGGTGCTGGCAGCGTTGAGAACGACGAAGGAGATGTGCACCAAAGCATCACCCAGGTAGCTATGGTCCCATTAAAAACTGATCCATCACTTTACGACCGGAAGGGAGCTTGTAGAGATTGACTTACTTTGGATGACGAACGATACTCCAGACACCGTGACGGCAGAGATCAGTCCGTTCCTGGCGGTGCAGTTCTAGCTGGCAATCGGCCATAGCTTCCAAAGCGAAACCAGCGCTGAAGAGTGCTACACCGAGACCGCGAATGGTGGCGGCAGTGTCAGTGTCCAAGTTCAAAGACGACCCAGTCAACCGGAAAGGTAGAGTGAATGGAAGGGTGACAAGAGTTAAGAAAACGGCCTCGGGAAGGAATTGCTTCAAGAAAGCGGATTTCCAGAATCCAGGATCCTTCGACTTCATCTCATCGTATCTTGGATCGTCTTTGCCACGGGTGATGGTTCTCTTCGAGATGCGGTAGAACAGTCGGGTACCCCAGATCGTCACGCAGCTGAGTAGTACTTTCTCGGTCCAGGGAATAGCTTTCCAGGCAGTTGAAAAGGAAACATTCTCGTAGAAAATCTGACGGCCAACGGCGCTCCACCAGGCGTTGATCACTTGACTTGATGGCCAGCACCAATCCTTGATCTCGCCCTTGTCGGTAGTTTTTGCTGCGATAAAAGAGGCAATTGAAAGCCCGGTATGCAAGGTGAATGAGGGGAGGATAGTCGATTTGAAGATGCCGACATCGCCGGTGGTTAAGCCCGGCCTGGGCTGTTGCCCGGCTAATTGGTCAATTGTTCGGTCGATGTCGACCATCGGCTTTTTGGAGCCGTAGATATCCATATTTGCGAGTTGGATGCAATTGAGTCTGAGGAGAAGAATGGTGCATGGTTGGTTTTATAGCTGCTATGTAAGGGTTGATGTCATAGTTTTGTAACTATTTAAGTGACGTTCGGATTGCCGAATATGGCAAATATCCCCACTGGCCCGGGGCGGTCTTGCATACTAGTAGTGTTCACAGTGAGACCAGATCGATTCTTGGTTTAATGTCACCCACTTTCTTGGAATATCCGAGAACTCGCGCCAAAGTAAACAGGAACATAAACATACACACGCATCGCCACCTCACTTTGAAGTCGCCATGACATGGGGTTAGAAAGTTGTCAAATTGTGCTGCTTCGATGCACAAACACATGAATAAGATGCATTAATTATGACCATTACTAGTCTCGGTCAAGGAAGAAAAGTCAAATCGAGGAGTAGGATCTCTAGATCCCTCTTTTGCCTTGTACTTGCTTTTGACCAAGGCGGACAATCTAGACGTCCATAGAACGAGATCAGGTTGTAGATCACAAGCGGAAAATGCTTCAATCTGCTCTCCACATTGGGTATATAAATCGCTCTTAAATAATTCTTTTGATAATGTTGAAAGGACTGGGAGTGTAGCTGATAGACTGATTCCTATGTTGTGCAATTCATAGCCTTCTGGTATTTTTTCGAATGGTAATTTGTTCGTGTTAATACGCCGAACCTTGTTATCCCTCGGTCCTTCATCCTGTGCGCTTGTGTCCTGATGTCGTATGAGGTAGGATCGTGGGTCATGAGGGTTTAAGATTGGTCTTGTCGTAACCTTTGCGGAAGTTAGTGTATTTAACTTATGAGTAGACTCGTTGAATTCGGGACGCAGAGCAGCACGCGCAGCAAGGTACCTGCTCAAATGCGGCGAGTTAATCGAAGCAGGTGGTTTGGAGTGACCCTTGATAATCTCCCGTCGTTGCTGGATGGCTTCTTTCTTTCGATGCTCGAAATCAAGAGCGGTCTCCAAATCTGATTTTGGGCTGTCCTTAGCAAGGCTGTGCAGTCTGGAAGACCACTGTTCCAGAACAGGAAATTCTTGACGCCGTTCTCCTACTTCTGAAGCTGGACACTGTGGCGATATCCTAGAGATGCGATTTTGGGGTTGAGTACTCGAGAAAGCCGAGCTCTCGAGGGCGCTGGTAGCGGAGCCCCGCCTAATGGGCATTGTGCGGCTTGCGATTTCGGATGACTCAGGCGAAGACTGCTCTTCAGAACAAAAGCGTTCATGTGCTAGTTGACTCAATGGAGGTTCTTCCTGATCGTCATCCAATGGCCCCTCAGTAGCTATCCGGGTGAATGCTACTTGAGTAGTCTTCCCGAACCAGGTGTCCAGAGCTCCGTTACCATACTTTTCCCTGGCTCGTTGCCTTGAAGCCCTTGTGGCCTCCTCGCAACCACGACTTGTGGGTGACACCTGGCCCGTCTGAAAGGATCGCGAATCTGACGGAGAGCTCGACGCTGACGGAGTTGATGTGGTTGGGCTGGGTAGAAAGGAGCCGGCTGAGTGCCGTCGCGGCGTTTCTTGTGACCCCCTGCGTCCTTCTTTAGATATGTGTATGTGGTCATTTATGGGTGACCGATGGACTGTTGTATTTCGTGTCTGACTTTCACCGGATTTGCGAAATGGAGTGTTGCATCTTGTTATAGACCAAGGGTTCAAGAACTCACGGTCCGTAGTCCCTCTGCGGCTGTCGATACCTGATACTCGGCTCGTCTGAGAAGAGGCTGAGCACTGGCCATTCCTAACGTGCGAAGAAGGCGGAGGCTCCGCTGACTGAGTAACCGAGCGAGCTGTAGCAAAGCGAGCCGTATAAGATCCCGAGTTCGCATCCGCAGATAGCGAGTCTTGAGATGGGCTTCTTCGATTCAAAAGCAGGTCAAATGAATCTTTATCAGACAAAGTGCCCTTCTCTTTTGTGGAGGTCGGTCGCTTCTTGTGATGAGGCTCATTTTCGCCGTACACACTCTGAAAGAGGTCCTCCACAAGCGAAAGTAGCCATTGGGAATCTTCGAATAGAACATCATCTTTTGCCGGCTCTATATTAACGTCATAACTTCCTTGAGGGCATTGAACATGTAAACAGAGGAACGGATCAGTTATGGACGGACTGTCCTCACTGCGGGAAAAAGCCGAACGAAGATAAGATTTGTATAATTTGGAAATATCTTGCCCTATGCCCCGAGAGCTGGATATAGGCCTGCCGTCGATAGTTAGGTACTGGCCAGCGTTGCTCACCTTTGTGCAATCTGCTATTTGTTAGCCATTGTATCAAGGGATAGGAAGGAGCACAACACGAAATACCGGTGTCGAGATTCAGTAGTAAGGCGAGGAGTACAAACCCGGAGGTATGCTCCTCTTGGGGCTGCTCGGAGTTTACATCGTCTTTAGATGGCCATTTCTTCAAGACGCAACTGGAACTGGCATCAGTGCCGGCAATCTTCAATGCCGCGTCTGTGACAGTTGCGTCCCGTCCAGGAGCGTAGATCCAATTATTGTTTTCATTTTTAGCCTTTAGAACCTTTAATGAAAGTCGTTTTGAAGGTTGTGCCATAGCATATATCTGTATAAGCTTTTTGATTCGCGTTAAAGTCTTCATGGCACTTTTTGAAGCAGATTGTCTTCGAACAGGAATGTGCCTGAAAAGATTAGTTATACGGACTGTCGTGCCCACAGGATGCGATGCACGCTGAGAGCTTCACACAAGGGAAATTAGCCATGCGACCAGAATTGCATAAAGGGTATAAGTACCTGATAAGCTCCCCATTCCTTCCATACTTCATGGAGGTGCCAACCATCTCTTCCTCAACCCGAGTGGTGATAGTCACGCCACCTGATACTTCGGCAGCGCTAGCAAGAGCTTCCCCTCTAAATCCTAGAGACTTCCCTCCAAGGGTCCGAAGATCTTCAACGGTTTGGATCTTGCTAGTAAAAGTGCGCTTGCAAACTAAAGCATGGTCACCGGAAGGGATTCCATGTCCGTTATCTTTTACTTGAATCATGTCAATTGCGTTCGAAGATATCTCAATGCTTATAGAAGTTGCAGAAGCATCTAAGGAATTGTCTAACAGCTCCTTCACAACAGAGCACGGGTCCGATATTACAGATGTTGAGCCAATCGCCCGGACGGTGGTCGGGGGAAGAGCCGTGATCGGCATCTTTAAAGATTGTACTGATGCCAACGAGAGACCATTGCTCCTATAGAAGTTGGTGCAGGCGATGTAAAATGAAAATATGATAGGAAATATAGTATATAAGTGGAGTGATTAATTAATTAGTATGTTGGTGAGGAGGATTGATTCTCATGGCAAGAAGGAAAGGGAAGCAAATGAAAGATACTAACAGCCGAGTATTTCCACGCACATGATTGGCACACGCCACGTGAGTAGGTATTAGTCAGCCAGTTCTGGGCCATTCCTTCCGAACCTTATCGTGGAAGACATAATCAACAATGTTGCAACTCTAAGGATACGTTGGGTTTTGCGCCAGATCATGACATGAAAGCAGGATGCTTTGTTCTTCATTCCATATATCGCGACTCGCGATTCCATCGGTCTGTGCGTTGATCAGTTTCCTCGCATACACGTCGCAGTATTTCTTCAAGCATTTCGAGGCAGCACCACTCAGGGAGCACGAAATATGGCGCATTAACATCTTCGCCCTTTGTATCTGGATATGCTACTATCGAGCTTGCACTGTAGACCCAGGATGTGTTCCTAGAGACTGGAGGCCTCAAGACGTCAAGCAACTGGAGGCCGACCGTGCTAGTGGCCGACAACGATGGTGCCGTAGATGTGAAGCCTTCAAACCACCACGAGCACACCATTGCAAGACATGCCAGAGGTAGGCGATACACGAAATATAATCTGGCATACCATAGCGAACTGATCTCGTGCAATAGATGTATTCCCAAAATGGACCACCATTGTCCGTGGACGGCAAACTGTGTTTCGCATTTCACATTCCCTCACTTCGTGCGCTTCCTTTTTTACGCAGTCGTGGGTATGAGTTATCTCGAAACCCTCTTATTCGAGCGAGCGTCGATTGTGTGGGCATCTAGGAATCTTCCTAGCGTAAGAAGAGGATCATTCCGATTATCCGCCTTGCGCTGACAGCCGTCTCTCTTAGTACCTGGGTCCAAGCGTAGTGCAGCTAGGTCATTTGTTTATTCTCTTTGTTGTAAACAGCCTGACTGTTTTTATGCTGTTTATACTTCTTGTGCGGACTCTCTGGTCGCTTGGTGCCAATACTACTACCATCGAGTCATGGGAGATTGAGAGACACGAAACACTGTTGCGACGAGCCCGCCATTATGGTGGGTATCTGGAGGGCCCTGGCGGGGTTCGTGTGCGCATAAAGAGACAAGAATTTCCGTACGACATTGGAATATGGTCAAATATTAGAGAAGGAATGGGTGGGAGTTCAAATGTTGGTCACCTTGGCTTGAGCTTCCTGCCGTCGCTGACAGGTTGATTTTAGGTCTTGAGCTGGTTTTGGCCATTTTCAAGAACACCGGACCGTAACACAGGGCTAGAGTACGAGGTCAATGGGTTTGAAGGTTAGTAGCCACCAAAGCCGGGTCACCCATGACTCAAATTAGTCGATAAGTGAGGGCTGACAGGCATCAGATCGCCATGTTTCCTGGCCACCACCGGATCCAGATCGTATTCCTCTGCCACCAAAAGACGTCGGCGATAGTGTTGCCTTCACTGGCGCTGAGACCTCCGGCTATGATGTCCAGGCATTTAATCAAAGAAAGGCAGAGGACCTTAGACGTCAAAGAGCGGGCTTAGAAATCGAACGCCGCAAGCGTTTCCATAAACGCTTGGCGGAAGATTCAGAGGAAGACGAGTCACAGCAATCCGATGGTCCCGATGAAAAGGGGTCCGACTACGGTGAAGAAGGCTGGAGAAACTCAGAAGGTGAACGGCTACGTGACTTTGGCGTCGACGAAGATATTGAATTCTATGACGAAGAAGACCTCCCTCTGGGCGTATTAATCCAACGGAGAGCCCAGGCTGCCCTCAAGGAGCTGAAATGAGAGTAAGAATGCGCCACATCCATCGGAGCTTTTATCATTTGCGATTCTAGGCGAAACCAGTTGAGCGGGCGCATTACTTAGTATAGCGTAAGCAATAATAGCAACTATAAAATTAGTATTGGTTACTCACTTAGATGGCGTCTCAGAGAGTGACGGCAGCACCTCTATATATAAAGACGCCACCAAAAGCTAGGTACCCACCCAAATAATGTATGTAACAGGTATATCAGACTTCCTCGATCCGATCACCTATCTCAGGGGTTGGAAACAAAGCCAACCCTCCAGTCGAGCCACAACTTCCGCGACTAGTACCCATACGTATCAAACCAGGACGTGGGCTAGCCGCTAACTCAGGATCAGAGTAAAAAGCACTATGAGCACGCTCCAAATGATGAGCCGAATGTGCAGAACCCCTCGACCAACGTTGACTTTGCATCCAGCCCCGACCCATAATAGCCACATCCGACATATGCAACGAGGAGTAGATCGCCGCCTGGGATTTCCTCCTCGAGTGCTCCGACCCACCAACCTGATCTGGCCCAGCCTGTCCCTCACGAGAAGTAGAAGGCGACGACTGCGAGCCCTTCCCATGTGCCCGTTTCATCTGCACGATGGCCGTATAGATAACCGGGGCAGCGGCACAGACATGCGCCATGGCTGCCTCGACGCAGCTAAGCAGGAACGCAGGAGCTTGGGAAGAGGGGGGATCGTAGTATGTTCCCATTTTGCCGAGCGCGGGCATGCGTGCGGATGCTATTCCGATTACTCTGTTTATTTTTTCACATATGGTTAATAATCTTGTCTGCACTTTATTCGATGGGGTGGGAAGGTTGTACATTGTACCGACACTGAAGACAGAGATTAGGGCTACCTTCTTTCTCCGCGAGACATGGAGTGTCCGAAGGACGGGGAATGGGAGGATTAAGATTAGGACTTCGGTGATGATGTTTAGTGAAGCGTTGGCGTAGGCTACGGATGCGATATTTAGACACCGGGCGTTGTCGATGTCGTAGTCCCATGCGGCTCGGAGGGGTCTGCATTGCCAGATTGCCATCGGTGTGGTGACGAGGAAGGATGCAATTAAGAAGCCGATGCAGAGGAAATTGACCCTCCTGAACAGGGCGATTGGAAAGATGCGGAGGTAGAGGAGTAGGATGGACATTTTGACGAAGAATACAGTGAATGGCCAGAAGACCTGGCACATGTACCCTGATAAAAGCCGACTGTTTAGTGTGGTGTATCTATTGTTAGGAAGCTGTGACACTTACACCAGAAGTAGAGGTCGGTTATCTGGGTGAGGGATTCGACTTTGATATCATAGAGGTGACGTCCGAATCCTTGACTAACACCTTACATAGCCTGTCAGTTTTATTGACGTGAATGGAGGACATATGATGGAAGGGATCGCACTTACAGAAGTTTCCAAAAATGCTTAGGGGTATTGCGAATACCTTGGTTTAGCAATTAGAGGATTCCAATGATGGGGGTGCTTTGGAGATGGAAGGTCCACAGATATCGAACGTACCCCTGCGAGTATATGCATCCAGTCATCCCACCATAGCTTACGGACTGTCCACAGCCTGGACAAGATACGTAAGACTATCGCTGTAAAGGTGAGTGTTGGTGTAGTGATAGCTAGCGCGATCATCAGGTTTTGATGATTTGTGTCGGACCGGTTGCATTGCGTAGCATCCCCTCGGACTAGTTCTATGAAGCCACTAGGTTAGTTATGGTAGGCTTGAATATTTTCGAGCAAGCTGGCATACGTACGCATCAGGTCCTCTAGTTTACAGGTTTTCACCGCACAGGCTGAGGCGTGCTTGATGAACTCTTTATCTTCACACTGACATTCAATGTCAGAAATCTCGCAGCGGGAAATAGGAACGGCGCCTTGTAGACATGCCAGCTATACAACTTGATCAGTTATGGAGGAAACAAGGAAGGAATGGGCGAGGATACGTACTGCACAGGGTGATAGGTTTTCTGGGCGATAACCTCCATTGGTACGCTGCGTAACCACGATAGTATTAAGACCTAGTAACGACCACAAGCGGAAGACAACAACGGCAGCAGTAGAGGGTCTCATGTTATAAGATCAAACCTAACGATGACTCTGCATAATAAACAGCATTACTACATTACCTCAGCAAAGACCAGGACCATGGAAAGAAAACGAAGGAGGGGAAATTAAATGAGTGAATGCTAAGATTGCACACTACTAAGAAAGCAGATCTATCGCTGATATAGGGTAAGGTATGTACTACAGAAGGTCCCGTTTGGGGAGCTATTTGGCAGCATCAACGTCATATCATCCCGAAGGAAGTCCGATCGAAAGTCAATTTCACCCTTGAATCAGGGACTGAGTGTCTAGAATCTCGACTTGTATTATGTGGAAGCCGTATGAGATCATATATACACAAATGGTTCATGATGATTCGATACCGTGTTGCCAGGACAGGAAGCTGGAATATTTGCTTTGCCGTACACACGTTCAATTCTCTGGCAAATACCAAGTGTTGTACACGGCCATAACCTCATTAGCGATTGATTGTTGTTCAGATGAGATGGAATATCATCCAATGGCTCTTGCAGGTTTCTGGAACCGATTACTGTTAGGGTTGAGCCACACGGTCATTGCCGGCCGGCAGGGTGTGGCGGTCCCCTGACACAGTGCACTGTCCAGGTTATTGAATTAGCTATTTCCTATTAATGTCATCTGGCCTGTGAACATCTCAATAGCTAACTTGTCGGGGCCAAGTGGGAGCAGCTCAGCGACAAGCTCCTACTTTCCCCATTGATCCTGATGTAATTCCAATGACTCTCACCTGTCCTAGTTAGGTGCGATGGCCCACGATACGATTCTGTGGCTTAGTAACCGCGCTTCATAACAAGAATTGGTAACTAAGTTATGGATGTTTTATTGTGTTTAGGATAGTTGGAAGGTCTCCCATTGCTGAGCACCGCCCAAGTAATGAAGTTTCCTTTCCTGGAGATGTACACTTACACAATACCATCCGAGTCTAACATGCGATGGCGTGAAGCAAAGTCATACAGGCTATCCCAGTCTCGACACTGATGCGTATTGTTCCACCCATCGACAGCCCTGATAGTGCTTCCGTCTCCCTCTAGCACTCCTGAGCTCTCAAGCGTCGCATCACTCGCACACATTATGGACTGTTTAAACTATTATTAGTTATACGACCCGTGGATGAATGGTTCTCAAGGGAATCAAACCTGTCGAAGATAATCGATGCAGTGCTTGGTATGATCGCTATGATCATCCCTGTGATGATGGTCGGAGTGGTTTTTCGAGAATATGGCATTGTAAATGATGGCCTGGTGAGTTTGTGTGAGCACAACGATCCATTATATGCAATATGCAATATACGGCGGTCCGGGACTTACCAGACAATGCATTTGGTGGAAGGCTGAGATACAGTAGTATTCTTTGGATGAATCTGCACCAAGGGATACCGAGGAGTACTCTTCGAAGGCTAAAGCTCCCGACTTGGTCTGCTTTGCAGCAACAAAGCCTCTCCCAGCTGTTGATATATGAGCAAAGACATACGAACGAACTTTCCTGTCTGTGGTCGCCACTGACGAGGTATTAATTTATCCCATACCGAACCCGGTTCATCTGGAAGCTGATGCGTGTACTCGTCGTGTGGAAGAAAGATCACTGCCCGATGAGGTACTTCTCGAAGTTAGTACTAGGTATGGTGCAACCGAAAGCATCGTTGAAAATGACGACTGACCCTTGATATGCGAAGATTCGGATACATAACTAACCCCACAGGCTGAATTTATCTGATAGTATAATGCCGCACCTAGACCGGCGCATAGAAGAAATAATGAGGTCGTAAGAGCTAGGATTCCCTTATTGGCATGTGCGTGATCCTTCTGGGCCTGTATTGGTAGAGCATCGGAGGATGTATTTCCATCCTCGGTACTGAGAGGCGTGTATGGATTTTTATAATGGCTGTCCATAATTTCCTTATATCAAAACGGACTGCAGTTGAAAGGATGATGAACTATCAGCAGAAAAGCGTCTGTCGAGAAACAAAACTTTTCTGTCTTCAACATTTGGCAGACTGTTCAGGTTTAGATCCCCAAAAATATGCAAGTAGGCTTTGGATCTTGTTCTGTGCATCGCATTGGTGACGACTAGTATAGTGCTGTTAAGGTTGGAGTTGGTAAAAGACGTTTCTTTGTTTGCAGAGGCGAACGTCCGTGGCTTCGAACTCTTGGCTTATTCCCCACAACAGTTTATTTCTGACAATAAGTGAATGAATAGGCTCTAGTTTATTGATGACTCCTTTAGGGAATTTGTACGCTGTGTATCAAAACGAGCACCGTGGTCTCCTTTTACTTATGAAGTAGTGAGGACCTAACCCTTGGGCGCTTATTTGGAGACCCTAAGCTTTGACCTTAGACATAGCATGTTGTACAACACTAAGTCTTATAGCTATTATTATAACTAAGACTTGGGATTTGCAAAGTAAAATGATTGGGTTGACTCTCGGAGTGGCTATAAGTTAGTCGTACAACAACCTCCTTGTGCGAATCTATGCTGACCACTATCCCCGCCAAGACGAATATGCATATCCCATTCCAGGTTCCTGGGGAACATAGATAAGTGTACGGAGTATATTGGTGGTCACTGATAATTGTTCTACTATCGGAGTGATAGGTATATCAACACTCGGACCCTTCTTTCATCTATTGGACGAATATCGCACGAGCAGCCCACCTCGTATTTAATTTCCCCTCCCGCGTCAGACCAACAATGTAACCATGCCCAGGTTGACTCATCTTCTTAAGTTGCACATTACATAGATAAAATCTTCTTATTCCATATCACACGGCATTCTCTCCTACTTAGATAATCGTTAACTCGAGCGGAAGACTTCTCTACAATGTCTCCCTCCTTAGAACCCACAGCGCCCCAAACCAGCAACGTCGCACTTGTTCCCAAAGAATACGCCCACCAGAAAGACCTAGAAGCCATAATCACACGATATAGAACCCTTCGGTTAAGAGGCCTCAAAGAAAATCCAGATGCCTTCTCTTCCAAGTACGAGGATGAAGTTGAGTTCCCATATGAGAAATGGCTGGCCCGAGTTACCAACCCGCAAGCGCGTTCCTTTATCGCTTATGACGATCAAACAGACCACAGCTTGGACTCTTTAGCACTTCTTCTGAGTCGAGAATGGTTGGGTACTGTCACAATAGTAGGGCCTAGGTTGCTACCTGAAGATAACAAAACTTTGTCAAAAGCACCATGGGATGTGTTTTCCCTGACAGACGAGCGAGTTCTGTTGAAGGAGGAGTCTCGTTATGCGACTTTGGTGTTTATGCTTGGTGGCATGTATGTTCTTGAGGCGGGGAGACGAAAGGGGAACGGTCGTCGATTGATTGAACGGGCTGTCAGTGAAGTACGGACAGAAGCTACTGAGGCGGGGGCAAGTCGTGTTTTAGTGGTGTCTATTGTGGAACGAAATAATGACGCTGCACGACGGTTGTATGAGACTTGTTCGTTTGACGTGTGGGGCGATGAGCTTGTGTTGCAGATCCCACAGCACCAAGAGTGTGTTGGCATGGTTTTGGATCTTAGGCTAGAGGGAAGATCGCCTGATGGTTTAGAGCGATGAATGGACAAGCATGTGTTGTATGATATGCATTCATGGGGTATATATCTGGGCTTGTATAAAGTTCTAAACGGGAAAGTCTATGTGAAAATGAGTAGCACTACCATAGCGATAGGTATGGCAACGAGTATAACAGTAACAATCGATGCCCCGACAACATCGCCCGTGGTAACTGTTGTTGTTGTCGAAGAGCTACCTTTATCATCATTCTCTCCAGCCGTAGGATCGCTCGTACTATTTCCTCCGGTCGTCGACGTGACCGGAGCCCCTGACGTATTCAGCCCGATCATATTCGCTGCCAAGACACTGGTGACGCTCATCTGTTCTTCTAGCCCACTCCAACCGTCCCAAGTCGAGTTATACCATACGACACCGCAACTATTGTTGTTGTGTCCAGTGCAGGTTTCAGCAGCCGCCACACCGGAACCTTGGAGTTTGGGGATAATCGTGCTATATGTCGAGGGTACTAGTAGAGCCGTAAAAGCCAACCACATTGAAAGGAGCCCTTTGAAGATGATCTCGTTGTTGTTGCAGACCTCGGTTGTTTCGCAAGTGTAGTCGGACATGATGTTGCCGCCGTACTTGGTTGGGAAGAATCCGTCAATAGTTGCGTTGAGTAAGCCATTCACAGCAGTAAGCCATGTGGTACTGCCATTCGTCTAGATATTTAGGCACCGTCAGTACCAACTGTAACTCATTCACGAATTGCAAGCTACATTCGGCAAGGGTAAGTGACATCGAACTCACGTAGTTATACATGTATGCGGCACCGCCAATGTAAGCACCATAATTATAAGTCCACTGTGTGTTACCTTGCGATGTACAATTATCATCCACATCGGTTGAATCGGCAACATTCCAAGTGTTGGTGTTCAATAAAGGTGTAGAAGCCGACCAGTTCCATATCTTCTCAGCCCAATCGGCGTACGTCTGGTTATTGGTATAACGAGCGAGGCGTGCAGCCAGTTGAAATAGACCACCGTTCGAAATAGAATTCTTCATACGGTACCCGGCCTCGTAGGTGTAAATCTGCCACCGCATCCCTCCAGCGCATGACGAGGTATCCCACCGTTTGACCTGTGTGTTGAACACTCCTTGAGCAAGAGAAAGCCATGAGTATCCATCGCTCACTTCAGGGAACTGCAGCTCGGCAGCCGTTATCGCGGCTAAGCCCCAGAACATTTGATCATCGTTTCCCTACTCCTAATTAGCGCCTTGCGAAATGGAGATTCAACGCAGACTAATATTCTCACAAGATAAGAGCTCCAATTCGCAGGCATATAGTCTCCATCTCCTGCTTGCCACTGCATTCCCACACTAACTTCGTCATTGTATGTCGAGTCACCCGTAAAGTGCCAATACTCGATTAGGGTCATAAACATGGCGCCACCTTCCCACCATGTGTCGGGTAGTTTCCCAGGAATATTACCGGACTCGTTTCCGTGATAGTAGTGCATCATTCCATATGCCGCCGTGCTGGCCGCATCTTTGATGGACTCTATAGTTGCAGCCACCTCGGGTGAGCACAACTATACACGTATAAAAGGAGAAGGAAGAAGGGTGTATGAACGTACGCTCAGAGCTGACATCCATGGAGAAGGCTTTCGCTGTGCGCAGAAACTGAATGCTCAAGTATGCCAATGCCCCTCCATTCAACCATTTCATGCCCCGACCCATCGTGTCCAGGTTCTGTTGCCATATACTATTTGTTGTAATCCTGAGCTGCTCATCTATGAATTGAATACCAGATCAAGAATTCGAAAAGTCCTTGAAAAAAAAAAGTCCAAGACTTGGAGATAATATCATACAAGGAATCCATCTTCTTTTCATTGGATTGGAAATTTAGCCGCCTGGAGGGAAATGAGATGGTGGAGTACCTTCCTTCTACCAATAACTCTGCTGTTTTGATGCTTCTGTGGTCTACGTCAGCAGTCAAGCAACCTGAAGCTTTAGTGGAAGCGTCTTAGCTTCTTCTACTGCCCGGCAGTTGGCGGGCGGCTATGAGTGGAGTGGCATTCATACGTCCTTCGAGAAGGTGGATCATCGGCCCTTCTTGGCACACCTTTATGTACTTGTGCAACGACTCGCATTATCAAATTGTCTGACGTAGGCTTCTGAGGTTAGTGCTCCATCCTATCCGTGGGATACTCTGTTGACACCACGCAGTCATTAAAAATATAAAAGACCATAAGCGTGGTGGATTGAGTTCGTGGTGGCTGGAGGACTACTAGTTCAGAAAGCCATCGTTGACATTTAAAACGTCTTCTCTTTTCACTTCTATTTTTCTTTCAATATCTGAAGACATGGTACCATACTATTACTGGAAAACGCCGCCAAAGCTCCCATGCTGTATGTGGGCGAAGAAGCGCAGAGTATAGTATATATTGTCCATCTATCAATCATATGAAAGAGCCGAAGCGCATGAAGGAGAATGACCTGGGGCCCCTGACGCTGGATGGTCACTTCTGCCGAATCTCATGACTCTCGGATTTAAAGTATAGGGTTGAACCGAGATCTTTTAAGGGGGAGGCACTGCATGGAAACTCCTCGGTTCATGAGCCCTACGGCGAAGCCCTAAAATAGCCTCTAGTTAGGGGATGACAAGTCTCAGCTATTTTTCAATCAACGTTGATATTGCCATATTTACTCAATAAAACTTTTTTTATTTTTTATTATTGTTCTAATCACTAGCCACCCTCTTTTTTATTTTTCTCCCATGGACCACGCTAAAATGGACGCTTCAAAGTGCTGGCGTAGACACATTGACTGGGCTTAATTAGCGCTACCACAAATACTCCCAAAGTCCGAGTAGAACCAAGTAAGTGGGGGTCGAGTTCCCAATTCGTCTACCAAGTCAAATAAATCCGAGAACGCTGGGAGATTCGGACGACGGGGAAAATAATTTTTTTTCGAGGAATGTACTCGTTTCAGATAGCATACTGAAACAGATTCGCAATCAGTATTCACCAATGGAGATTGTTATCAATCAGATGTGGACTTTGACGTGTATAACAGTTGTGGCCTCGTTAGGGCAAATGGCGGGAGAAAACTCAAGCGAGGCATACGTATGCTCCGATATCAGATTTCGGCAACCACGCAATCTGCAGTGTCAACCACGAAAGACAAGCTTTAAAGGGGATCCACTTCTCATAGGCTACAACAATACTTTCACCGAATGTTTTTGCTCCCCCCACTGTTCATGACCCATCGACAAACCTCTGTCTCAAGGTTATGGCTATGGCCGAGGATGTCTTTGCATCGCATAACTGGAAGCGGGCCGGCAAAGACAAGATGTTATGACTCGATGCATCCAATGACTAGTGTTCTTGCTTTGTATATCCATGGTTTATAGCCTGACAAACCTGGGAAGAACTTAGAACCAGCAGATGTCTTACCAAGTTGCCACTTCCGACTGATGGGTACGACGCTTGTAAAGGTCCAATATTTGTCTTACTCTTATCTCCGATCAGTCAAAATTCTTATCCATCTCCCAGCCATATGCTTTATGTTCCCCAGCCTATACTTATATAGTTTTTGTCCTTGTTCTTCTAGCACATCCATAGCTGCATAGGTTGACCCTCTCTTCAATCCACTCGCAGTGATCTTCAGCCCCATCCCTCTGCACAAAACTCTAACATGACTCTTCCATCTTATCTGAAGTGGTCTGCGACAGCAGTTGCACTCGTGGCACAGCTGTGCACTGCGCAAACCTATACTACCTGTAACCCTCTAGAGAGTATGGCATTAACTGTACTCCCCTCGCAGGCTTTTGGTGCGAGTGGCTAATGAGATTTCTGCAGAGACCTGTTCCGCAGATGCTGGCCTGGCAAACTCAACCTTATATACTGATTTCACCTCGGGTCAGTCAGCGTTCAAGTACTGGAACACTACGGCGGGCACAGTGAGCAGCACGTCACTGGGTGCTGAATTTTCTATCGAGGAGCAGGGCGATGCTCCCACCATACAGAGCGATTTCTACATCTTCTTCGGCTATGTAGAAATGAAGATGAGGGCCGCCAATGGTACCGGCATTGTCAGCACGCTAGTGGTAGAATCCGACGACCTGGACGAGATTGATTGGGTATGTCTTTATCTTTAATCCCTGTCAATGAAGGGGCTAACGATAGCAACAGGAACAAGTTAGTACCTTTGATAACCAGATTCAAACCAACTACTTCGGCAAGGGCAATACCACTTCGTACGATCGCGCTACCACAGTGACAGTCTCTACGCCTGAAGAGACGTTCCACACCTACGCGATCAATTGGACCTCAAGCAAAATCGAATGGCTCGTCGATGGAAGTGTTGTCCGAACCCTTAACTACGCCGATGCGCTCGACGGCGAAAACTTCCCCCAGACCCCTTCCCGAATCAAGATCGGTATCTGGGCTGGCGGTGACCCCGACAACGAGGAGGGTACCATTGAATGGGCCGGTGGGGAGACTGACTATGATGACAGTCCCTTCACCATGTATGTGGAGTCGATCAAAGTTATCAACTACAACCCTGCCAAGTCTTATACCTACACAGACAAGACTGGCTCCTATACCAGCATCAAGGCATCGAATGTATCAACTCCTTCGAACTCGACAACGTCTACGACGTCTCTGTTCCATACGAACACCAAGTCGTCAAGCAATAGCTCGTCCTCATCCTCGTCCTCATCCTCCAGTGCAAGTGCCGCCTCATCGAGCACTGCATTCAGTGGTGCTTCCACGTTCTCAAGTTCTTATCTACACTCTGTATTCGTGGTTGCGCTGGCAACTATGGCTACTGGCATGCTCCATATTTAAGCGATGTATAATAGAGGGGCCTTCTGTGTCCCTCTCTTATCATTATGAAGCCAACTCCTTTCCTCTCCTTTAATTTTTCCCTGTCACTACTTAACCTCTTATTCTCACTAAGAGAGGCATACCACATTCAATCTAGTTGGATGTCAGGTGTCACTCTGATTCCAGCATAATTTAGCGGAGGATGAGCTTGTATGTAGTAGGGTAGTGTCAACTTGTTGAGAAGTTTAGATCTCCAGATCGTCTTCTAATTCCTAGACATAACTCTATTTCAGAGATGTGGTAAGATATCTCACTCTATAAGAGATCCGGATTCCGATTTCAATATTAGATAGCAGGAGTTCTGGTGCATCAGAAGATGACTATATTGGAGACGCCCTGAGGCACCGCTTGGCGCCGCTCCCGCTGAGTCAGCGGGATGCTAGGTGTCGGAATTGGAAGAATAAGATGTTCCGTATCCACCGGATTGCGATCATCGCCCAAGCATCCACGTTCTTCGCTAGCATATCCGCCTCCTATTTCACAGACACAATGACATCCTCGGCGGAGAACTCTCCTTCCCCGGTTCCGGAGTCCTCCAATGAGCCCACGCCGCAATTAAACATTCCTCCCGATATCCTTCGTCTTCGCGCGGAGATCTTCGCACTAGAGTCCCCAATCACAGTTTCCGTGACCGAATTTAACAATGCTTGGAAATACTTAGACAACATTTACGTCCGGAACCAATCCAGATACGGGCAAAAGAAAACAACCACATACTATTGGTGTCGATTATGGCGTACCAAAGCCTATGAGCCGAGCGTCTCGGATGAACAGCGCAAACGCAGACGGACTGTTCGCGAACCAATTGGCTGTCCATGTCGGATCAGGATTGTTAGTGACGGCTACTATATGACTATCACCCGAGGCAAGGACCAACACAATCATGATATATCCGCGCTCGACTATAAACTCACAACCGCTGCTCGGGAGCTCGCTGCACAAGCGGTCGCAAAGGGCAGTAGACCTAGCTTGGTCGCACGAGAACTGAAGAATAGCGGGATTGGCCGCCGTATAACTTCTAAAGATGCTTGGAACGCCGGTAATGTCTGGGTTAGTCGGAAAGAAGGACGGCCTGCATGGCAGAAGCATTACCCTAAAGATGTAGGTTTCTTTTTTAATAGAATGAAATACCTTTGTTTTGAGAAACACTGCTGCCCAAACGACACTTTTTCCCCTCGGCTGTTTTTCCTCTCCATTATGTCTCTGGCTTGGTCCTGGCAACTAAATGATTAACCTTACCAGTCCGTTATGGAAGCAATCGTGGTCAATGAACCAGGGCCTCCTGAGGTGCTACACCTCGAGAGTTACCCCAGGCCTCCTCCAAAAAGCGGGGAAATCCTAATTGAAGTCAAAGCATTCGGTCTTAGTCGCTCCGAAATCCTCGCCCGGCAAGGCCATTTAGCCAGGGCTAGGTTCCCACAAATAATGGGTAGGGAGGCCGTTGGCATTGTCACAGCGGGGGACGGTACAGTCGCGCCAGGAACCAGGGTCGTTGCTATGATAAGCGACTTACTTCCTGAATATCCGGGTAGCTATGCACAGTACACTCGTGTCCCTGTCACCCATGTTCGAAGGATTCACCCACTATGTAAACTTTCCTGGGAACACCTCGCGGTATTTTCAGAAATGATCCCGACTGCATGGAATGCCCTCTTTCGCGCTCTACGTCTTCATCCGGATGACCGCCTTTTGATCCGGGGTGGTACAACAGCCATCGGTCTTGCAGCGACGTGTATCGCTAAACGGCATTGCTCTTTTATAGCTTCCACCACCCGCCAGGAGTCCCGGAAGCAGCTTCTGGAAGGTGTGGGGGCTAACAAGATCTTGATTGACGATGGATACTTATCACAACAGATCAAGTCAGAGGGACTGGAGTTCACAAAGGTCCTAGATCTGGTTGGTGCCAAAACTATAACTGATTCCTTGCAATGTGTAAGACCGTACGGAATTGTTTGTCTAGCCGGAACGATAGGCGGCGACTCAACAATTCCGGATTTCAATCCGATGGATGCTGTTCCGTCCACTGTATCGTTTACAACATATAAGAGTTCCACGGAAGACTTCAGGAACTTTCCACTGGACGTGCTCTGTCATGAGGTCGAATCTGGTCACTTGAAACTGCCAAATATACGAATTTACTTTTCTAACCAGATTGTCGAAGCACATCGAAGCATGGAAGAGAACCGGGCGGAAGGCAAAGTCGTGGTGCTTTGGTAAGTGGATTGGGCCTCATCGCTTCACGCACGATAATGTACGATATCATTCTCTGGACGTAGTATTAGAACAACGTATAATCTACTGAATTACGGAGACATTCTGCCATTCAAGTTCTTCCATGCTGCTTGGTTTTCTGCCACAGATTCGGGGCTCTCCAGTTTCCCTGCCTACGGAGAGAACCGCAAATGCGCCAGTTGAAGCAGTTCAAAGCCAGAGTTCGACATTTAATCGTCATTTATGGCTCTGTTCAATGATACAAAAGAACGCAAGATAATCGCAGATAGCATGCTTCACATAATCTATATGAAGCTAATGCCTGAATAATGTCAAACGCGGAACAGTTTCTCGATCCCAGAAAGCTAAAAGAGGGATCAGGTCGACTACTAGCTATTCTTCAAGGAAAGGCTAGTATTTGCAATCAAGACGTGTTATCCTACTCTGAAACATAGTGCCGTAATCCTTCATTGTCAGTTGCCGAGCATTGTCAAGCACCCAATCAGTAATACTAGACACCCTGTCTTTACGCATGGAATGGACACCCAGTAGGGACATCTTTCTTCCTGAGCTTCTCGAAGATGGCTTCAACTTCAGCTTGGCCCTTGTTCTCCATGATCTGAGGACCGATTGCTCTGATATCATACCCTTCGTCGCGGAAAGACCCATTGTTGGTGGGCACATTTCCGGTTCCAAAGAGTCGCACCGACCAGGAATTGAGGCCCCATCGGTTTGGAAATGTCGGCTTCACATACCATGGATTGTCTAACCATTCTTTGATAGCGTAGCGTCCGCTGTATGGATCTGGAGCTGCATCCAGAACCCTAACGGCCATGAAGTCCGGCCGGGGGAGGCTGAGGTAGCGCAATATGAACTTGCGCATTGCCACTGAACTGGCAACAAGGGATGAAAGAGCAATTCCCGGTTTGCGATAACTAAGCCTTGTGTCAACACCCAAAAGGTCGAGAGAGATTGGGCGCCTTACCCCATGCTGACTCGGATGTGTTCATCTAGCCTTGCGGCAAAGATACTTTCAACAACAGGCCTGAGTATCGAAGGGTAGTTGGCCGTCTCTAGGCCCATTAAGCGCTTGCTAATGAACAACGTCGACTGTGTTGGCTTGACTGCAGTCATTTCTTATTCCACCGTAAAGTCGCACAGCTCCTGGGCAAAATGGATTCCGTCGATGAAGCCAGCTTTACCGGACGGGAGTAGGTTGAACGGAAGCTCCATCGCCTCCCCCATACTCCTATAAAACACACCAACGGCGCACTTCTCGACATCTGACAACCGACCCCATTCATTAACACCTCCGTATCAGCCCCGCGTTTGGTATTGTTCTTCTCACTCCGCTGGCCGGTAGCCACGAAGAGATCGGCCATGGTAGGGACAGAGGCCGTCTAGAATGGATTAATCGTTCAATGCCCGAATTGAAGCTGTATAGTGTGTACAACACATACTTTGAGTGTCGTCATCCTCGTCGAGCCGCGTAAAGCAAACGGAAACTCAAGCTCTCGTAACTGTCGCATAATATCATGGGCCTCCTTGACAGTCATGCTGAATAGAGGACGGTCGACCCGTCTGAACTTAGACTCAATTCGATCACATCTTTGGAAACGGAGATATTGCACGACCAGGACATAGAGTCCTATCAATGAAGCGCCAGCGAAGAGCGCTTCTGATGTGTTTAACATATACATCTTAGTACTGACATATTGAAATAAGGACATGATATATGCCGAAGGCTACGAAGGTATGCCTAACATGTGGCTTCTTATACTATTTAGTTTCTACCAGGCGCCACTCAATCGCGTTGCCACCCTGCCACGGTTGTACCAACAACAAGGGCACATCTGCGCGTATCCTTCCGATACAATACAATTACTTATAGTAGGCGATAGGGTTCCTTGCCATATAATCCGTCTTAGGGCAACAGGGAAGGAGATGACATCATGATTCGCGTTTTTTAGGCTTTGTCCTTAACAGGAAGGAGAGCAAAGCATGTTGTCAGCCTGTATTCGAGCACAGTTGATATCATAAGGTGGACTTGCCAGTACGGCTCAGATCTCTGTAATGTGCAAAGGGCAGTATGCTCATGTTGATAATGTAAGATCTCGGTGTATCCTCTATCTCAAGTAGCAAGACTGTCACAAGGAGGGTATCGAATGAGTAGATCCCACGCCCGACTTGGCGGGGTGTCAAATACTGGATGTCAAATACTGGAATCATACATCGTTAAACTAGCTCTGCTGCTGCTGCTGCTCATCCATGTTCTTACAACACAGCCCTCTGACTATCGTTCAGGAGAGGCGAGCCTCTATACGCCTACGCCATGTATGCACGTCTCGGTATAGCGCCAAGAGACACTCGCCCAGGGAAGGTAAATGTACCACTTCATAAAGTGGAAGGGGTCGGCGCAGAAATAGAGATATTCTCGATTCGCGGTGTTCAATTACTGCCAATAAATGTGCCCTAGCAATCCCACCTACAGAGTACAGCGTATGACTTATTGTGATCCAAGCAACTTAACCCTGGAAATTCGGGTATGCTTAAACCATCAATAATACATTTGGGATATCTTGATTGTTGTTTTTGTAGTTTCTGACTTCCTTATATGGTTCGATAAAGTGGGTAAAAGTATATGACAATACAGGAGGTATAACCCTCATACTAGGCCTAAATATTGGGAGTTGAGTGTCGTTTTCATATTGTTGAGCAACTCAGAGCAAGCATCTTTGGGCGTCGGAAAATATTTCATGGTCGGACAACGCAGCCGACAACCGATGGACGATATATTCAATAAACTGCACGCACGTTGCTCTCCTCACGCTCCACTCGGAACCCAAGTGAAGAATACAATCTGGACGATAAAATATTATAAAACCGCTCGCCCGTTTGCAAGGATCATGAAACAGAAAAGGCTTGAATTCTATTGTATATCTGGTAGCTCTCAATTGAGGGCCTTTCAGGATTGGAACCCAGAGTTATGTGACTGTTATTATTACTCTTTTACCTTGGAGTTTAGCTCATACTACCAACGTTTATATGGATGAATCTAAGTGGAAATCACTCAAATAAGTGGATATGGTCCAGAAGAACCGCCCCTTAGGATGTATGTACTATTAAATACCTATCCCAGTCAAGTCGATTTTGAAGAGCTATAGCGGGAGCAAATAATACTGATTGCTACTGCGTACCTTTGGTTTATTGAGTGCGCTACTGTACCGATGTTACCAATACCACCGATCTCGGACATGAGACTTCTACTACTTGTTGTGGACCATTTGAAGGTGCCTGTGGCGATGAGTCATGAACATCGGGCAATGTTTCCGATACCGAAGATAGCCGTTTTGGATCAGAGGTTTAGTACTATAGGGCTATTTATTTCCATGACTGCTATTACTTCCAGATAGTCGGGTCCTGTCACTGTTATCGTATCACCATGGTTTAGATTACAGCGTTATACAACCACCCTGATGTGACAAAGGATAGCATTTTGACGATAAATGGCGGTATCGTCGCCAATCAAATCGTTCGCCAGTCCCTTTTAGACCGCGACGACCACGCCATCGTCATGTATCCAACATATGAGCAACTCTACCAAACCCCTAGAATGCTCGGAGCACAAGTGACCCTTTGGAAGCTTGATCCTGCCAGGGGGTGAACCCTAGATTTAGCCTTTCTCCGGTCTTCAATAAAGAAAAACACCAAAATGATCGTCTTGAACAGCCCGAATAACCCGACCGGAGCTCATTTGTCTCTGGAAATGCAACGGGATATTGTCCGCATTGCCGAGGAACACGATCTCATCGTATTCTGCGACGAGGTTTTCTATCCACTTTTCCGTCTCCCGGATAGCGACCGTCCCCGATCTTTTTCTCGATCTGGGATATGGAAAGACGGTCATCATCGGGTCCCTCAGCAAGGCCTACAGTCTTGCAGGAACCAGGACTGGGTGGATCGCATCAACTAATAAAGAGATCCTCGAAAAAAATGCGGCCGTGCGGCACTACACAACAGTCAGGGTCTCCCAGATTCACGAGGCAATTGCCACAGAGGCGCTGGCAGACCGATGTCGTCTGCCCTTACTTGCACGCTCCAAAGCCCTTACAGAAGCAAATATCCGAGCTCTCGAAAGATTTGTTGATGAGCACGAAGCATGTTCGTGGACAAGGCCGTTTTCAGGAACCAGCCTTGCAGGAAATGAGGAAGTTCCTTCTTAAGCGGGGGGATTAATTCAGGAGTTGACAACTCTGCCTGTTTAATAACCGGTGATATTGCATATTAGGGTACTAGAAAAAGCACAGGATAGAAGAGAATAGGACAGAGATGGAGAGAAGTATGAACCAAGCGCATAGGCAGAAACAGTGGAGATGCATCGGAACCGCCATCTTTAGGATCTGCGCAAATGAAAAATCCAATAGTAATGTTCAATAAAGTGTCAGGTCTCGTCTGTATGCCTATCTCGGTCTGGAAAGCCAAGACCGCTCAATCAAGTGCTATGTACAGGCAATGATGGGGTTGTTCGAGGGACAGGTGGTCGGGATTGCCCTCCGACGGTTTTTTTATCACGACAGTCGTGGGAACACGACGATGACATGAGCGTTTTGGACAATCAACAGAGAAGGGCCCCATGCACTGTACATGAATGTAATAGTATACATTTAGCGGGAGTCTAAGACTAGATGAGTTTAATCATGAGGGAGAATCAGCCCCATGGATTACGGCAGGGAAAAAGCCTGTATGACTCGTGCACTCCTCTAGAACGATGATACCTATGCAAGATACCTACAAAATAAATGTATCAATTAGCTTATCATGCTTCTCCTCATTTAACACGCATCTTCCCCGCGGATTAAAATCCGTGAATCGGGTTCTCTGTCCGACAATCCTATATCCCCAAACTAATACTTAAAGAAACAAATCATCCACTGTTCCTGACATATCCAATCCATACGTTGAGTATCATATTGATCAAAATGGCAATCCACCGATCAATCCTTAAAACATGGCAACTCGGCACTCGTACGTTTAATCGCCCTAATATCTTCATTGCAGGCCACCTCACGCGGTCCTTCTCATCCACGCGGCAGCTCTCAGAAGCGGGGAAAATTACAACACATCACGGACAGAACTGCAGTCCTCGTGAGATATTTTAGTCCTACCCTCTTGCATAGGTAGTTGAGATGCTAACCTGGTTTCCCTCCTTCTAGCGCGTGCTGGTGTTCCTTACGTATGCTCTTTCATCCATTATCCATGTTAACAATTTTAATATAACTTGAGAAATTGACAAAGCCGCGCAGTCCCCAGCAGCCAAAGCAAACGGTCTCGTCTGGGTTTCAGGCCAGGTCGCAGCTGATGCTACTGGGAAATACCTAGACAATGGCCTCTCAGTGACTGAGAAATCACATAGAATGATGCAGAATGTGAAGGCCGTTCTTGAAGGAGCGGGGTCGTCGTTGGATAAAGTCGTCAAGGCCAATGTAGGTTTATTTCTGTTATTGAATCTGAGGAGTGGAAGATGAAGAAAGAACTAAATAATGTCTTAGATTATCTTCACCAAGATCGACGATGACTATGAAGAGTTCAATGAGGTGTACAAACAATATATCACGCATAACCCTGCAAGAACTAGTGTTGAGGTTTCGGGACTGCCGAAGCCGGCGGATATTGAGATTGAGGTTGTTGCATTAGCTTAGGCTTTAGATTTTTAGGTGAAGGGGATAATTATGAGAAATATGGTTATGACATCTTGTGAGTTCAGTTTAGTAGTACTTTGGGAGTGCCTTGTGTAGCCTAACTACTTGCTCCTGGTTCTGGTACTGGTGTACCATTTGGCTTCCGGAAATGCAAGTTCCCACTGGCAATAGATATTTTTGTATCTTGCTTATTATGCATATACTTAATGATATTAACTTGTAGGCATACCGGATTGATGAGTCGAAGTATACTGTACTATATTATGAAGAGGGCTACGTCGTCACCGGAGCGTACCTCCGATACTCCCTATAGAGGTTTGTGGGGTAGATAAAGCACCAATCGGGATAGCCCTCCGACTTTTCCAGGGCATCGTGGAGAAACCCCGACGACCAGGTAGAACGGGGGAGATCAACGTAGGGCACATGGTTTAACTCGGGAGGTATAAAGTCAAGATTGACCCTTGGTGTAGTGATTTTCGCTTCCCCTACTGCCGTTGCAAGTGGGACGTTTTTTTTCCAGACTTTCCTTGCAGTGAACGCATTCCTCAAGAGATGAATATTCTCCTATCTGCTCGGTCTACTGGACTAGTACCACTTGAACCTCAATATGAATACTTCATTCTGAATTGAAATGATGCTTTGGCTTGACCTTTTGCCATTCTAATTACGCCCACCATATCCATTGAGCCGTCTAGATGCCCAGTTTGGAAATACTAATTTCACACTCAGATAGTGAGGTTCAAGTGTGCCATTTAAACCACCTCATACGTCTACAGGGCTTCCTTGTATAGGAGCATGCTCTTAACAATCATAGTGTGACCCCCCAAGTATGCGATACTCTCCTATGAAGTCTGCTTGCCGTTTTATTTGCCATCCCCCATGGAGAAATGGGTGATTAATTATAACAAAAACATCAATTGGGTTGGCTGGTCGATACGTTTTATCTTTGGAGCACATCCTATGAATGACAGAGACGTGATATGCGGCACCATTCGGAATAACACGCCGAAGTCTGTCGGGAATAGGTCTCTTTGGGAACGAGTACCGCATTTGGAAGTAGAGAAATTCTTCAACCCAATCCTGACCAAGGTGTGAGAGTGGCATTGATTCTTGCAAAACAAAGCCGGGATTATATAAAGGATTCTTTTTGCTGCACCATAGGCTGTTCGCGAAGAATTGCTCCTTTAGAATGGTCACTCTTGCACAAAAGATCTTTATTCTTATGTCGAAGGGAGCAATGTCCTCTAGCACGCTTGTCGTGAGTATTGATCGCGGTGTCGATTGACCGTTGAACTCCCAGTAATCGTGCATATGACCTAGTCTAGCTGCACGATATAGTCCATCCCTCATCTGGTCACTGGAAAAGATGCTTTCTAGAACGTCTTCATCATTCGCAGGAGGTTGTGCCGGCTTCAACTCCTCAGGGCCACAGTACTGCCGTAGCTTATATGGATTGATGCCTAAGCCAGCTCTAGTGGCTTCACGGATCATCCAGACCAGAGGTATATGGCCTAGTTTCCATTTCTCATTGGGGTTTGGGTCAGTTACTCCGCCAATGTCCTATAAGGGTTAGAAGCTCATCGGGTGCTCAAATGGGAGGGATACCCACCGCATGTCCACCCGGAAACCAAAGCTCTTGAAAGTCATGCATACACTCCGCTGCTTCGTTGCCTAGATTCGGTCGTAATGTGGGGTCTTGTTCATCAATGGCCACAGCGTGGCGGACTACAAGACCTGGATGTGTAACAACCGACGGTAGGTTTTCATCTTTCTGATGACCACTCGTCCCCCGTGCCGCATTACACCCAGGTGCTATATTAACCGAGTCAAACAGACCCAAGAAGGTAACTGTGCATTCGACGTTCCAACTCCATATTGAACTCATCTGTGAAAATTCGCCTCTCGCTGAATTCGGGTTGTCGCGCGACACTGCGCGATACCAGGCCTGGTAAGAACCCCATATGTCATGCTGAACGCGAAGATGTGGTGTATGCAGTCCTATGAATTCCAGTATCTGAGCCAGAACCTGCGCCACGAAACCTCCGCTTGAAAAGCCAAAAATGTACCATTTGCTCCTACGAGCGGAGTTGTCCAAACACCACTATTCACCAATCCTGTCTTTAGTGTTCACAGCACACACGCATCCTAGGGGGGTGACTATACCTTGTACGCGCGCATTACACGCTTTTCAACGCTGTCATCCGAAGTAGGTTGATCGTAGTAGCAAACCTGCGAATTGCCGGCATCGCTGATTATATCACGTATGACTCGAATTGCGGATTCGGTCCCCTTGCTAGAATATCCACCATCGAAAAATAGGATCATATTACGTTGAGGTTGAGCAAAACTCATGCCTGGATCGGCAAATTTCGTCGCGGATTCTATAACAGCCTCCTCGAAGCCCCCGTAGATCTTCCTTGCATAAATCTTGGATGGCTCTACAAACCGGAGGTGAGCCCATGCCAGGTGTCTGTTCAGGCTGGGGTTGAGTCGAATAAATTGGGAGTCACTCTTAGCTAGTTGACCCAGCACTACAGCGACAGGTTTAGCAGGATGATCCGCTGACACCTCCTGACATTCCAAAAGAAGCGCCTTTCTTTGGGTGACCACTTCAAGCCCAAAGCTCCTCCCGACTACACCACCTTTGATACCAACAAGGGGTAACTGCAATCGAATTCCCTTGTTAGTCACCGAGTAAGGGGAACTATTTTTCAAAGATCGGACAGGAACGATATTCCTAGAGTTCTTGAAAAAGGCTGGTGTCAGCGCAAGCAATCCAGTGGCATTGAAGCCTTGAAAGTCAGAGGCGTCCCAAGCAAAAAGACTCTGATCATCAGATTCTTTCATGATCTCCTCCTGCAGTCTGATAAAAGCCTTCCTGCCTTCTCCATAGAGTAAGGGCATATGCACATTAAAGATACCCATGAGGCAATACGCAGTATCTTCAGTTCTAGTTGTTACCCTCGTGGAAGCCCACGACATCCTCTTCGCGATGCTGCAATCGCCAAGTCGGGTCTTTCCTCGCAGAACAACCTCATCTATCAGTGTAATCTCGGATATCAGTTGGCTCAGATCAACTTTATCTCCTATATCAGTCCAGTCTCTGGAAAGAAAAATCAAGTTTGACGGAGCAATAAGTTCCTGCAGCGTCCAGCCGCGTTGAAACCATTCGCTCTTCTGAAGCTGGGTGTTGATATCCGCTGGATCCTGGCTAGGATGTACGTCCTGGAGGTATGCATAGCAGATACCCGCCAATTGGTACCATCGAAACATAGAGTTGATGGCCTCGGAGAGCTCGGCGCTGCTTTCCTTATTGATACAGCAAGTGTCGATCCAGGCATAGTCGTATCCATCCTTAGCCGCTCGTTGGAGGAAGCATTGTATCTTCTTGTATCCATTTGTGCCCTTGAGCCTGTTTTCCTCCAGGCGGGCTAGATCCTGGAAGCTTGTTTCGTCGTCGCCCCATCGGTGCGAAAGTATTGCATACTTGATTTTGCGCGTGTTAACCTTGTCTTCACCAAATTCCTCCAGCTGCAGGGATACGGAGTTGGTGCGGAGTAAGCGCATACTCGTGACACGCGTCCCAAGCGATGGTTTGTCATGTAACAAAGAAATGACACGGGGTTGTGTAGCACGATCTTAGAGCGCAGCGACTAGGTTTACGTTCAGCCGAGTTGAACGGGTTCATTTTAAGTTAGTTGTCAGCCTCGCGGGGTCTCCGCATGTTCATTAAATAAATAAACCAGGCACTAGACCTTTTTGGACGTAGATACCCTGCCTAATTGGGAAAGGGTTAAACCAGGGCCTATGGAAATGTTATCACGATCATTATAGGCTTGCCCTAACCTGACTACCTCATGCTTAAAATATTATGTCCCAGATCCCTGGATTCTCTAGGGTTATGTAGAAGTCCGAATACTATTATTTTCACTTTATGCGAATATTCTTTGCGAGGTAGAGCTTCACGTCTAATAGTATACAGCCCTAGAAATATAAACGCAAGGCCAACATGACAGTTGAACGCAACGTCAAGTCTATGATTTTTCCGACACCCCAGTCTCGCTATCCGTCGGATCACGATGAGATATCTTCCTGTCTTCTCTGTAACTCCGGAACGTATATAACGCACTAAGCGCCATACCAAGACTACCCAATCCGATGGCCAGATACATACAACCACGGTAACCCTTCAACACATCACTCGGCGTCTGACCTCCATTATTTACGTGTACTTCAACCGTACCAGCAAAGCCCAAACTGAGCGAAATGCTGTAATTCACGACCGTGGTGACAAGCGACGCAGCAACACCCTGGTGCTCTCTGCTAGACGCGTTGGAGAGCATCAAGGTGGCCGCTGGAAACGACATATCCATTCCCCAAGGGATCACCAAGAGGCAAACAAATGTGAGAGCCCAGTAGGTTTGGTGGACGGGGGCAATGGCTAGGAAAATATTCCCCACTGTGAAACAGGTCATAGATGCGAGCATGATCCAGCCGGGGCGGACTCGACTCATAAGATACCCTGTGGTAAAACAGGCCAGACACCCCACAATGCCAGGAGGAGTAAACTCTGCCGATCCTAGTAGAGGTGATACGCCGCGGAACTGTGCTTGAAATCTCCAGAAATAGTAGACCCATATACCGAAAGAACCCCAACCGCAGGCGATGCAGCCCAGGACGTATAAGACATCTGCCGTGAACGCTCTCATTGGGACGAGCGGGTTCTCCGAGTAGTGAAGTTCCGCGGCGAAGAAGGCGGCGAGAAGCAGAACCCCGATGATGAGAAGTACGTACACGTACGGTGTGCTCCAGCCAACAATGGGCGCTTGGTTCCAAGCAACATTGATCAAGACAAGACCCGCGATTCCTAGGGATGATGCAAACACATCCAAGGTTTTGAGGAGTTGGAGGAAAGTATACTGCTTAAAATCCGTATGCTGGACGGGTGCGATCACTATACTGCCCAACAGCGCACACGCCACGGAGACAATCGCCATGGTCCAGTATGTCCATGGCCACCATGCTAGCTGCGAGAAGAGAGACGAGAACACAGCACCCAGGATTGCACCATTTGGGGCAGTCGCGCCGAAGATGGCAAAAATCATATTCTTCTTCTTTCCGGGTGCGTAGGTCGCCCCCAGCACAGCCAGGCCGTTGGGGAGCAGCATCGCTGGACCCAGGCCCTGCAGGACTCGGGCAAATATGAATAGCACATGGTTGGAATACACACTAAGGCCGGCAACTAGGGACCAGATTGCCAGCCAGATGTAGCCAACCAGAAACATTCGGTGGTAGCCGAAGACATCGCCAAAGCGGCCAAAGACCAAGATGAATGTACCCACGGTCAACGAATAGCCAGCGATAAACCAGGACAGAACACCAGGTTCAGTAATTTGAAAACTGTCCCCGACGATATCGAGAGTCGCCACACATACTCCTATGTTTGCCTGCGTGATGAACTGCGACATACAAACAATGATAATGAACGCAGCCTCGCGGAGCGGGGAGAAGCCATCCGCGATAGAGTGGGCTGAAGGTACAGGCCTCAGCTCGTCAGACATTGTGATGGTTATAGGAGGGGTTGTGACATTAAGTCAAAATTAAATTAAGTACTATATACTAAGCCATTCCGGTTATGGCTCTGATATTGATATGACAGGTTTCCATATGCCTTTGGGGGTAATGTAGGATTTTTCTACGGACTACGGACTACGGACCTTCCCCTTCGCATTTGGTTAGCCTCCGAAGGCAAGAAAAAAGTTGGATGTCAAAGTGGGCCTGAAGACGGTTAAACTCCCCGATACCGCATCCTATGAAGTTGAACCTGGACCCGCCTCGGCTTTTGAGCTGCTCCCGAAACGGCAATCGAGAGGGTGGATCTAAATCTCCCGTGGGTCGGAACGAGCCATTCTTGCGACTTCGTACTCTGCATAAATAGAGATAATACATACGCAAAGCCCTCTATCAGATGGGTTTGTACCTACTACGAAGTAGAAATACCGGGCATATATGAAGCTATCTTGAAATCAACACATGATTCAAAATCCAGCTCGGACGCGTCATTGTCCCTGTGTATAACATCATAAGACACTAATGCACGAGGAACCAGTGGTCACAATGAACACTCACTGGGCGAGAACCCTGCAGTTAACCCACCATCACTTGGTACAGCTACTTCTCTGTACTTCTCATAAATTACACGATCTTTTATCAATGTGAAGGTCTTCACTAAGTGAAACTTCCAAGTATGCCAAGCTCACAAATATGCAATATATTTACACCAAGTCCTATCCACGATTTAATTCCAAAGCCCTAGATCCTTTCACTAGGGTTTCATGTGACCATGTAATACTGAAGCAGATTTCGCTCAGTCAGAGACTTCAATAACCCCGAATCGATCGTGCTTATCGAAATCAAGTATAACTGATGCATTTATCACTACCCACTCCGGCCAGCTGCATAGCAATAGAAATCAAATACATGATGTGGGATCGAAGTGCAGCAAAAGGAGTTCAGAATGTACACAAATAGGTATGTTACGCTTCTGCTCGACACCTCTACAGATCCATATTTTATCTGGCGAACACAAGTCCCTCGTTTGTGGGACAACTCCGTATAGGCCTGCTTGGTGAACTGTTTCCTCATAGTCTGGAGAACTGATCCTTCGCTTTGCAGGAAAAAGCAGTAATTTTGAACCAGAGCGTAGACGCTTTGTTTGAAATGATGCATGGAGTAGATCTGCGTTAGGCTTATATCCGCTTTCACACTCGCATCGAGACCGCGAAATTGTAGGTTTGAAGCACTGCGTATGTGAGACTTCTGAACTAGAAAGGAAAAAAGCTGTATGATCAAAGGGCTAATGCAGTAGGCATCTGTAGACCTTTGTTGCTTACGTGCGGTGCGTAGAGTCTAGACTACATATGATCGATCGAACCTGACGATCTATCGCGGGTCGGATAAAATCGGATACTATGCCTATATGACGGTTGGGGTTCAGATTCGTTGCCCGAATTTGGTATAATATAATTGAATACCGTTCCAGCAACCAATTACTCAAGCTTTAGGGTATTTCAAGTCGCAACCCCTGCGGCGTAGGCCCATACTTAATTGGCTCTGCGCCTGGGTTCGGTCAGCTGCCGAGGGGACGCCGTTTGACCCGAGGAACATCGGGCCACTGCGAGTGAAGGATTCATGATTAGTGACCGTGCAACTCACTATTTTAAAACAGATCCACACCGATAGGAATGTAGTACTAATTACACTATATTATCGATTCTGCGATCCTGCAATTCAGCTATTCTGCTACCACACGGTGTGCACCATGACAGCGCACCCCGTAACCCTAGCAGTGCCACCCGTTGGCATTTGGGAGTTCTTCTTCGAGCGCCCTTCGCTTCCTTTCTCGCAAGATCACGGTATATCAATTCTCTGTTTCGTTCAATTTACCTGATTTGCTTTCACGAGGCCCTGTTTTAACTTCGTAAGTAGTCATCTTTCGCTCGGCGACTAGTGACTCCCAATGTACGTATCGGCAAGTCCAAAACCGGGCGGGACAGTTTGGGAGGGCCCTGCAGTCACAGTGGGGCTGGTGCAAGGGCGACATTCTCATGGTGATGGCCCCAAATGATATCAACACTCCGTCTGTGATTTGGGGCTGCCATTCCCGTGGTGGAATAGTGGCCCCAGTGAACCCAGAATTGTCGGCGCGTGAGCTTCGCCACCAATTAGAGGGTAACTCCGTACGAGGTCTTATTGTTCATCCAAAGTGTGCTGCAGCTGCCGTTGAGGCTGCACATCTTGCGAAATTCCCTATTGATCGAATCCTACTTCTACGGTTTGATACGCCTATCCAGAAACGTCATGGTATCTCGACCGTGGAACAGTTCGTCGCTGTCGCAGAACAAGCCTCGGACGTTGAGCTCCAGCGGGTAGAGATTGAACCAGACAAAGACATTGCATTTTTGATATATTCATCAGGAACCACAGGCCGACCGAAGGCTGTGATGGTCTCTCACCGTAATGTTGTGGCTGCTGTCATGTTACAAGCATCCGTGGATGGTCCACACGTAAACTGGGACCGCGATCGCACCTTAGCAGTACTTCCCACGTACCACATATTCGGTAAGGACCGCAAAAGTCGAGAGAACTGATGTGCTATTCATGAAGGCCAGTGTGCTAATAGAATAGGTCTTATCTGTCTCATGCATCTTCCTATTTACTTTGGCACGACGACGTTTTATATGGATACATTCGACCTTGCCACTTTCTGCAACCTGATCCAGGAGCATCGCATCTCTCACGCTTATGTAGCCCCACCAATAGTGCTCCATCTGACCAAAAATAACCTCGTACGCGACTATGACCTACGTTCAATCCGCATGATCACTTCAGGTGGCGCACCTCTCGCTGCGAACCTCATCACTGAGTTGCATCAACAACGACAATTGCCGGTCCGGCAGGCGTATGGATTATCCGAAACGACATCCATTTCGCACGTCCAGGTATGATACGTTCTGTTCATCGATAGTAACTCTCGTGGAAAGGCATACTAAGATTACCCCCAGCGCTGGGACAAATGGAGGGATGGTATGGGCTCGAACGGCCCTCCAATCCCGGGTGTTGAGGCCAGATTCATCACATCTGATGGCCGTACAGCTGCAGGCGGCCAAGAAGGAGAGCTTTGTGTGCGTGGACCTACTGTGTTTAAAGGCTACCGCGACGAACCTGATCTGACGGCGGCTTGCATGACACCAGATGGATGGTTCAAAACCGGTTCGTTCTCTCAGACCTACCAATCCCCAGTCCCTCTCCCCTTTCTGAACTTACTCATCATAAATGCAAATCCTCAATATTAATATTTCCTGCAGGTGATCTGGGTTACGAAGATGAACAAGGCAATATGTTTATTACTGATCGCCTGAAGGACTTGATCAAATTCAAAGGGTACCAGGTGGCACCCGCCGAGCTGGAAGACCTTCTTCTGGAACATAAGGCCGTGACAGATGCGGCTGTTATTGGAGTTATGAACCATGAGCTCGCAAGCGAGGTACCGCTGGCTTATATTGTGGTCAAGGCTGGTCAACCGGAGAGTGAAGCTACGGCGCAAATGATCCTGGATCACATCAAAGACCGGACGGTTTCATATAAACACCTCCGTGGTGGGATCGTGTTCACCAACGAGATCCCCAAAAGCCCATCGGGCAAGATCCTGAAGCGGAAGCTTCTTGATCATGCATTGTCTAAGGGCGTACGGCCAATCGGGGCTGTACAATATTCCAAGTACAGCCGGACGGCCAAGATATAGAGAGAAACCTGTTCTCACGACGACAGATCATGTCAATGGCTTAGAGGAAATTGCAGTCCCTGCGTATCGCGGATGATAAGGGGCGAGCGTATGAATTCGACCAATTGACCAGCCGGCTATACATGATGGATAACAGGGAGAAAGGTTAGAAGGTCAAATATGGACCTTAACTTTCTTTGGGCATTAATTGTTGCTTACCATTACATCTATTTAACGTTCCGTCTCACCGTTGGGCTGTTTGTGCAAATCCAGTGAAATACCACAGTACATAGTATGGATTGTGAAACTACAAGCATCGCTAATGATCTGAAGAAATATGAAATTAGAAGTCTTAAGACAGTCATTTTGGGCCACCTACTATGTGACCATTAAACGGGGCAAGCTTTTGTTGAACATATAGCGAGAATTAATATTAACTTACAACAGAGCTAGTGATTTTCTCTACCTCAAAAGTTAGTGAGATATATCTGACGTTTCCCAGAAGATTTTAAGCCCATCAACTAATACAAGCAACTGGCTTGCTCAGATCCGCACAAACACCACAGTCTATATCATTATAATATAGGCCTTGAATAATTTGATAAGCGTCCCACTATATACGCCTGCCTATGTTTGACATACATGTAGAAAGGCTTAGCATCGGGACAGCGACGTATATTCTTGGGAAGACCGCCGTGTTGGTCCGCTCTGTTTAGTCATTAGTTCTTGGCTATCAGAAAAGGATAAAGCAGACTGACGAATTGGGACATCCATTTGCGTTGTTAGCGGATACTACAATAGCTCGTAGAAATAGGAATAATGCGAAGAAATTAAATTCGATGTACATCGCGCTTGGCTCTGGTATCGGATCACAAGTAAAGCCTACACAATCCAATAGATGGCTCAGGGCTGTTGATGATTTTCGAGTGGATTACGGCCGTTTGGGTATATAAATATATCCAAAGACCTAGACAAAGGAATAACCCATGTTACCCATATGAGAAATTGCCATAACAAGCAGTATAACATGCAGTATAACACGTAGTATCGGACACAAGGTACTCTTGAAAGATAAACAGCCAGAAGTTGTTACATACGTTAGGGCGCTCCAGATTCAATTCCAATTATTAGACCCATCACATTCACTGGCAATTTCTGTATTAAAGCACTGGCTCAGTATCGACTATCTCAAGATGAAATTCTTGCAAACCTGCTCCGTTCTTGCCGTTCTGGTGGCATTCAGCAAAGCCACCTCGATATTAAGCCGCCTCCGAAGCGAGGAACATCACCCGATCTCTACGGTGGAAGACATTCCTGAGCTCTCAGAAGGATTTAGTTGGAGGATTGTGGAGCGCCTTGTCGGAAATGGCACAAGAATTAGTCGTGTTGTGGAGCTCGATGCCCAGTCGAACCAGCTGCAAAAGCGGGTATTTGCTATTGGTTGTGTTAGGATAAGTACACCTACTACAGCCAACATCAGCGTAAAACAACTGATAGCTGTTGAGTTCGCACTAAGGCACTCAAAGCATGCTGGGTTACCCCCCTTGATCGACGACTGTAACGCCCTGAATACCCAAGTCAAGAATTACCAATCAACACTTTTCGTACAGCCGGGCTACTGCCACGAAGCGACATATGGGACTTAGCCTACATTTGTGCCAAATGTCGACAGGTAGCCATGGATACGAACAAATGGTATGAGCTTAACCAGGCGGTTATCAGCCACTGCGTTGACGATAGTGAGGCTGGACATGGGTATGACAATGCAGACAATGAATACGAAATTGGTATCGAGCATTCGGGCGATGAGCTCCCTTCATATAATTGCTGAGTCCGGTATGAGTCTTATACATAAGAATATGTATAGTCCTTCAAGTAGGGCCTGTATCGATAGCCTGGATGTCAGGCCGATGTACTGTACTGCACAATAGGCAATACAGTTTACTGAATGCTTAACATGCTGCTCCATGTAGATTCTCATTGAGTCATGGTATTTACTTCTCTTCAGAGCAGCCAGCGATATAGCTTGCTTATGCAAATGATTCAATGCTGAATCAAATAAAGCTGCTTCTAAGCGGAAAGCTCATCAGCATCTCGTTTAACAATTTCCATTCCGCAACATCTAACACAATGTAATCCTTTAACAATGAAAGCAGAGTCACAATGCAACGACAACAACAACAACAACAATAATAATAATAATAACAGAGCAACAAGGGTAAAAACGAAGCTGTTAGTCAATATTGATATAATTCCTTTTCATGATGAACTGTCACAACCCCATCGTGAGAATTGCCGTACTGAGCGCGTAAACCCATCCGCATCCTGCTCCTGCGAGACAATCTTGGAATTACTACTATGTCTGATAGCCCGACGGAATGGAGACATCCCGTAGGGTAGTTTTGGCTCATTCGGAGAGATCCAGCCCTTCTTATGGTCAACCATTGCGTTCATTACCAGCTCGTTCCATGCCTGATCTGCGGGAGTAAAAGGACAATCAAAACTCCACTCCGCTCGAATTTGCACCTCGTGTTTCTCAAGTAAGACATCTGCCTCTATTGATGGAGTGTGAAACACTACCTCAATAGACCCATCGTAGGCAGTGTTGCGTGCCAGCCTCTCTATATGAGCTTTCATTGCAGCGCAATCGTCATTAGGAAAAGAGACTAATTTGGAAAGGGTCCAGCTGAAACCCGGAGTTCTATTAGCATAGTACCAGATATTGGGCTAGGAAATCATACGATCGCTCGTCCTTACTATCACGCAACCAGTCATTGAGCCAGCCATCCAATATCTCCTCGAAGTTGCAGCTGTCCTGGTTGGCGGAGTGATTCCAGGACCGGGAATCGCTTTCATTGTTCGTCAAGAACTTCCCCGATCTGATGCCTACTACTTTCGAACAATCAATCCAGAGATCAAAATCAATCACTTTGATCTGTCCGTTCGTACTATGCGTCCCAAGGATTTGCAAAGATGCTTTTGGTGGAGAGTTAACCTGCTCTATCAGAGAAGATTTCGGGGGGTACAATGTGGGAGTCATCTTTTGACGGTCGGTTCGGATGGAAAGGGATTGACTGGTAGAAAGGGCCAAGTAGGAGCCCTGAGAGATTATTATTTATTGAGCCGAAGCTTAGTCAGTTCGCCTGCCACTGCGTCAGCCTTGAACTCGTTCATCCCGGTCTGACTTGGAGTATGCACTGACTTAGGGCACGTCTTACTAGGACGTTCTTAGTGCAAGAGAAGGGCCCACTATTGTCGGGTGCCTCCGGAAGCCCAGTCAGGGATCTTAAGGACGACTCCCTGCACACTGTCAATCAGGACCCGAAAGATCTACAACTAGATGTGACCGGTGTTTGAGCTTTGAACATGAACTACTTCTGACCCCAAGGGACAGCAGAGGCAAGAAGTGGAAGGAGATAAGCGCCTTTTTCGAACATCTTCTCGGAAAGCGATATCGTGCTCCGGCTCTGCAAATGCGGTATATGCGGCTCCAAAGGCGACTGCGCCTACATACTGACTATGATAAATCGGCATTGTTTCGGGCTCATGCCCACTGGGTGGACATGAAATGGCGGATAATAAGTGATAAGGTGGGCAAAATTTACTTTGATGGTGCTGTGTAACTGGCTAGTCTTCTAGATGATAGAGCTCGGTCGTGGGAACCAGTGGACGCCCGCGTACTGTGCGTCCAGATGGTTAGCTTACTACAGGCTAATGGGAACTGCTAATGAAGCATCGACATATGTATCTGTCTATCGGTGTCCTAAGTACTTGCGTGGAGGGGAAAGGGAGTCATGCGACCGTATTAGGTGATAATTCATCTCGTGGAGAACCCTATCAGCAGCCTGCATAGTATAACTGGCAATTTACGCATGTAATAGCTTATTCTTTCGTTTGGAGTATCCGTAGCATGACAAATACAAGATGAATTGGAATGCTTTGTACTTATTAGTATTTAAATAGTGTATACAACACACCTTTCCTTTTATTTATCGAAAAGGCTCGATTTATCACCAAGGAAACGCCAACTTCAGGATTGGGCCGTATTTTGGATTGATCATGGCGTACTATAGCTAATCTAGTGGTATTTATGAACCTTTCATTAGACTATCTTCTTTCGTGAACTGACCTCTGTTATCCTGGAGGCAACAATGTAGCTACTACATTGGTTTATTCCCCTCTCTTCACGGGTAAACCTTGGCTGATTGGAGTGGGAAAAGCTAGTCAAGCATCGATCGGACCACCTGGTTTGAGCTTTGGACTCCTCCCACCGGCCTGTGACTAGGTAGATTTCGTGTCCACGCTAGCGAGTTGGGCATTTGAGAACCTATATCGGGATTTAATATGGCAACTGTTGGGAACCGGAGTTCAGCTCTAATTCTTACTGGAGCTTTACTGCTGCCAGTTAGTAAGGAAACACCGGCTATGGTCGCGTATGGGCAAGAGCTGGTTGGGGTACCCAACAGACAATCATCCATCGTTACACATTAACGTCTGATCCTCGAAAGACTCTCTCAGGATGCCGCTCTCGGTCAATGGCTAATGAAACACCCCAAGCTTTCGAGTGTACCGTAATAGATAACACTTAATGCGAACACCCTTTCACTATAGTTCGACTTGTAAATGGTGACTTGTTGAGAGGCCCGATATAACCTGATTGCGATCGACAGGCTTGCCATGTAAAGCCATTCTGGGGCTTTGAATCTGACCCTAGAAACCCCCGGTCAAGGTTCGTTGTCCGACGGCAAAAGCTGGGATGTGCTGCACAGTATAGTAGAAGCTGTGGGGCAGTCAAGATAGGAAATTAGTAAAGCGGACCATTGGACTGAGATGATCCGAGTTGTGTCAGTCAATTTTGCTTGACTTGCGGGAGCCGCCGCTTTAGAAAGTCACGGTGGAGGTCCTTCAATATTGGATACATAGTTAGATCGCCCAGTTTCAGGGCATGATAAAACTGTTTCTGCCCCTCTCTCAGGCCTCCTTCATTCAGAATGTCCGTTCCATCAACGAACTCTAGCATATACGTCAAAATTGCCAACCAGTAAGTCTCGCGGGTAGTTCCGTAATCTCGACAAAGCAACAGTATAAGAGCCTCACAGTATCTCGAGGGGCTAGGGATTCGGACAGAACTTGGATATAGAAAGCGCCCTCGACCGCGACCTAAAGTAGCTGGAGGAAGCCTTGCGTCAGACGCGAACATAATATCCGCACTGGTATCGTGGAAAGCAGCCTCAAACTCTGGAAATTCCCAAAGCACATCAGACTTTTTGTACAACAGTATCGCAAGCTCATTATCAATATGTAGATGCTTATATGGTGGCTGGCATTGATTTGAATTTGAATGTGGGCAGTCTAGATATCGCGAGCAGAGATAAAAGCCAGCCTCAGCGATAGTAGAGAAGGAGATTTCACTAAGTGCATCGGGTACGACAAAGGACACGCCCTTCGCAGTGTTAGTTATTTTCGAAAACCAGTCATTTCTGGACAGGACACTAACATCAACAACCGTCGGGACTCCGTAGACGGTTAACAGATAGTTGCCCCAAAGCAGATTCGGGATGTTAAAAGCGTCGAGAAGGGAAGATATCGATGTCACTAGGTCATTATCTAGATGTTGACCATGGAAGCGAAAGGTAGTCATTGCGGATAGGAGTCTAGACAATGGAAACAGCCCGATGAAGCAGAATGCAGACACGGCCAGCTTTTTAAATTCCCGTATGTTTACTGCGGCTTGCGGACGATTCAGCACATGAGAGGGCGTTGTCGTCGTTGGGACATGACCATGTCCATTTATGGCTTAGCTCACTGAGTAGTCATCCCGAGAGGACCCTCGAATTTGGAAAGGTAGTTTCGCCAAATGGCGGGTTGGGTTTCGACACTTGATCCAAAACCCGCCAAGAAAAATAACTCACGGTAATGTATACATGGTATGTTCGATATAACTTTTATTGGCTTGGCCACGTATTGATCATTACATTACCCCACGCACGGCACAGTCTTCGAACCAGCCTAACAATCACCCAAACACTGCAAATCCTACAAGAGATCGCATATTAAATGGCGGAGCTTCTATCCTTCCTACTAAATCCGACATGATGTCCCTTTGGGATGGGTATCTGCAAGGCTGCCATGCTGTTATGGGCTTTATTAGGCTAGCCTAACCCGGGCGAATAGACAAGGCAGAACTGATAAGCTGGTGACTAGACAATACGATGCTCAGGACAGCCTTGTCAACATAAGGGTCAGGAGGAAAGTATCACAGGCTTAAAACATCGGACAAACTAGAGCCGCAGTTGGTTGGGGTCTCGCAGTAACAAGCCATAGATCCTGTGTTCCGAACAAGTCCGGGCCAGTAGGGTTTGACCGTTAAACCAAAGCCAGTAGAAATATTAGATTTTTGTTCTAGTCATCTACTCTCAGCATGAAAAAGGCTGATATGATATGTCGAGAGTAAAATGTATTCCTACCATAAGACTGCAACAACAATAGGGAATCAGCCTTGTATGGCTAGGCTTTATCGTAATGAGTACTAAGCTGATTAATTCTTTAACTCGCAATCTATAAAGTGTCCCTTTTCTCTCAGAATACTCAGGTTCTGGGTCAACCACGATTTTGTGATAGATAGATTTCTCCTATCTTATTTATCTACGAAAGTCTTTTGTCTTCTACAATATATATACTGATTAGTCCTCGAAATTAAGGAGATATGAGCTCTATTGCCCAGCCCGAATTGGCTATAATAAGAAGCAGCAATGTCTTACTCCCTAGCCACGAGTGGCCTCAGTATAATAAGCGGTATTACCAAGATCGGCATCCTCAAAAGCTAAAGATTCACCTTCTAGAGTCTTGGCTTTTTCCTAGATTCCTATCTTTCCACAGGCAGGAATCATCTGCATTACCTATTACCAATGCTCAGCACGCTCAGTAGTTTCAGTTAGCAACAAACACTCCTCAAATTTCAGCACTGCGGGAGATACAATATAGTCAACTCGAGCCTCCAAGAGGTACCACAATTAGGCCAAGACTCAACTCAGGCAGTTCAACTGCATCTAAGAAAGGTAGAAAATTGAGATTCAAGCCAGCTGTCGATTCCCGCAAAGTCAGTCATAAGACACGCAAAGCGAAACTAGAAGAGATCCTGCAACCAATTATAAACACGGAAGATCCGGGTTCATTCTCCATCTTACTGTGTTGGGGTACGAGCAGCGACTCTTTTATATTTCCAGTCAAAGTTATCAACTCAGATAACAAGAAGAGTATCTGGCAAGAAATTAATCGCTCATGGTATAGCCATAGAGGGCGGTGGAGAAAGTACATGCCCCTTCTGAGAGTCAAGACAGTAGATATTATTGAGATCAGTACTTGATCAATGCGTCCAATCAGAAAGCTAGTATTGCTGATACTCTGGCAAGATTTCTATTGCTGGGAAGAATCAGCGAGGCATTACAAATCCTATACTCAGGAACAGATATGTGGGCATATTCACAAAAGAAAATATATACGCCCAGAAAAAGGAGCTGGAACAGACCATTCATAACTATCAGCCACAGGAGTATCCGTGCTCTTACAACCCCTCCACGGGTAAGGTAAATTGCGACAGCGTGTGCAGATCATGGAGTAAATAGGATTCAAGGTACCCAGAAGACAGGCTCTTTGAAGCCAAAAGAGATTTGGCACGCTTGGACTTACATTCACAGTTAAGGTTTGCCTTTACACAACCCCATTCTACAGCACCATTCGAATTATTGAGTAGAGAACTAGTTCTCAGTCATCTGTATGTTTTGAGGAATATTGACTGAACTTTTATTACCCTAACTGATAGTCCAGTAATATCTTAGACAAACTTGACATATGGCACTGTCCAGAGCTTGGAGAGCTCAGATTTCCTGGACTTATGATCAGTAAAGGTTGGGTGTTAGATCCGCAACACATACTCTTGCCTCTGAGCACAACTGCGCTTTTCATAATGGTAGTCGCTGCTAAACTGGTTTATAGAGATTGGGGCATAGCATAGAATATAGGATGCTTCCTAGTCTCGTTAGCGGCGCTTTTATAGATGTGGGCTAATCATTGTATTGGCTAATAAATCGCTTGTACGGTAGCAAGTACAAAACTTCTCCGTCCCCTTTGGCTTATTTGTGGTTTTCCAATACAATGATGAAGGGACATTGTAAAAAACTGTCCCCTATACTTTCTCCAGAGAGGGTACCGGTTCTGTATCCCGTGTGGTGTGCGGTTGAACCGTTACCTTCCCAGAGTGACACTCCAATATGGGGGTGTAACTAGAGGTGGTGGGGCAGGTTGGATACAAGGACAGAACTTGTACTGCTTACCTGCGATTATAAATACTCTTATACAAAGGAACAGAGGCACGCCACATTGTTAATATTATCTGATATCATAAAAAATATTGATGACGTTTAATAACCAAAACAATCACAAGTTTATTTATTGTAATACTGTTTGCTAAAGCTGCTATAGACTGCGAGCGACCCAGGCCCTCCGATTATCAAGATCACCTTTCCAGAATAGAACTCCCACATAATAGTACACAATCTCTCGATCGTTCTTTGTTGTTGAAAGAAGAGTTAAAGAAGCAGTGGCCATTATATTTTAATTCAACTGAGAATAAGATAAACCCTTTCCTGCGAGTCATCACGTTTACTTTCAAAACTATTGATCCATGGTCTTCGGCTGGTATCCATCACTATGTCTATTGTTGTCTCACTATAATGGCTCACAATGCAACGAGGCACTGTGGCATCGTTAATGCAGTGTCTGACAACCAAAACTATCATAATAAATAATCTCTTTTTTGATAAATGGGTGGTCACGTGTACGACGAATGATTATGATTTAGTATGATAAGTCTCCCATCCTCCCCAAATGTAAAACAGAAAACCCTCACTCCAGCACAACCCCCCAATCCCCCTCCGCCCACACGATCTTCAACTTCCAATGCCTAATCTTCCACAACCCATCTCCCTCGTCCCTGACAACATCCATTTCATAGAAACTCCCCGCCAAGAAATATTTCGTCCCAGACTGTATACCCTCCCCGGGTCGATAATGCTGCGCCAGGGCGGATGCAGTCAATGACCCCTTCTCCTCGCCGTCTTTGACGTTCACCCGTACATTACTCATGTAGTGAATGGTATCCAGTTTCGAGATCTTGTCGTAACAGTCTTTGTGGATTGAGTCAAGACTTTCGAGGAGTCGGCCGTTAAGATCGAACGTGGCGTCTTTGGTGAAGGCTGAGTCGAAGAGAGCTGTGTCGGCGGTGTCCAAGCCTCCGACACAACGGTAGAGGGTGTCGGTTATGGCTTCGCGGGTGGTGAGGGTGGGAAGCTTTGTTGGGTAGGACATTTTTTATTCGGGATTTATGCGGATTTGTAGGTATTGGTTGCAGACTATTTTATCTGTGTGTTGTTCGGTGTGTGGAATGTGAGTGATTGCGTGAGTGTGTGAGTGTGAGTGTGAGATGTTATATAGATTGTGGTGAGGTCTACGTATATGCGGCATGATGGCATGATGAGAGTGGTTATACTGTAGCTTAGTCCATGTATATCTGTGATTCGTGCCTGAGGCGGACTTTGAGTGGATATAAATCTGGCTTTGCGTAAGTCCGGGGGGTTAACTCCGGTTATATGGGGTTGGATATAGATAGATCCTTGTTGTTGGGTGATAGGGTTAGTGTGTAGTTAGGACATCAGAGGTCATTTCTGCCCCTCAATGCGTCTGTTTTGACGGGGGTAGGCTCAGTGCACAGCCATTGGCATTGTCGAATTGGATCTCTTGGCTCTAGGTACGGAACTTTATCGATAGTATTATAAGATCTGCACGTTACTATAACATAGTCCATATGTTAAAGGTGGTATTTCCCGAACTCCAGGCCGAGAATTACTATTGCCAATATGAATTATATTGAAAGGCGAGATTGCACATAACGAACCTCCTGGAGAAGAATAAACCCTTTGCTTGGAAACTCTCCAGGATGAATGGGAACAAGACTCAGGTCCGATAGGGACGATGATCTGAACGGAGATAACGTAGCCAACGGAGATAATTTCTCTAGTGCCCGGCAGAATGGATCGTGATATTGACGGAGTATATGTGAAAAGTCCGCGACTTCATTCCATAGAATGATGTATAATATACTAGTTTCCAACTGTTTATCTGATTACATATCAACTCCGCCCAGCGAACGCAACTGGGTGGTACCATAACAATGATCAATGCGTCAATATCTTGGCTGGCCTTCGGGATATCCAAATTCCCGCTGCGGAGACTAGTCCCCATTCGGCGACGATCCCCATATAAATTCCTTTACCAAAGGCTAGTCAATGAATCATGGACTAATCAAAAAGTCAATGTAAACGGACGATCGGTTGCATCAGGATGAAGGCGGGGTGATTATAAATCATGCCGTGGTGAGAGTCTGCCAGTTCACGACACCGTGCCACTGATTGGTCATAAGATGAAGACAATATGTAATAATTTAGGGGAATTTATAAGCCTCCGGTGGAATTTTGATTTCGAGGCTTAAAGGGTTGGTCACAGCTCCAACAATATAAAAGCTCTCGCATCCGACGACTTTGTTTAAACGCTTCATCCACCCACCTTGATTTCCACACCTTGTATCCTAAGATGTCTACGCAGAAAGCAATTGTTGTGACCTCCCCAAAGCAGGAGAGTCTGGTAACCGATCGACCCATTCCCGCTCTTCGCGATGATTACATCCTCGTCAAGACGGTCGCCGTCGCCTTAAATCCCACCGACTGGAAGCATATTGCTTTCATTGCCCCACCCGGCGTGCTAGTCGGATGCGACTACGCCGGTATTGTCGAGGAGGTTGGCAAAGCCGTCAAAAGACCTTTCAAGAAGGGTGATCGCGTATGCGGTTTCACGCACGGAGGAAACGCCGTGCAGCACGAAGACGGTGCCTTTGCCGAGTACATCGTCGCCAAGGGAGACATTCAGATCCGTATCCCCGATAATCTCAGCTTCCAGGAAGCAGCCACGCTCGGCGTAGGTATCTCGACCGTGGGACAGGGTCTGTACCAGAGTTTGAAGCTGGCGCTCCCGGGTGAGCCCATCAAGGAACCGGTTCCAATCCTGATCTACGGCGGCTCGACGGCGACGGGTACGCTGGCGATTCAGTTCGCCAAGCTGTCCGGCTATACCGTTTTGACTACGTGTTCACCGCATAACTTCGATCTGGTGAAACGTCTCGGTGCGGATGCGGTCTTTGATTATAAAGACCCCAACTCAGCGGCGGAGATTCGCAAGTACACCAATAACAACCTGAAGCTGGTTTTTGATACGATCTCGCTAAAGGCGAGTGCCGAATACTGCGAGCAAGCTATTTCCACAGATGGTGGTGATTACGGTGTTCTCCTGCCGATGGCTATCGATCGTGAGAACGTCACTACTCGTCACACGCTCGCTTACACTGTGATCGGCGAGGAGTTTACCTTTGGTGACAAGACCTTCCCTGCCCGGGAAGAGGACAAGGAATATGCTGAAGAATTCTGGACTCTCGCAGAGCAGCTGTTGGCCGATGGCAAGATCAAGGTCCACCAGCCGAAGGTGAACCCCGGTGGTTTGCAGGGTGTCTTGGAGGGATTGAAGCTCTTGAAGGAGGACAAGGTTAGCGGGGAGAAATTGGTGTACAATGTGGCTGAAACGCCTTAGAATCGTCCTTGCTTAGTTTCCGTTTAGAAATAATCTTATATGCCGCTTAATGTACGAGATAGTTCACCAACTGGGCGGAATGCAATGCTTATCCCAATGTATCTCCGGATCAGCATCCTTTAACCTCTGGGCCTTTGTCAACCACTCCATCTTCTCCAATCTGCGCCCAGCGTATCAGGACTTTATCTAATTGCACACTACCACGATCGTTGAAGCCATTGAGTCCAGACTGGTAGATACTTTCGTCATCGCCCATGAGATACCTGGTGCCATAGAGCGACACAAACCGACCGGACTATAACTCCTCTACCCAAGTCTCGACGAACGCATCAGGGTCATTGAGGTTATCGACCCAGTAGAAGAGAGCAGGTCTGTCCATCGGATCCTTGGGTTCAACCTTGGGATACAAAAATGCCAATTTTAAGAACTCAATAAGAGAAGGGTTTAAGCTTTCAGCAATCTTCGGCGACGGGTAAAATACTCCCACCAGGTAATAAGTGGTCTTTGGCAAAGGTCGCGCTTACCCTTGCGACGTTACATTACTATTTGTTCACGTTTTCTACCGATTGCATGAAAGTTTCGTGCTTATATCCATAGAGAGTCATAGCTCAGCTATGCCAGTTCAGTACCGGCTATAGCAACTACCCTGCCAGGTCTGCGACTTTACAACGCAGCAATTATGGACTAGCTAAGTGTAGGTATGTTAATAGCTCTAAATCGAACATGTTCGACACCGCTGTTGATGGAGTATAAATGTGGAACAATATGATCGCCATCAAAACGGTCGTTCCAATGATATCAACATACTCACCGAAAATGGTTTAGCCTGCCTGGTTCTCAGGATTGGGGAGCTAAACTATATTTGGAATCGCCCCTTTTCTCGACACGTGACTGGCATGCGCCTGATGAAGGTATCGTTCAGAGGCACTCTCTCGAGGACTCACGATTCATTCAAGAAAAAGGAGAAAAGGAAGTGTGAGTTTAACCATGAGACATGCCCTTGATATGAAAGGACAACCCCTGAAAAGGAAGACAATGTTGTTGCCGTGAGACACCGGCGCTGTAGAATGTTCCTCCTACCATGGGTGCATCAACGTTCGGAGATGAATCAGGGACTACTTGAAAGTTGAAATATCATGGATTGTCCAGCCTTCTGCCAGAAGCCCTTGAACGATGATTTGCCTGTGGTCGGGGGTTTTTGTGGGTGGGATGGATCTACCAGTCAAAAGTGTGGTTCTGCAGCAATTGCGCAATCGACGTGGGCGCCGAGGATGGCCCCTGATTGGCTGAGGCAGTGGATGAGGAGCTGTCAAGCAATTTAGGGTGGCACTAGAGATGTTTTGCAAGTATAAGAGATCGCAGAGGGAGATATCAACTCGAGAGGATATTTAGGAAGGAACTGATAAAGATGGCAATGGGGTTGGCCATTCCAAAACCGGTTTTTCTCTCGCGGTGTGATGCAGCCAATGATACAGGTCAATTGCCTCGGCGATTGAAAGACTCCGGCGGGAGTCGCCGAGCAAAAAAATGTCAACCTGGAACTCAGGAATGCCTCCACATTCACTCCCTTACCTCGTCCCTTTCCCTAAAGGATTGCCCCAGACTGCTTGATGGCCCCGTTCCTCGCAGAGAATGGAAGTCCGGTCCAACCATCACCACCATCAGGATGATGAGCCCGTCATTTCCGTCACGGGTCACGAACCCAGACCTCCATCGCCGACGGCCACGACTCATTCCCGTGGCCAAAATCGTGTCGAACGAGACGCCTTAGAACTCCACCAAATTGAGACACAGCTGGACAATGAATTCGGCTCCTCAACAGCATCGATCTCCTCTGGCGAATATCGCATTACTACTCGTCGGACGGCCTCTCGCACCAGTCAACGCACAGAACGAAGTCAAGCGCCACGTAAGGGGCTCTTAGGGAAGGTTCAGCGTTTCTGGACACGCAACGTGGTTTTGACCGTTCCGCAGAAAAGTAACCGCGATCACTTTGGTAAGCTTATTACCGTCTCCATACTCATACCTTCTTCCCCTTTGCACGGATTCGACTTCAATTGCGGCCGGGTCACGTTACTGAGCCGGTCTTCTTCGGTCTTCTTCAACCGTTTTCCCCCTCCCCCCATGATTCACGATAAAGAAGGGGCGCACTTGCTAATGATGTTAGCGCTGGAGCGGACATTCCTCGCCTATATCCGGACATCAGTGGTCATCGCAATGCAAGGCGTACTAATTGCTCAGCTCTTTCGCCTCCAACAACAGCCTTCATCCGCTGATCAATTGACATACTATGAAATAGCCATCCCCCTTTCTGTGACGTGTCATTGCATTGCCGCCGTGGTAGCAGTGATAGGAGCGTGTCGCTTTTGGACACAACAGAATGCGGTCGCATTGGGAACCGTCTATGCCGGCGGTTGGGAGTTGAATTGTATCGGACTGCTAATCGCATTGGTAGGTAATTCTGCTTTACTGATTAGGTGACCTAAAGAAGAGATATGATGGTAGCTAATCTGGCATAGATAATTTTGGCGCTTTTTGTCTTGTCAATTGTGGTCATGGTTGAACTTGAATAACAGAAATCAAAAGCTCGAAAGAAGTAATAGACTTGTACAGTACGACTGTGGGATGGCCATCACATTGTGGATCAAGAACATGGCATTTAGTGTTCAGGATAGGCAGAGGCAAATTAACTCTGCTCCAAATCTAATGAAAGCAAGCTTTGACATCTACACCTGCGGAGCAAGGGATATATCCTTTGTCGGTATATGGGGACACATGTCCATGAATCTTATCCATGATTGCGTTTACGATAAAATGTTAGATCTATCTTCAGGGGTGCATTGCAATCTAACCCTAACGAACACCTAACACTAGCTATGATCGAAAGAGACATCATACAGGACTCATGACAAAACTTCGCAAATTCGCTCCAAATGCATGCAAATAAACAAAAAAAAATGGTATAACCGAAAAGAGAAAATATCATAGGATCCGTTTTCATCGCATCACCAAGCCAAAACTTCCTTCTGGGCTCCACAGGCGAGACCCGAGCAGATCTCCTCGTCCTTCGCGCTAACCTTAGCGTCATCGGGCAACTGCTGTCTCGCCGGCCAAATCTCCCGGCCCTCCTTCTTCTCCCGGTCAAAGTGCTCCGTGACAACCTCGCGACAGGTGCTCTGGAAGAAGAGGGGAGCCTTCTCGTACTTCGGGTGCAGCTGGCCGTTGACAAAGACACCCCGGTTGAGATTCTTCTGTGCGTTGTTGCAGAGAACCTTGTCTTCTCCCATGACACGCGCATACATGTCATTGATCAGTCGGAAATCCTCTTCCGCCGCGTCCTTATGTCTCCAGATTTCATAGGCCATGGTCGAATGGTTGGGACCCTTCGGAAGGAATTTTTGAACCATCATCCAATGTTTCCTGTATGCGGAGGTCAGCGACATTATCCCGTTTACGGTTGGAGATTCAAGGGGAAGGGGGGAGTAAAACTTACGTGACAGTCATGGATGAATTGGGGAAGTAATAGGTGCTGGCGGTGTTCAGACCTTTCGCGATCTGTTCGGGGGTCGACTTGCAATGGTGCTGGATATGTCCATCTTTGACATCGCTGTCGAACGAGTCCAGGTTGAGGAATGCCGGGATATCTGCGTGGGTGGTGGGGCAGTGGTAACACTCGTTAAAGTTATCCGCCAGAATCTTCCAGTTGTAGTCGCCCTCCATTTGATAGGTATGGTCGAATTCGTAGTCGTCGAAGTTGATGCCATTCTCCTGGTAGCGTGCCTGCTTGTCGACGTCCTCAAAGTGCTCCTCCCAGGAAACTTCTGGGACGTCCTTCGAGTCCATGTTCACCCAGATAAAGCCGTTCACATCGACCTTGACGTGGATGCGGAAGAGACCGTTCTTTTCCTTGTCGAATCCATCCAGCTCCTGGTAGCCGGGTGCCTTGGCCAGCTTGCCGTTCAATCCGTAGGACCAGCCGTGGTAGCGGCATGCGATGATCTTCTTGTTTCCGCAACCCTCTTCCTCGATGACGGGGTACGCACGGTGTCGGCAGACATTGTGGAACGCATTGATGTTGCCTTGTCGGTCACGGTTGATAACGAAGTCGAATCCAGCGACCTCATAGCGGAGCCAGTCACCCGCCTCCTTGAGACGCGAGCTGTGGGTGATGAACAACCATCTCTTCGAGAAGATCGCACGGCGCTCGAGCTCATACATCTCCGGCGCGGTATACCATGATGCCGGCAGAGCACGGACGGGGGTTGGCTTAACCTCCGCGCCCTTAGTTGTGGAGGCCTTGTTGCCAAAGTTGAAGTAGTGCAGCATTGAAGCCATGGCTGATTGTGTAGAGAGAAGGTCACAGTAGAGTGTCCCAGTGTTGCTTCTGTTCGTGATCTTGGTAGACAGACTTGTGCCAACAGTAGTGACCGGAGACGCCTTTTTATGTCCATACTGAGACACCCCTTCTGATATCAACTGATCGTAATCTCGGTCTTCATCAAGCTCCACCATTGCCACTATGAACATGACACATGGCTAAACTGGATTTGGAATGCGTAATGAGAACATTGATAAGACATTTGTGGAATGTACCCGGTGGTTATGGACTCAATAACCCCATGGGGTAAGGAGCCCACCTGAAATGGGTATGTTTTACCCAAAATCAGCCGTGGAGATCCATCCTGGAGACTCGCGGCACTGGGGCCGAGATACCATTGATCAGTCGGACCCTTTGCCGCGGGACGCCCGAGCGAGGGTGGCAGGCGTCGGCTTTCCCGACGCACCTTAATCGCCCACCTTTCCAACTTACACCTGGGCTATTTCGAGGCGATCTCACGCTTTTCTCTCCACACCTTTTCTTGCCTCTTATCTTCAGATATCCACTTCTATTTACTCCTTCTACTGATGTGCACAGATTATCCATTCAATTTGGTCTGATGTTTGATTCCATGTATCACTATCATTCTCCACCGTACATACAATCACCAACAGCAGAATTGAAGACACAAAACATGTCATAATGATTCACAGGACAAAACATATCTGGTACCGAGTCACACTATAACTCTACAAGCTATACAACTTACACTCCCAGCGATCGAACAAGGGGAAAAAAAAAAAAAAGTGTACTGCTCGCCACTGCAACAACCCAAGAGGTCATGTGAGGGATACACTGGAAACTTTTTCCCAAAAGGAACAGGTACCAAACAACGGCTAATCAACAAAGCGCAAAAAAGTCAGCTACTGAACAGTCCGGTGACATCTAGACAACGCAATCAAAAACAAGCAGCAATCCATAGTCATTAGTCCGGGCGCAAACCCGACACTAATAACCCCTCCTTGTCGGTTCTCCCGTGCAGATAACAAGACCAAAGTGCTCCACTCTATCCATCCATCGCCGAAATAGTGGGTCGGTTTCCAGCCGCCGTGCCTGGATCTGATCTCTTCTGCCACTACGCAGATAAGATACTCCCTAATGCTGCACGGAGTAAACTGGTTTGGGCATGAGGAATGAGAACATACTTTCACCCCTCAATAACTATAACTTAAACCAGCATGATCGTTATAGGGAGGATGTGTGTGCTGATGTGCGCTTTGCTGCGTTAGGCTGTCATGGTGACATGAACGTCCCCACATATCAATGCCCAAGATCCGCCATCCCCGCGCTCCGATGCCGAATAGGTGTACGGGTGATAAGAGGGTGGGCTGGAGGCGATCCTTTCGGGTTCAAGCCGAAATTCAATGGTCTCGGCAGACCGCGGAGAAGAGGTCGATATGTCCGCGATGTTGCCGATGAGGCATGAATTGGAAAGAGCACAATAGCTATGATATCAATGAATTTTCTAGAAGACTTCTTAGCCCGCAGATAGCCAATAGAATGGATGAGTGTAATGTAGTTCTAGCCTTGTAGGCCATTATTTTTGTGAAGTTGAATCAAGGAGTTATACATGCCTAAGATCACCCAGCCTGGTGATGATGCTGATCTCCGTAGAACCGGTCGACGGCCATTCCGGAAGGGGAACTTGCACGGGTGATCAGCAGGATATACCTTTCGGACGAGACCGTTGTCTTTCGCATTTCTCTATGCGTATTCCTAGTCGAGCTTTCTTGGCGGCGGAGAAATGATCCTATCGGCTATTGTTCATCTCAACCTTGCAAATTTTGTGTCGGAAAGATGTGCACAAGTATCCTACTATGTAGTTCTCGTTACAATGGTATTGGGGTCAAGTCCTCACGGGAGGAAGTATGCGTATACATCTCTGTTTGTCATACGCCCCAAGTCGTTCGATGATTATACTAACCACGGTCCTTCTCTCAGTGAGCCCCTCCGAAGATAATATCCCAGATCAGCGCGACGCAGAGTAAGCCCAAGCAGATCATGCAAGCAAGAGACACCAAAGACTTCACAAGACAAGTCTTTTACAAAGTAAACACCATCTAAGAATTAACCCGGAATCACAGCACTACTTCTTCAATCACCATATCCTCCCTAGCCACATCACATACATAGCGAAAGACACGCTCGACAGTATGTCTCGAAACGAGTTAACTTCGGTACCGACGTAGAAGGGCCAACTGTCTCCCTGTCCGATATAATCATAACCTCCATTCTACCGGGGATTGATCTGGCAGCACTTCTGGCTTGTAGCAATCTATACCCATCTGATTCCCCCGTTGGACAGGCTGGTTGGACGCCTTTATAATGGTCCTTAATAGATTCACGATAAGTAATCAAGCGCCCTTGCTACTTACGAGAGACATAGGCCGAATCACAATCCTTGACGAGATATGACGATGTTACGGGGATGCTGCACCGGATGAGAAGCATGGACTGATTTTATTCGGTGACGGAGGGTCAGTTCATCAGCGGATAGAAAATATGGTTGTTATCCTCAAGATCCTGGCCATCTGGGATCCTATACCGGAGCTAGGTCTAGGTAGTCCTCGTGAGGATCAGCTGCATGCAAAGCATTAAATAAAATTTATCATAACTATCCCGTTCTCGTAGAGTCCAATATATGAGACATCGGGTTTCTTGCATTCATTACCTTGGCTAATGACAAACGCAGAATCATCCCATCCGACCACCCAACAATGTCCGGACACCATAGGTGTCTCTTGAGCGTAATTTATAGGGTATTGTCAGGTTGACAGGTATTTTCTTTCTTGTTCGGTGGGTTGACAGTCTATTCTGCGATAAGCAGCCGAGAGGAAACCACAAGGTAGTAATTCGGTAAGTAACGAGTAGCAGCGCCATAGGTATGAGAAAAGATCCTATACTCTATACTCAGAGTCCGGAATTATCTCATAGCGAGGGATAAACGGCCACTCCCCATCCAGTAACCCGATATCTAACCTCAATCCATGTACGCCAAACCTTTTCCCGGGTGGTAAGACCTATGTGATATGCCATAGGACATAAATGTATGTTATGATATGATATGCCCCCCACTCACTTGCATACCGTTACCATACATCCACTGCAGAAGACCCCTTACCTTTTGGAATCTGAGAATTCAGGGGAACCGAGATACAATACCCAAGTACTTAGGTTTCTTACTCCGGGGTATTCTCAACGATAATACAACAGAACGAGGACAAGGGAAATTGGAATGGAATCATCTTCACCACGAAATCATAAATATATTAAATCTATGTCTAAGAGACGCACTAGTATCTAGTACAAAACCAGTGCAATTAAAAAGCTGTCTCGAGCTGATCAAAAAATACAAAACATAGAATGGTATCTAAATTTTCCCCAGAATGTACACACGATCGAGGGTTCGTCCTCCGTCTGTCCGCGAAACATCGTTTCATAAGCCGTTTGATGCTAGCGTAAACTGGGCCCAAGGTTAGCTCGATGAATGGATTAGGTGACATAGGAAAAAGGGGGGAGAGGAGCAGTTCTTACATTTACAGGCTCTTACCAACGATGGCAATGACGGTACCGACAGGCACACCAACTTGGGGGAGACCAAGGCCAGAGACGATGCCGGCGACTTCGGGGGAGAGCTGGACGAGGAGAGCACCGCCGTCCTTGCCGACAACGGTGACGACATTCTCGACGGCAGGGCCAAGGTCCTTGACGAGGACGCCGACGGTGGAGGCAGAGGCGACAACGCCACCGAGAGGAGCGGCGAGTTGAGGGAGACCGAGACCAGCAACGAGGGCGGTGACTTCAGGGGAGAGCTGGATGAGGAGGATCTGGGCGTCGGTGCCGGTCACGACGAGGATGTTGTTGACCTCGGGGGCAAGGTCCTGGAGGAGTTTGCCTTTGCCGGCGCCGGTGGCGGGAGCAGAGGGAACAGCAGAGGGAACGACTCCGTTGGAGGGAGTAGGGATGGCGGAGGGAAGTCCAGAGGGGAGGCCAGATGGAAGGCCAGAGGGGAGGCCGGAGGGGATGACTCCAGTGGTGCCGGTAGGTGCTTGTCCAAGGAAGCCGATAACGGTACCCAGGGGCAAATCGCTGCTGCCACCGCCAAGAAGTCCACCGATAACTCCACCGAGAACTCCACCCAAGAGCCCGTTGAGGTCAAAGAGGTTGTTGACGACGGGCAACTTGTTGGTCAGGACACTCAAGACGGCGACGTTGTCCAGAAGAGGGGCACCAACGGCAGTGGAAGCCAGAGCAGAGAGGATGTAAGCGAACTTCATTTTGAAGGTATGTTAAGGAGAGAAATGAGAGGCTGGGATTATTATTATTATTATTAAAGACTGAATAGGAATGAATGAATGAATGAGAGAGTGAGTGATTGATGCTGAAGAAAAAGGCTGTAGTCTGGAGGGTTAGGAACAGGTTTATATACAGTTGAACAGGGTGATCGTCCTTCGCCAGAGACCCAGATGAGAGTCCTGACGCCTTCTCAGCAAGGGTAGGTGGAGACGTTCCAGAGATCCAGAATTGAGAGATGGAATTGGAGTTAGGGCAATTATCTCGTGTTGGTGGAGATAGTACCCATGCTATTGATGGCATGAATCGCGTTATAGGATGATTGACGGACGATCTTACTATCAGCCTTGGGCAGCCTTCAGTCCTATGCGTCAGTGTATTGTTTAGTATGCTCAATTACCTCCCCCCGTAAGTATCCAGATCCGATTCGTCTGTTGTAATTTGATATATCAACAGACCCAGCCAATGGCCATATACCTTTGTCTTGGGATATGTCTATCATAAAAAGATACTGGAGCACGATATCGGTATCTGTCCCTCGACATGGGTGATGAGAAACCAGCAGTACAGAGTAAAGCCGCTGTAGTTTGTGTGATTCAGCTTTCATCACCCAGTCTTGCTTCCCTCTCCAAAGCGAGGGGCCAGTACTAATTCATCGTTGAAGTTTCCTATTTTGGCTCTTCATCTGTTCTACAGTGCGTAGGTACTTTGCATACGAAATGCCCAGAGCAGTCCTGAGAACAAAATGGGTCCTACACACCCTACTAACCTGAATGCCGACAGATCTCGGTTCTCCGGCTTTACCATCTTCATCTTTACCAGACCAGGATGATACCAAACTAGTGGGAATCAGCTTCTGGCTGAATATTTCCAGAAAAGTGAACCATCCTGCGAGATGTACCTGCGCTATGGCGTTGGACAGTGGTTTAATTTGTTCTATTGATTGGCTAATGCCGCTTTGCAGGTAGTAAATTATGCCAACCATTGGGCCCAGCCACTGGCTAGAGGCTTAAGGGTCGGGTCCCTGTCGATCGTTATATTAGCGTTCATCAACATGCGTGGTAGATACGGAGTACACAGAATAGTCTCCACTGTGGCTCTGGCTGCCTTCAATTATCGCTCCGCTAACCATTACACTTCGCTTTAGCCTACCAGCCATTTGTTAGCTTTGTTTAGTAGATCAGTTGCTTATTTCGTTGATGTGTTGAGCGACAACCAAAGTTAGAAATACGGGTCAATCAGCAAGCCTCCGCGGCGGGAAATCATGATTTTCTAGAAAGAGGGAGACATGTAAGATGAAGATGTACCGTCTTGCAAATCATAATAATTCGAATGGCGCGATTTTCCATGCGTCGGCAGTTAAGGTTTTACTTTACTTTTCCTTGGCCGGTGTAAATCCGGTGAACTATCGAATATTCTAGCTTGACTGTAGATCATCTCCACACAGGGCACACACAACCTAGTGTCAGAGAAGCTTCGGTAGATGAGAAATTTAGACTCAAGAAGTGCCGTTTAATCAACTCTGTTCGTGAAGGTAATCCCTTCTTAGTAATATAGAGAAATACTTAGCTATATTTCAATGCTAGTAACTCACTCCAAAACGACCGGGCATCTGTCTGCAAGAATACCAAGCTTACTATTTTATTTAGGGGTCGCATAGTCCATCATCGCTTAGAAAGATTGCATAATAGACTCCCTAAAAGAGACATCAAATATGATATCAGGACCGCATGCGGTCAGCGAGCGTGTATTTCTAAGCCATGTTCGCGCCACCTCCTGCATCTTTAGGTTACTCGGAGATGTAATCCGTGGATAATCTACTCCTTACTGGTAATCAACACTTGATGATCTCTTACAGCTCAGAATGGCTTGCATCAAACCTGGAACTCGGACCGTTCAGCCTCTCCCCCTTGCTTCAGTCTCTAAGGATGGGGTTTTGACTAGATGGTACTAAATGTTTAGGTCACTTAGGGGGTTGGACAGGTCATGGGATTGCGTGCTTGGTCTACCCCAACTTGGATATCACATTTTCACTAACTACTCCGTAGACATGTCCGATTTTACCCAATTCCAATTACAAATAGCAATACGGAGAAGTACTTTTTATGACCCGGAAAATTATTCTTGCGGGCACGAAAAGCCATCATTCTGACTTTGCGCCACAGGTTAACCCGCTGTAATAGAATTGTCACTTTACCGTATTAAACATGATTACACTAGCGTTGGGCGCAACTCTATAGTTGGACGTGTATTATCGATACGGACGGGTGGCTTGACTTGAGGCGCTCTTGGCATCTTTCGAGTCCATGAAATCGTTCGTTGATGGCATCGAGACATGTAGTAATTGAATGTAATGACGATATGCTATGGACCAGTATAGATACGCATTTTTGTTGTTTATGATAGCTTACAAAATTAACTGATTGCATGGGTGATATATACTTTGGGATCCGTTGGTTGGGTGTCTTGTAGTGAATGATATCTTGACTAGAAGATATATATATTTAGGTCTTCTATGTCTCTGAACAACCACTTTTGTGAACACATCTGATGGTTATGAAAACACTCTGTTTAATTGTACAGATATTCATCCAAATAAACGATCTTACTTGAGGGAAGTATAACCCTGTTGTTATATTTCTTTTCTTTCCTAGCAGATGTTCTTTTGGTCAGGGCATTCGCAAACAGCTACTACCTTAAGTTCCTAACCAGGCTTAAGTCACGTGATATAGTCTCTAAGTACGTCTAACTAGTTGCAGTGCTGGCTGATGACTACACAAATGTATCTCTAAGAAACAGGCATAGCTGGCCGATACATGTGAATCATAATGGCAAAGCTCCAAGGATAGGAACTGGAGACATAGCCCGTTGTCCATCCTTATACAGACAAAGCATGATGGGATTCAACCACACGGGCGTCGTCCACAAGAGGAACAGCCCCACCCATACGTATCCCACCACACGCCTAAAGAGAGGACTCATTCTCTCAATCTGAGCGCGAAACAGGGATTGAACGACACCCTCAAACATAACGCCAAGAGCCTGGAGACAAAAGAACCACACAGCACCGGTTTTGTCTCGAGGGACGCCGAATGCCAAGTCCATTCCCATGTGGATAAATCCAGACACGGTAAAAGCGAAAAGCACCCGTGGATAGCAGGCCCACCGCGACTTAGGGGGTATCTGTAGAACAGAGAAAGAGATGAAGTCTGCGTTGGAGACGAGAAGCGTACGGAGGACTTGGTGCCATGCCGTTCTGATACCTGTTAGTCGATTTTCATTTGTGGTGACGAAAGGCTAGGTGACTTACCCCCATAGTCGTGTTAAAGACCAAGCTTCGGTCAGTGAGTTGGCCACTGGTGGCCACTCCACGGGGTCGTAAATTCCTAACGCTACCAGCACGATGCCTCCAAGGCTATACATCCCCACGATGGAGGCCCTGCATACGATCCCGAATGAGATAGTGATCATAGAGTGAACCAGGATTGTATTTGCCGATGTCCCGTGCAACCAAGGGGCGAGAATCATTTTGCTGTCCGATAGCTCCGCCATAGCGCCAGCCAGGCGAGGGTCGTTCGGGTCCATAGTGCATAGATGTACCAATAAGAACGCGATACATACTTTCACACTGCCCTCCAGTACAAACTTTAAACGGGAGGGTACATATCGCGGATTGGTGCTATCGAACACGGGGAGTCTCGAAATCTGCCACGGCGTGTTGATGCGGCGATAATTGAACGCGATGTTTTGCGACCAGAGAATTCGACGGACGAGAGTCGACTTTAGGGAGTAGGAACTCTCTTTCTTTGGAGCTCTATCGCCAGATCTCTTCACTTCCCACTCAACCTGTGCCTCGTAGGAGACCCGACTCAACACCAGCATATCAATGGCGTTCAGTACGTTCACCCAACACATGGCCGCCAACGGCCCTCCCGCTCTCGTGTCGGCAAAGGATTCAGCGACGCGAGATTGGAACGAGTATGCTAACGCTATTACGATCGCCGCGGCCATGGACCGGACGATAGACTGGGACGGCGTTAGAGCCACAGTTAACCCCGTTACCAGCTGGACGAAGCCCCATTGCGCCAGTGGGACACGCCAGGGCTCAAACGTGGCGGGGTCCATGGTTGAGAATGTTAAAGAGAGTTACGAAGGGGTACAGAAATCCTGACAGTTTTCACAGCGATTGGGCTGAGTGAGGCTGGGAGACTAAAATTTTCAGTTTGCATTAGGGCCTACGATTTGGTTGGTGATCAGCATCTATTTGCAGGAAAAAAGCAATGTTATCCCGACTTTGGCAACATTGATTGGTTGAATCGAAAATACGAGCCATCTTCCTGTTGATGGAGCCTCGAAATAGCCCCATTTACTATTTTCTTCGTCCGTTCTGGTTGGCTGAAACTGGGTCGTGCAGATCTCCTTACTGCTACTGGTATGTGGGTCATCCGTATAGGCTCCGCTGGATGCTTTGTCATGTTTCCTCCCAAACAAGAGACTCAAACGAGAAGTCCCGTTGATTATAATTTCACATCTTCCAGGCAGATATGGCAGAGAACGTACTCAACGGGGGAAGATTTATCCATGACTATATTTGTTGTGCGATAATTAATACCATGTTCTTACATTAGCGCATCCCGCCTCGACAACTCGCACACTGCAGTACCTGACGCAGCATACACTATCAATTGCCTACAATTTTATATCCAACAAACGATTCAAATTGACGCTGGAGCATGTGCAATATCACGAGCTCCAGTTAAATATTACGCAACATGCTTAGCACACGGATGTGTTTCAACAAACAAGCCTTACTTGGCGCGCTTTCCCCTGCATAATGAAATGCTTACACAAACCCAGAAGTACCGGAAATATAGCTATGTGTTCATCATGCAAGGTATGTTGTAATACATATCAGAACCATGCAATTTTAGCTTCCTAAAAGGAGGGGGCTTCTATGGCTCGTAATATGGCCTTCATAAACTACGAAGAACAAGGTGAATGAAGTGGATTTGTCTAGCGCAAATTAGGGTCCACCAAAGCAGGTTGGCCTTGGGTATCGAGCCTGGATAGGATAAAATCCTTCCTTATAATTGGCTGGATATGATACGATGACCTACCCACCTTAACTTGGTGACTGGGAGAAGTGTCAAGGGTAGAATCTTATGGCATCTTCTGGGCGTACTGTAAAACTTCTCCCAGCCTATGCATTGAAATAGGCAAATGTAGGAAACGTACCATGTATTCTTCCAAAAACTCTTTTTTATGAAGTCGACGAAGTGCTCCAGCTTATGAGCCTTGGACTGGGGCTTTTCCGCAAGACACCAATCTATTGTTGTTTGCGGCGAGTGTGATAGAGGTATGTCCCACTTTTAGGAACCGACCGTGGTTGCTGATGAGGCTAGGATGGAAGTAGAAGGACGTTATAGCTGACCATTCAGGACAATATTTGATGTAATCATCTACTTCTAGTATGCTTTTACGTGCATCCCGGTTAGGCATTTCGAGGGATCTATGACATGTCTATGTGATCGCAAAAAATATATCCAAATCAGTAAACCGTTAGGCCCTTTTTCGCCAAAAGTCTTCTGCTTACACAGTACCGACCTACTGATACAGTGTCTTCTTCTAGGTTTTGTTTTGCTTGTGAAGGAGATGATAAAGATCCCGGGATATAGATCTTGGAGCAAGCGGGAAAGCGGGGAAGGGCCGAGACAGCAAGGGCATTTATCCAATCATGGAGATTTATGTCAATAGCAAGCATGCTTTGATTGATAGCTTTGAAGAATGGCAAGGAATGGCTGTTCTCGGTACGTGATCCATGGTTGAGGTCGAGCATGAGGTCAGATATGACCTCACCAACCGACCCGCACGAATGAGAACAATAGACAATGGTAAAAGAAGCTTCGGCTGGAAGTAAAGCTAACTCTTATCGAGAAAGCTATTTCCTGGAATCTAGATCGAACAACCGTCCATGGAAAGTTATAAAGTCTGCAGTCCGCTGCTTGGTTTTGAGTTGAGAGTGTAACACACCAGCTTACTGCATTTGCTTCAAGAAAGACATATTATAACCCAAGACAAGATGGTTAAAGATCTCGTAAGATACGAGCATGAAATATCTACAATTTCCCGGTATTAACCAGTCCGCAGACCTTTGATGTCAGTTATGACAACGAGCTAGCCCACATATACTACGGAGACGGGAAAAAGCTTGCTGATCAGTACGAATGTCAAGAGGTTCTATCCCGTCCTCACAGGCTAATATCCATAAACAGTTTACGGGAGATTTATCACGACAAGAATCTCCAGTTCCCTGATGAATTCGACTCTAATTTAACTACCCCTCCGATCCATTATATGTCGTACGTGCCTTGTGATTGAGGTTAGGCGCAGAACTGACTGTAGTAGGGTGGAAGCACCGGACGAAGCCAACCTTGACGATTTAAAGAATGTGAATGTTCCTCCTGGCTTGAATGTTGATATTATGGAGTGGCATTTGTAACTTTTGGGAGGTTTTGGGCATTTGTCTTTGGTCTTCGGGTGTTAACAAGGCGTATGGTTTGGCTATTAGGTTACATATAAGTTGTTTTCCCATCTAAAACGTAGACTCGTAAGAATGAATCTGGCGTACTTGTGGGTATATGTAATAAATAACGTACTCTATGCCATATTAACTGTGTAGTTCCATATTCTTAAGCACAATCCCCGAGTTGTTCAATCAGTGCGACGTGCTTTCAAGGGCTGGATACCGACGTATACGCTGTCCTTTTTAGCAACTCTAGATGCGTGACTCGATTGAATGACATTGCTGCCTTGATTGCAGTTGCAGTTATTGATCCAGTTCTTGACGACCTCGTAGTGCAAACATGGACCGGACTAGGATCCCGACGACCGCTAGAATGTCGGTCTTAGTTCAAAAAGGAAGCTTTTTGAGCATGTACTTGCAGCAAGGATAAAGTCATGAAAATGTGGTATCTCTTTATCAGAACATAGAACATCTGCGACACAGCGCTACCTGTTAAGATAAACATGACTAGGCAGGTAGGAAGGTGCATGTCTCGCCGGTCGTTTTGGAATATCGTTCAAGATCATCATCGCAGCTTTTCCCCTCCGCTTCCGTGGCTTGGGTCTCCCGCCGAGCGCTCGAAAGAGTGGATAAGCTGTGAGAATACAAGGCAGAATGAAGCATAATAGCTTCCGTAATGTAATAGCAATTCTGGAGCTTTAGCTAAGTGTTAGAACCATTTTTCCATGTAAGCTGAATGGTACCAGACGTCCTTGAGACCAACGACAGGGTACCCATATTTGAAGCTCCAGGCTTAGAAGGCGGATAGGGAATTCCACGATATCTGCCACGCTCAGCCTTTGCCTACTTGTGATTCACTTGTCCGTTCGTTGACATTGCAGTTCATTGTTACAGATCATTATGCCTTGTAGTAAATATAGCGCAGCCACCTGTCTGTCCGTGATTGTCAAGATAAATGAATGAATTTGGTATCGTCATTACGCAGTGATTCATTTTGATAGAGAACGTTTCTTCGTGGCTAAGTATAGAAATCGAATGTGCAATATACGTCTTTTGTCGACACGGTTGGGACTTCATTCTCCAATGACCTTTTCAAACGAGGCGAGAAAAACAAAATAAAAAGTAGAGAGCCAGTGGTCCAGCATCCCCCGCCACATTGATGGTCAAGAACTTGATCTAAAACGATAGACTTTATACTCTATCCCTTGTGAGAATATCCTTGTGCGAACCCAGATTCTCCGTTCCACATCAACACCAAAGACACCATGTTCTCCAAAGACCTACAAAGCATGCAGAATTTCGTCAGGAGACTTGCTAGCCAGAACAGGTTCTATTATTTACTATTTCTCCTGTAGGCAAGGAATTCCCGCAGCGTTGCATCTATTAAAGAGCCGAGGCCACCATGACGAGTGGTGAGGTCATCGTGTACGTAAACTCGATGATCTCGTACAACCAAAAACGACGAGAAAATAAATTAAAAAGAATGTTGATGATTTATTCCCGTAGACTCAAGCTTTCTGCTGATCCCCAGAGAAAAAAAAATAATCCTTATAATCCGACCGGGCCGATCATCTCATCCCTTGCATAGATCCTGTCAGCTGCATTGACGATCACCACCAGCATGGTCCACCTATCCAGAGTAAAAAGGGGCAAGCAGGCCCAAAAGCCTCAGCACGAGCAAGACCAAGGTGAAGGTGCGGCGACCCCGTACGTGTATGGAACACACTATGCCACTGAAGAGCTTCCGGAGCATGTCATGTCTGAACGGGAAATGCCCGCAGATGTTGCTCTCCGGTTGATTAAGGATGAATTGAGCTTGGATGGAAACCCTCTGCTCAAGTGCGCTTCCTTTGACTCCTCATGTTTGTATCTTGGTCTGATGGTGGCTTAGTCTCGCGAGTTTTGTTACCACTTATATGGTAGGTTGTTGGCTGCGTGTGTCACTGTTCAGATGCGCTAATTCCAACAGGAAGATGAAGCGCAAAATCTTATGACCGAGGCGATGAGCAAGAACTTCATTGATTTCGAAGAATACCCACAAACCGCGCACATTCAGAACCGTTGCATTAACATGATCGCGAACTTGTTGAATGCGCCGATCACCGAAGGGAACAGTGACCAGGATTGCCTCGGGACGTCCACGATCGGATCATCGGAAGCGATTATGCTCGCGACACTGGCCATGAAGAAACGCTGGCAGAACAAGCGCAAGGCAGAGGGGAAAGACTGGACGCGTCCGAATATCGTCATGAACAGTGCGGTGCAGGTGTGTTGGGAAAAGGCAGCGAGATACTTTGACGTGGAGGAGAAGTACGTCTATTGCACGGATACACGATATGTGATAGACCCGAAGACTGCAGTGGATATGGTGGATGAGAACACGATCGGCATTTGCGCTATTATGGGCACAACCTATACGGGACAGTATGAAGATGTCAAAGGCATCAATGACTTGCTCAAAGCGAAGAATATCGACTGCCCGATCCACGTCGATGCAGCTAGTGGCGGCTTTGTGGCGCCGTTCGTAAGGCCAGAACTGGAGTGGGATTTCCGACTGGAAAAAGTAGTGTCGATTAATGTCTCTGGACATAAGTATGGATTGGTAGGTTCTGCATGATACTACGGCCTATCCTAGGTCTATGCTAATTGGAAAGGTCTACCCTGGCGTCGGCTGGGTCTTCTGGCGCTCTCCTGAGTATCTACCTGAAGAGCTCATCTTCAACGTTAATTATCTCGGTTCCAACCAGGCCACGTTTACATTGAACTTTTCAAAGGGTGCCTCCCATGTTATCGGCCAGTACTACCAATTGATCCGACTAGGCAAGCATGGATATCGATCTATCATGCAAAATCTTACGAAAGTATCGGACTACTTGGCAGATGACCTAAAGAAACTTGGATTCTTGATCATGAGCGATGGCAACGGTCGCGGCTTACCACTCGTTGCTTTCAGAATGAAGCCTGATGACGATCGACTGTATGACGAATTTGCTTTGGCTCATGTTCTTCGCCAACGCGGATGGATCATTCCAGCATATACAATGGCTCCACATAGCAACCAGTTGAAGATGATGCGTGTTGTCCTTCGAGAGGACTTTACCATGCACCGGTGTAATATCCTCCTTGAGGACATCAAAGCCGCATTGAAGTCACTAGAAGAGATGGATGCCGAGATGATCCAGAAATACACGCTGTATGTCCTCGACCCGACCAATGCGGAGTATAGGCTAACAAGAATAGGCATCTTAGGGCGCACAGCGACAGAAAACTGCCGCAGCAACATGCACATTACAAGAATGAAAAACACTCATTGCAGGGTAGAACTGGGAAGACGCATAGTGTATGTTGATTTTACTTCGTGCCGTTGGGCGCTTTGCAAAAGTATCTCGTATCTGAAAGCCCTCAATGCTCTAATTTTCAGTAATTACATGCGGGAGTAGTCATATTAACCAATATAAGCACACATACCCCGGAAGGAAGTGAAGAATAGTAAATGCGAGAGACCATGGAATTAAACCCGTGACTAGAACCGGCATAGGGAGAAGTAGGAAGCGACAATCAAAAGCACAACATCAAAGCTGGTCAAGTGATAATGAAGCAAGGACTAAGGCTGGCATGTAGTGCAAGTATAGTACAAGTACAGTCCATTTTGCAATGAGGCATAGGGTTATCTGGAAAGTGTATGCTCCAGTGTTCATAGTAATCCTAGGGTTTAGGACATCACCTGCCAGTAAGCACGGAGTCAAGAGATCATGGAAATCCGTCGTTCTTGAGAGAATTCATGACAGGAATACGGAGGAAGACAAATAGTTTCCTTTTTTGTAGTACATATCCACATATCATGCTCGTCTGATTTTGCTCGTCTAAATTAAACCTCCAAATTCAGTGGACCGGATTGACAAATTCGCAGCATAATGTGACCAGTACATATGTCGAGACCAGCGTTCGCATGCTCAGCACGCATTGATCCAATCAATGGACCCGTGATTTGTCCACGTCAAGAGCTATAGTGTGAAGATTGCATGTCGCATGAACCTTAACCTATTTGGTGAAGTCAATTGACATCCAACAGCGCATTAGCGTCCACGGTCATAGACCTCCATCAAATGTCGGTAAGCCGTAAGCATGGGCTTTTTACTTGATGCCTAGAGAGTTCTATTGGTGGCGGTGCATTAATCATCACTAAGTCATTGTCGCTATCCCAAAACAATAGTTGTCGATGTGAACTGGTCGCGCGGTGCCAAGGGATTTCAGATCTCCGTTTATACCCGTTTATTGACATGGCTTGGTTTCGATTGAAAGTGGGATTGGATTCTACGATGGTCTGTCTCTCGTTAATCGCTAAATTAATATGTTTAGAGACATATTACAATCTTAAGAGCTACAGCATTATGTCACGGGCCACGAGTGATAAAATGCTTGCTTTTTCTCTCAATGCAAGAGAGCTTACGCAGAGCCGACGAACCATCGCAAGCATCCTTTGCTCGACTTGGTGCGTATCGGTCTGTGGGATTATCGGCTAGATCGCCGTGCCCTGTATAACTCTTGCATCTGGTTTTGCTTATTTAGTGAACCCTAAAAGACGTCATTATGTGATGTATCAGATCCGTCTCGTATGGTGCCGGACTAGGAACAATAGTTTACTTCCCAGAACAGTAAGTATAAACCTTCAACATCAATAATGGCGGCCGTGCACGGGCGGCTGTCACCCTCCGGATCTTCGTAGCACATTCCATGGAGTACATGAACTCCCATTTCGACGACGATCACCGAGCTGATGCGCAAACGCCTGCGTCAACGACCCCAGAGAACTTTCCTCTAGGGAATTTGGCTCGGATAGTTTTCGACACTGCAGCTGATATACAATAGACCATGTGGAATATTGGTTCTTGACCGCTCCATCACACAACTCACTCAGCGAATACTCATAAATCTCAGACTTTGATATTCGTATACAGCTATCCACACGAACGCTATTGATGCTGGTTGATTAGTTTGTGATACATCGGAGACAGATCATATCCTGCCAAAAGAATATTTACCATCTAGAGAGGGATATAAAGATGGGCGGAGGAGCATGCTTTTCAAGTCATTTTCATGTCTCCATTGCCTTCCGGTTCAGGGATTCGCTTTCCTGACAGCATTGTGTATCCAGGAGATACAGAAAAATGCAGCTTTTCTCTCTGGTAGTTTTGTTAGCCAGTGCCTGCCAGGTGCAGGCCAAGGCTGTATTTGCTCACTTTATGGTATGCTTCTGGTGTTCCTCTCAACACTAGGCCACGGTTCTAATACCCCCCAGCTAGGGAATAGTGACAACTACACCAAGTCCAACTGGGAACAAGACATTTCGGCGGCCAAGGAGGCACATATCGACGCTTTTGCGATCAACACCGGTTTTGGCCTATCAATTCATCGAATGTTGACCGATGCATTCGCAGCTGCGGATGAACTGGACTTTAAATTATTTCTGTCCTTGGACTACTCGGGAGATGGACACTGGCCGCAGGACCAAGTCATAAATTACCTCAAAGACTTCACCAAGCTGCCCGCTTACTTCAAAACCGATGACAATAAACCCCTTGTCTCCACTTTTGAAGGGGACCAAGCTGTTGGTGATTGGAAGAACATCAAGGATAAGATAGATTGTTTCTTTATTCCGGAATGGTCCGGGCTGCGTCCAGAAAAAGCCATCTCCTATGAGCAAGTCGACGGTCTGATGAGCTGGAGTGCTTGGCCGAATGGTACCGACCCAATGACCACAGAAACCGACAAAGAATATCTGGACGCTCTCAAGGGGAAACCGTACATTATGCCTGTCTCGCCCTGGTTCTACACCAATCTGGTTAGGTTCCATAAGAATTGGGTATGGCAGGGCGATGACCTCTGGTACACACGCTGGCAGCAGGTTCTCGAGATCGAACCAGACTACGTTGAAATCCTCACCTGGAATGACTATGGCGAGTCGCACTACATTGGCCCGATACACCAGAGCGGCCTTGCTGTCTTCGATTACGGGCAGGCGCCCTTCGACTATGCCAAGGACATGCCCCATGACGGGTGGCGGAACTTCCTGCCATATGTTATCGATCTTTACAAGAACGGAGGCAAGGATGCTAAGATCGAAGACGAGGGCCTTGTCAGTTGGTACCGAGTTAATCCCGCGTCGGCATGTTCCTCGGGTAAGACCACAGGAAATACCGTTACCCAAGCGCAGCAGACGATGGAGCCCCAGGAGGTGCTCCAGGATAAGGTTTTCTTTTCCGCCCTGCTGGAGTCCTCCGCTGACATCTCCGTCACTATCGACGGCAAAAGTCGGGCTGCGAGCTGGACAGATACGCCAGATGGAGGGAAGGGAATTTACCACGGCAGCATCCCGATCAACAACCAGACCGGAGCTGTCGTCGTGACCTTAACACGAGATAATGAATTACTAGCTGAGATTGACGGCCATCCGATCACGTCAGACTGCGTTAAAAATATGACCAACTGGAACGCATGGGTGGGAAATGCCACCTCGACGGGTCCAAAACCTTCTTCGCCGTCGGGGTCGTCAGAGCAGGACTCCTCGTCTAATCGACTAGTCCTGCCAGGGCTTCTCCCCGTTGCTGTGATGTGGATTCTTTTCTTTCTGTTCTGATATAATGCTGGTCACGACGTGAAAGTAATACATGTGATGATGAGACTGGCGATGACGCTCGAGGAATAGGTTTTGGGAGAGAAAAAAAAAGTACTAGGATACCCATTCGTACGGTATAGACCTAAGTTCAGAAAATATAATGGATAATATTTAATTCATATTTGAGTCATGCTCGCCAAGCTCGTTTGCAAGCTGAATCTGTAGTCTAGACTATAATAAGCAGGAGGAAACGAGCCAGGAAGCGGGCCGTCGACGGTGAACCCAGTTCTAGATAAGCGAAGATTTTCTTCAAAATTTGAAGAACAGCTTCGTCTGTTATAGATAATGGGGACATTCTTAATTCGGAAGTGAATGCCGTATCCACAAGGCTCCACTGACCCATATTTTGATCTCCCGGATCCCAATAGAATGCACGGTCGTTCAAGGTCCAGAATCCGAACCTGCTTGAGGAGAATAACGAATAACACCGTAGGATCCCCACCACGTGACTTGGCTAGTTAGATGCATTCTATATGGGGGAGTGTCCCTTTATGGTCGTTGTTCATGGCAACGCATCTTTGGTACAGATAAGCCACTGTATCTTCTGTAGGTCGAACAGTAAATGGACACTACTGTTCTTACATGGCTAGTTGTCGAATAGCTTCATGCCAAGATTGAGTGGCAGGGTGGGGCTTTTGGCGAGGAGGGAATGGTGATAAACCTCCACACAATGTTCTCTGTCACTAGACAGAAACCTATTGTCATTGTTATAGACGATTAAGGCAAAAAGAAGCTACCAAGGACCAGTAAAAGGGGATAGCCAAGAATATTTTGTCAATGGGCCCCATAATCATGGAGACATCGGGGAGAAGTCAAGATGCGGTCGAATAATGACAACATCGAGAAAAACCCACTGCTGGGGATTATCTGCGGTTGTCTATTTCCCCAACAGGAAGCTGCCAACTGACACAGGCATGGAGATACCTACATGAAGTCAAGGACGATAGAAGTATCCACTGGTTAACATGGGTGCTAACGGTGAGTGGATCAATAGGGCTAAGTCGATGACAACCACAACCAACGTTCCGTTCGCCACGCCAAGCGGTAAACTCCGTCGCGCTGTAACCCAAGCCAGTCTGGGGAAGTCAAGCCAACTGAGGAAGGTCAGAATTAAGTTTCGTGGCTTAAATCCAGCCCTTATCTCGGTTGGCGATTTCTCGGGCCCGAAAATAATTGGTGGCAATGGCCTGGAGCGCTTCAGTAATGCCATGGATGGGACCGTGAAGTGCGAGTATGATATCAAAACTTTATTCCTGCATTGACTTTTGCAACGTCGCATTCTTCCATAAATCCCCTGGCTGTACCCCTAGACTTCGGGGGGGAAACGGAAATATCATCCTTCATCACTCTCAAAGACATAAAGCAGAGATAGCCTCGTATATACTGTGCATACCGACGTGTCAGTATGTCAGGGTCTCTCGACACGCTCACCAGGCCCTCCGCCTTCTTTGTACGCCATGCGTCTCGCACAAGCACAAACACCCGCATTCCCCCTATCGCTCGTCGATCTGCCTCCCCCCTCTCCTGTCGCATGGCCATGTTATCGCGCGATAAGCTTGAAAGAGAAACAGCAGCCAAGAACCCCAACCTGCGTCGTTGCTTAGGCCACCGGCGACTTCTCCGCCGGTCAATTGAAGCTGCCCAACAGGATATGCGAAAGGCCATGGCATCATTCAAGCTAGAAGACAGCGACGATGAGGATGAAATCCTTGAGGATGATTACGAGCCCTCTCCCAGCCCTATAATTCGCGAGCAGATCACAAGGGCTGTCAGGGCAATGGTCAGGCGTCGTGCGGTCAGCCAAGTCTCCGAGTCCGACAATGCCAATACCGCGCCGCAAATGATGCGTGTGAGCTCCAAGAATGAGAGCAGCTATGACTTGTCATTGAGACAACCCAATGCCTATTACAAGACTCCATCTGTCACGACCAAACGTCGCAAACCTGCCACAAAGTTTACCTTTACCCGATTGCTGTGGTCGTCATCCGGCCAATCCATCCAAGCACTGGCCAGCTGACACCCACTGGAGGCGTGCTGGATAGCAACAAACATTTCTCAATCTTACCTCAACTAAGACCTCCTCATAACATTATCTCCGACGCTACCTCTGCATTTACAACAGCGACTGCAAACCATCCTTGAGAGCATTAAACGTCATGCTTATGTTGTTCCAAAAGTTTCTAGCGCTTGCATGTCTATCAACTAGACCTGAAGATAGTCGATCCTGCTGATGTTCCAACTGTGATTACACACCACGACTTTACGAAGCTCTTTGTGACACTGTCTTTCCTTTCCCTATATATAATCAAGCATTTTTCTGTTGTCACTGATCATGTATAATTATCTTCGGTTTGAAACTGGCTTATAGCCTTGAATACATACTTGGTACCTGCACGACTCTATACAGTACTGAACCAAGCCCTGTAGCCCCCTTTAAGGATTCGTAATGTTGTGGAGAGTTGAGAGAGGAGAAAAAGAAAAAGGGGAGAAAAAGAGAAAATACTTAGGTCTAAACCTGTAGCTACTAGCACTTATTACTAACCCTCTCCAGATATCCACTATTAAACCCCGCACTGTACCATATACAACATTTATGTCTCGGTAGGCGATAGTAATCAACAATTCCTAAGGGCCTCGCGATACACGTGACCGGTAACGTACTTCTATCAATCTTACAAGTAATTAATGATGAGTCCAAGGTGATGAGATCAAGAAGCTAAGGCACTCAGTGCCTTTCTTCTGCTTTGAACCTATGGTAAGCTTCTCTGTGTTTAACTTGTCTATGTTAATCTCACCGAAACTGAAAATACCGTCCATACCAATAAATGGGTGCATACGAAAGGTGTCGCTTTACCGTACATGCCAAAGTCGAAAAGGGGGGCTTTGGCTACAAAATTTAGTAGACTTATGATTGTGACACTGGTGTTCTGGAGAGAAATTGTAGAATCTTGAACCCTATCGAACTCGTTCCAGCCACTCCTTCGCCCCACTCCTCCCAACTTCCTAAACGGGATGTATGACTATTCATCATGGATCCTCCCAGGAACTTCTCGATGCAGTAACAATCGCTGGTGATATTCTGCCTAATATAGATTACCAATTCGACAAAAAAGAGTTTTCTTGTGGCTTAAGATGCTTGGATGTGGTGTTCATATTATCGGAGGGTCAATTCCTGCTCGTAATTGGCTCCGCGGATACAGATGAACAATATATTTTTGGTCAATGGCATTACCAATTCATCACTACCTCAACCTTCGTATGGAACGTGCAGGGCTAGTGGCTTGGTGTCAAAACCGCATCATTTCTTCAACGAGAATGTCTCTCAGTGAACCTTGAATCCCTGATCGTTCACATAACCTTGACCGTACGGTGATCCCTTTATATCTGACCTATGTAAACCTCTCCCCAGTACTTCGTTCTTGGTGCCGTATCAATGCATAATATGGCTACTCCATCTGTACAGACGCGCGCTACCGTTACGTTGCAATCCCTGGGGTGGAACACTCGTCCAGATGTACACATTGAGCTCGCCGGACAGACAGAGCACTGCCCAAATTCCTATACAACTGGGGATATAATTGAAGGGGCTGTCTTCATTGGTGTTGACTGCGAGACAAGCGTTGATGAGTTGGATATTAGATTCGAAGGTAACTTTGCTCTGCCTCTCTCGTATATAATTTGTCCTTACCTTCTTCGTTCAATGCTTTTCATCTTTTTCCATATTCTTTCATTCATTTTCTATCTTCAGACTTAACAAGCCGGAGACCATTTCTCAGCCCACGATGTTAACGAAGGTGTTACAGGATTTTCAGAAACACAACAATCACAAGTGATAGCCCTTCCGAGTCAAGCAACGGCCTGTCATACCTTCATGGAACTTCGCCAACCTATCGGGGATGCCGCATATCCGACGCCGTGTACGCTCGTTCCTGGCCGCATATACAGGTTTCCCTTCATCTTCGTTGTCCCGGAGCGACTTCCTTCTGTTGCGTGTGCTCATGCCACATGCAATCTCCACGTCAGACGCGCTCACACTTTGCTACCCCCGAGTCTAGGAGATCCCATGCTCACCAGTGACGGCCGCGCTTTGCTTGATGATATGTCATCCGAACTATGCCGGATCTCGTATAGGATCCGAACCTCCCTGATGAGAAGACCTCTGGGCAACAAAAATGCTAGGGAAACATTGAGGGTCGTGGCGAAAAAAGTGCGAATCATTCCGGTGGTGGAAGAAGAGCCACCGTTGGTGGTCAACAACTTCGGGGATGATTATTGCATGCAAAACGTGAAGGACATTAAAACAGGCATTACAAGAACAAAGCGAGGCTCCATTATGGCTGCAGCATCCCAGCCAAGCCCCCTTCAACTTTGTCCACCTGGTTCTCAATCCCCATCAAACGTCTGTACCATAGCTACCGTTCATCTGCGATTTGACCCGATCGGAGATGAGCCACCACCACAGCTGGGCTCCTTGTGCAGTAAGCTCAGTGTGTCTACGTTCTATACGATCACTCCGTGGACCGACTTTCCAAGTCCCTCTTCCGTCGACTCCCTCGGAAGACACCACTACACAACGACAGTCTCCCTATTGTCACTATGCCTTTCATCAACCAAGTGGACAAAGCATTCAGCTGTCAGAATGTCGGGCCAGAGCGCTTCGCTGGACTCGACTCCGGCCGAACCATTTCCTAGCATCTCTGTCACAGAGGATAGGGGTACGTACTTCACAGCTGCGATCATTGTCCCAATCACCCTCCCCTCAACGAAAGCATTTGTGCCCACTTTCCACTCATGCTTGATATCGCGGAGCTATGCGCTGGATCTGAGCATATCCTATCACACACCACGCGCTAGTCTGTTGACCCCATACCTATCTCTCCGACTGCCAGTTCAGGTTACTTCATTACCACGGTCGCAGGCTCTCACACCTCCTCCGCTCTATCGCGAGCGGCGTACGACCCAAATAGTGATGAAACAGGGCGAATATATTTAACACATAGTATGCTATCAGTGATTCAAACTACCCTGTTTTCAAGCGCTTAGGTGGGACGTTAGTTAGCATTGTATGGAGTTCTTTTTTCACACGAATGTGAGTTTGCGGATGAATGTTGGCATGTATAACATCATAGTCGCCAAAAGGGGTCAAAACACACCCAGATTAAAACATAAACTAGGAGAAATGAAGGTGAAAAGAAAAGGAAAAGAAAATAAGACCAAGAAGAGGAAAAGAGAGGATTGGGTAACTCAGTATCTTAGCGAGCGACGTGAGGGATGGATTCGGCGTCGATTGTCCTGCACTCATGAATCTTTACCCGTGACGTGGATGTTGCTCTACACCGCTTTTGCATGGCGCTCGAAAGTCCCTTTTTGTTGATTTTTCTTCTTGTTCTTTTATCATTTATTAACATGAGTCCACGCACGGCATATGAACTGTCATCTCTTGGATGACATATGAGGAGTTTTGCCAACCCTTGTGAGGGCGCATGATCTCGAGTTAGAAAAGTATATTTGGACGGTTTCGTGTTTGAGTCTCTTTGATCTGAGCGCCCATAGTGGATCCGTCGTCCTTGTCCTGACCTCCGACTTGACTTTCCACTACATAATAGTAACCAAGGGAGCCCCAGCCCGCCTGAGGCACGCCATGACCTGAACCCTAACCATTGATTGGGTCCCGGTCCATCAAGAGATGTGATTGGACGAGAAACTCCCCCGCCTCCCGCTCCGATGATTTTCCCCGAAAACGGTTTGGGTCTAGACTCATGACATGTCCGTCGTCTTGTCTCGTCGTCTGTGCTTTTACCGGTGGCTGCTGACGAGGTGTTTCTTTCTCTCGTTCATTCTTCAGGTGTCCAACAATGGTGTAGTTGGATGATTACGGGCGGGATTATCTTGGAAAGGATCATTCGTAGTCAGTAAGTATTGGCCATCATCTGACTAGTACAGAGATTCCCCCCCGGATTTCGATGACCCACGTGGATGATATTCTTGGCATCGCTTTTCCCTTATCAGTACTAATCAGTCACGCTTATTATTCCCGGCCTCTGTTCTTTGTTTGTTGCGACACTCTCGTCCTCCCTCTCATTTCTTCGAGTCGTTTTCTCGTTAGGCGCTTCATCTCTTTTCATAAACCAAACTTAACTCGGTTGTCTCTAACACCTGCAGATTGATTGTTGTTGTTGTCCTCCAAGCCGCGAGAGAGATCAACGGCTGGCAGTCCGGTGCCATCGCTCTCCACCATGGCCGATAATACGACTCGCATAGCCCCTCAAGGCGGCATCTTGGAAGGTGGGAATCCGTCTCAATATGACAAAAAGAACCCCATTGTCATATTCATCATCCAGGTGAGGCGACTCTGAAGGGCCTTAAATCCTGTACTGCGATGCCAACCCATCATTAGGCCAGCATTATCATCATCTTGTGCCGAGCGCTGCACTGGCCGCTGTCCAAAATTCGTCAACCTCGTGTCATTGCTGAGGTGATCGGCGGTGTCATCTTGGGTCCCTCAGTCATGGGTCGCATCCCAGGCTTTACAGAAGCCATTTTTCCGGATGCTTCGATTCCCAATTTGAACCTTGTGGCAAACCTCGGTCTCATCTTGTTTTTGTTCCTTGTCGGCCTAGAAACCGACCTCCGCTTTCTGTTCAGTAACTGGCGTGTGGCGGCCAGCGTGTCGGCCGCGGGAATGATCCTGCCGTTCGGCTTTGGATGCGCCATCTCGTATGGTCTGTACAATACCTTCAGCGATGAGCCCGGTACCGTCAAGATCAATTTCGGTACCTTTCTGCTCTTCATTGGTATCGCCATGGCGATCACCGTAAGTTACAGCGGCTCTTCTCGAGGTCGCGCTCACTGATCATCCCAGGCATTCCCGGTTCTATGTCGAATCCTAACTGAGTTGAAACTGCTGGGCACAAATGTTGGTGTGATCGTGCTGTCGGCGGGTGTCGGCAACGACGTGGTTGGCTGGATTCTTCTGGCCCTCTGTGTCGCCCTGGTGAATGCAGGATCTGGTCTCACTGCTCTTTGGGTTCTGCTGGTCTGTGTCGGATACGTTCTGTTTTTGTTTCTTCTCTTCCGACCGTTATTTTTGCGTTTCCTCCAGAAGACGGGGAGTCTCCAGAAAGGCCCTAGTCAATCGGTGGTAGCCGTCACTCTTCTAATCGCTTTAGCCTCCTCCTTCTTCACCCAAGTGATTGGCGTCCACGCAATCTTCGGTGGATTCCTCATTGGTCTTCTCTGCCCTCACGAGGGTGGGTTCGCCATCAAACTAACGGAGAAGATCGAAGACCTGGTCGCTGCCCTTTTTCTGCCTCTGTATTTTACCCTGTCTGGTCTCCAAACCAACCTGGGACTGCTTGATACCGGGATTGTATGGGGATACGTGGTCGCCGTGATCGCGATCGCACTGATTGCCAAGATCGTTGGTGGCGCACTCGCCGCGAGACTTTGCGGCCTCCTCTGGCGAGAAAGCTTATCCATCGGCGTGCTGATGAGTTGTAAAGGTCTCGTCGAATTAATTGTTTTGGTATTCACTGCTCCTTGGGACTTCCTCCGCCCACCGTCTGCTAACGCGATTTAGAATATAGGTCTACAAGCCAATATCCTGAGCACTCGTACCTTCACCATGTTCGTGGTCATGGCGCTAGTTACCACGTTCGTCACAACCCCGTTGACCACGATCTTGTATCCGAAGTGGTACCAGATTAAGGTGGACCGCTGGCGCCGCGGTGAGATCGATTGGAACGGAAACCCCATACAATCCGATGCGCGTGTCGACAGCGTAACGCTGGGTAAGCAACAGGCTCAGGGGACCACCGTTCGAAGGCTGCTGGTTTATTTGCGACTCGACGGTCTATCCAGCATTTGCACACTAGCTGCTCTCCTCGGCCCCAGTCGTCTTGCTCAGCCTCCTCTGCCCCAGATGCATCCCGACAAGAGACGGTCCCAAACCATATCTCCGGAACCAGCGACCGAAGAGGCTGCCCCGACGGAAGTCGAAGACGCTCCTGCGCTCCAAGTACATGGGGTTCGGCTGATGGAATTAACGGATCGTGATTCTAGCGTCATGAAAGTATCGGAGATCGAGGAATATACGCTGTGGGACCCGGTGGTCAACACCTTTCGTGCATTCGGCCAGTGGCATGATATGTCGATCATGGCTGGTGTGTCCGTGGTGCCAGAGCATTCGTATGCAGATACAGTCGTGGGCATGGCGCGTGAGGAGTCCAGTGACCTTCTTCTCATTCCGTGGAGTGAGACGGGTGCCATGAGCGAGCATCAAAGCGGGCTCGGTATCGATGAAGCGAGCCGGTTTTCTAATGGCCCGTACACAGATTTTGTATCCAACGTGATGCGCCAATCGTCATCCAGCGTCGGGATTCTTATCGAACGGAGCATCTATAGTCGTCGTACTCGTAAAGGTCTTTTTGCGAAACGATCGTTTAGCGTCATGAGTATTCGCAGCTCCGTGTGGAACAGCGCGCCACCAGCAGCCGCACGGTCTCACCATATCGTGTTGCCTTTCTTTGGGGGAGACGATGATCGATTTGCGCTGCGCTTTGTGATGCAACTTGCCCAAAATGACCAGGTCACCGCCACGATTATCCACATCGATGTAGCGCCGTCTCCGCCGCAAGCCCCGGAGGTGCCGCAGAGTTCGCCAAGTAGCACCAAGAAGGCCAAGTCGTCCAGTCAAGTCTCAACAACCGTTCAGGGATCCGAATCAGATTCAATCTTTTTCAGCGCCATGAAGGACTCCCTTTCCGAAGAGCTGACCACCCGGATCGTCTTCACCCGAATCAGCCCGCAAAAAGACAGGACCGACGCCGTGGGTGTCGCGGTTACGGCTGTCAAAGAAGAGATGGGTAAGGTTCCGCAGAAAGCCGGCAACATCGTCGTGGTGGGACGACGCAACAACCGGGTGGACCTCAGCGAATCCCCGGCATCCTCGCAGGAAGAGGTCGGCGTCGAAGCCAGTCGGGTTCTTGGAGCGGTCGCACAAGCCATGGTTCGCACAGAGAACCGCATCGTTGGTGACGTTCTGGTTCTGCAAGCTGGCATGGGTGGCGTGGGTGCCCGGTAGAGACTTTGTGGCTTAAGCAGTTATATACCCTATACCTTCGTTTTGGACGTGCCTCATAGCGTTCGGTGTTATATAGTTTTGCCTTCTGATGAGCGGGTGACTGTTGAATGGCTTCTGTCGTCCAGTTGTCTTACAAGATCAGTCTCTGAACTTCCATTTTGATACATAAACTCTCTCTCTCCATACCGAAAATGCTCACCGGTCCTCCACAATCAATTTGTATAATGTCAGGAGTATCGTAGAACACATACAGAGCAATCCCCAGAAATACAAGTCAGGGTACAGAATAAACAAAATCTACAAAGACCAAGATGTCAATCATCCAGAATATATATTTGTTCCGAGTAAGATGACTATTATTGTACAATCATAATCATATCCAATGATGTATCTACAATCACATCAACATATCTACATAAATCATCCACAACAAGCATCTAACACCCCCAATCCTCAATAGCGAGCACAGCTCACTATTTTTCTTTTTTTTTCTTTCTTTTTTTCTTAAAACCCAGTATTGGTCGAAGCCAACCTCGACCTCTTCCGCAGGGCAGGCCCCCACCAAAACAAAATATACGGAATAAACGTCAAAAAGGTAGCAATCAAAGCCAGAATCAAGCCCGCGTACTGACTGCCCACGTTATGGAAAAACTGGGACGCGAAAAGCGGCGACACAGCACCCAAGGTATTTCTCATGAAACCCTGACCCGCGATAGCAGAGGAAGACGATTCACCATAGCAATCGGAAGTAAAAGAGTAACAGGACTCGAAGATGAAGAAGATACCGATTGTAATAAGCACCAGGGCAATGAAGGGTCCAATCCAGTGCAGGAAAGCGTATTGGGTGAAACTGTAGATAAAGAGACCGACGGGCAGCCAGACCGCACCAAACAGGGCACCGTAGAGTCGGGCCTCCGGGGCGGCGACACCATTCTGGGCGACAATGGAGTTATATTTCCTAATTTGGAGGAAGTTTAGGGCGAACCCAATGGTGGTTCCCAGACAGAGGGAGATGTAGGGGAGGCCGGAGACGCCCTCGCCCCAGCCCTTTTTCTCCTGGAAGGTGATGGGGATGACGGAGAGGAAGAGGAAGGCCAGGAACCAGGCGAAGGCGATCCAGAGACCGAAGGCGAAGACGACGGGTTCGGTGATGAGCATCTTGCCGGCCTTCACGGAGGAGTTGTACAACATGGTTTTGATGTCCGGGGCTTCGAGGTCGGTGGCGGCGACGTAGCGGTCATCGCCGGTTTGCTTGCGGATGAGGTCTGCGCGTTTGCCGAGTGCGACGCTGCCGCGGGTTTCACGGAGGCAGAAGAAGCAGACGATGCCGAGGGGGATGTTGGCTAGGCCCTGGATGCCTTCGACCCAGCGCCAGCCGAGGGCTTGGTCGATGAAGCCGGCGTAGATGGGGGCGCCGACGGTGCCGAGAATGGCGATGTAGGAGAAGCTGGCCATGGGGATGGCGCGCTCTTCGGGGCGGTACATGTCGCCGAAGGTGCCGCCGACGAGGATGGTGCCGACGCAACCGAAGAGGCCGAGAAGGGCACGGCAAACGAGGATGGTGGCGATGTTCTTGCCTAGGGCGAGGCCGATGAACATCAGGCCGAAGCAGATGTAGGCACCAACGTAGATGACACGGCGGCCGGCCAGCTCACAGAAGGGGGCGAGGAAGAGAGGGGCCAGAGCACAGGTGAAGTTGAAGGTGAAGAGGCCCAGTTGGCCTAGGATGGTGGACACGCCGAGGTCTTTTGTCATGCGGTCGATACCGGAGCTGTAGGCGGTTGTTGCGAGACCGATGAAGAGGGTCATGAGACAGAGGAGCAGAGAGATGAAGGCTTTGTAACGAGGGTCCCAGTTGAAGGGGTTCTCCTTGTCGCCGTCGACGAAGTCGATGAGGATACGCTCCTTTCCATCGTGGACGGTGGCTTGTGTGGCGGTCAGGGGGAGGTCGAAGTCAAAGGTTGTGATGTTTTGTTCATTTGATGATAGGGAGGAGCTGTCTGATAAGGACTGGGCGTACTTGCCGCCGACCACAAGGCCTGTCTTGCCTGTGGTCGGGATGTGTTGTGAACTGGAGGCGGCATCCTCTGTGTGGGACGAGAGACCCGGTTGGGGCTTCTCGGTGTAGGTCTTCTCGTTCTCCATATTAGTGGTGATTAAAGGTGGAAGGGGGAGTGGGTTGGAGTAGTGAGAAGGGGGAGGAGAAGAGGACCGGGGTGAGAGGAACAGGCAGTATTATAATAGATTGACCATGGATGAATCCAACTTACGACTCTAGTGCACCCTGCGTCATAACACGACGAGACAGGCAGAAAATCACGCGGTGGCCAGCGAAGCAGTCCACAAACCGCATCACTTGAGCAGTCAAAGTTTGTCGTTCTCCGTTCTCCACGGGGGCCGCTGTCTCCGTTCAGTGTTGGGGGAAGACGAAGTCAGGAACTTCCCCTAGTGGGTCGAAGAGGATTCCCTTTTGGGAAAGTGTATAAAACTTCGGGGAAAACCCTCATTACTCATCCAAGATATCTTTGGCCTATCGAAGAGTCAAACAATACATAACCAGAGATCTATTCGAATTCTGCTGAACTTTTCCACGGCTCGAGGTGAACATTTCTTCGCAAATCATCGTATTGTCCCCTATGATGGTCAGGAACAGGAACAGAGGCAAATACCAGATCCAGTTTCTGTGATCGGAATCCGGCCGAGATCACCGGAATGAATGAGGTCAACCCCCACGCCGTCTCCAGTTCGGCATCCCGAGGCAGGGCAAACGCTGCCCTAACTCCATACTGAGCTGCATTTCCCCCCGGCCCGACTCGGTCAGTTGCCACCCCATGGGCCTCACAATCCCACGCTATTCGATCGGGGTCGAGATGGGTCTTCGGGTCTTCTTCGGGGAAATCAAACCGAAAATTCTCACCGCTGCTCACACTCTATCGGCGCTTCCGATCACTCAATGCAGAGTGAAGTGACGCTACAGTATGATATATCTTCTACCTCCCCGTCCATATCTATTCAAGACAGGCACCATGGGGGTCCAATGTATCTTCGAAGATTTCTCTCTCGAAGGATGCCCTCGGGCGGTCTACAGAATTATCATATTGAGAGTTACCCACACTTTAAAAAATCCTCCCAAGGCTTGGTACGGACCCACATCTCAAACTTTAGACGTTCGCACTTTCCTATACGGTTTAGGTAAGAGCCTCGGCATTAGCCAACTATACGGAGTACCGACCGAACATTCAACAGTTCTTTTTCCGGTCCCGAAGAAAATCCATAAGCCCTGTACATCCCGTGAAGCCCATTGGCTAATTAAGGCTTTTTAGATCTCCTTTTCCAAGTTCTTACTGGCATTGAGCGGCCTGCTCATGAGATCTGGAATACCAGTAGGACAACTGGATACTTGTCACACAACCCCGGTGCGACGTCATCACAAAGAAGATTTTTTTGCAGGCTCTCTCCTGACACCTTTGTGCGTTCAAAATCTGTTTCACTTTACTGTGGATCGTTGGAGAGGTCGATCATAACGTCCAGAATCGGGATGTTTCGGGCGTTAGGACACAACTGGAACCTTGTGACTAAACATTTTCTTGCTCGAGAGAGCTTAGGAGGAGAGTCCTCCGTAGAATTATGCCTCGTATAAAATTCTTATCCTACTCCGAATCACCTATCAAGGGCATGGGGGTCAGTACCGGACCCCAACGATCGGCTCAGTTGCCGTTCCATCGAAAGTTCCATGAAGAATCTCTTAGAACATTATAATGGACCTTTCTTCCGTCCTTCACGTTGAAGCGACCTCCCTCAATATCCTCTAGATATATCAATCGGGCTTCCACGAGAATCGACGATTACTCGTAACCCTCCTAAGCCCCGTAAGAAGCAATCACTCCGTGGCTGCATCGATCTAGCTACGTAGAATCCTGTCCAGTGTTCTACATCAGGCACCCAAGCATAGTAATGCATAAGCTAAGTCAGTTGTGCATCAATAAACCAACATCACCGGCTTCGATATCATCTAACATCATCGCCGGGCCGGTCCAGGAAACTCTCGTATCAGGACACGACCGTGGTTTGCATATGTTCTATATGTCATATGACCCTGATCCGTATTCTGGAATGTGCTCCTGGGCCTGTTCGCTTAGTCTACTTGGGCTCACCTCATCAGTCGGGTCGGTGTGTTCTAGACCTTGCTGTTTATCAGCGTGCATCCGACCTTTCCATCATTATACGAGAGGTGGATCATGTCCGTAGATTGCCTTTCAGGTGTAGTCCGGCAAACTTGCCCTCGCGTAAGAGTTTCTGTGGTGTAAGTGGAGTTCTCAGGCCGATTGTGGGCATGGCGATCTGCTGTTGCGACTGTAGGGTTTTTGACATGGTTGAGTGGATGTTGATTGATGGAGGACGGCAGACGTAGTATCCGAGTTCCAGTGGTTTATCATTTCCAAGAAAATCTAAGTCTGCTGGGAACATGAATGGGACCTTAGCAATGTCGGTTGTGTACCTGGTCTCGTTGATTCGTACTATGATGAACTGCTCAAATATATATCGATTATTCCTGATCTATATTCGACCGGCCGTGTCATGAATTGCCTTCAATAGCCCACACGTAGACCTGAAACTCTAGGTTATATATAAATAATGCATAGATGGTTGTGTATCTACTCTAGATAGCCCAAGTACTCACTTGCAACGATCCAGTGACTTGCAAACCTACCAAGACCCCTAAATAACCACTGCCCTAGAACAGCGTCCCATCGCCCAAAATCAAGATTGGACTAGACTTAGTCTCCGGCCGGTTCTCCGCCGCCAACTCCCTCCCAGCCTTCCACGATCCCGACTCCAACACCTGAGCAAGACTCAACTTCTCCTTCCCCAGCTCGGTGCCCCCCAGCGCAACATGCAGCTTATCCAGCAGTGCCACGGTAAGAGCGCGCCATTCAACAATCTCATCGCTCGTCGCCTCAAACGCAGGCAACGCGCTACCTGAATTCGCCAATCCACGCTGCAGACTCTCGCTCTTTAAAGTGAGCACACCTAAATCAACGAACAAACCTCCGTTTCGGTATTCGGGAAGTCCTGTGGCAATCTCCGCGTTTTTCCATTCCACCCCGAGAAGGCGCTCAAATGGTACCATGAGCGAATATGCTAGCCATTGCGTGAGTTTGTGGAAGGGCTGGATGTGTGAGCACTTTGACTGGCGACCAGCCTTCTGGGAGTCGTCTGCCAAGACCTTTAGAGGCCAGGCGTCGCCAACGGGGTGGCCGTCTATCTGCGTTCGAGAGGATGGCCAGATGGGTAGGAGGACGCTCTGCAGGGTCTCCCATAATACTTCGAAATCGAGACGGTTGGACTCATCGGCGCGAGATTTGAGATAGTCTTTTGATCAGGGTAAGTGGCTGCTGATCGTGGAGTGGAAAAGGATGAATGGCTTACCGACAAGGTTCCCAGGTCGACCGGTGTCGCCGAAAATCTCAGGGAGGTTGAGCAATGAGCGACCGAGAGATTTGATCAGTTCGACTCTTGCAGGAACACCGACGAACGGGTTATTGTCGTTGATTTGGAAGCCCCGAGATAAGGTTGCCTCAGAGAAGTCCTTGAGGGAGGCGCCTATTTTTCTTAGCGGGAAATCAAGGGAAGGTGACTTAAAGAGGGGTAGGGTGACGGACCTAGAACAACATCTTTTCTCCCACTCCCTGGAAGAGCAAACTCGCCATCGTTGAACATATGCAATGTCGCAACCGCGATGCCCTCGCTCCGGCCAATGGCAGTATTACTGCCCGGCTCGGTAAAACGCCATTTATCCCCTGCACCAGCATCAAGCAAAACCGAGACGAAGAACAGATCAACTAGGCTCCGAGCTTGTTCATCCTTGTCGTACCCAGCCGCTTCCCATCGTGCAAGAAGGTCTTTTATACGGGCTGTCCCACCGACTTCGAAGTGCTGCCACCGGCCGTGAGGGGGTATCAGATGATATTTGTCCGGACCAAAGTCCCGCTAGAGGATGTCAGATTGAGAATACATGGTTCCCATGAAAGTACCCGAGGTAGCATACCTTGATGATGTTTGCTACGTATTGAACTGCGGCGTCGAAGCGGTCCTCATGATACTCGAAATGGTTGATTTGGTTGGCCTCGGCAAGTTGGAACACACGGTGAGCGCGTTCACGGACAGCCTGGAGACTGAGGATGTACTTGATTTCTGTATCTATGGTCATGGTGAGGTGAAGTAAGTGAGTTAAGTTCTGAAGGGTGGTAGAAGGGGTTATCTTGATATCTCCAGATTCCAGAGTGAGGGGAAGAGATAAGATAGGGCATTATTTATCTCTCTGGTGAAATGCGGGGTTGATGCCTCATTATGTCATCTTGGATCAGTCATACAGGGTTTCAATGACTAAAAGTTACATTTCAAACAGGTTCATACGTGGCATGCTGCATGATCGGTCAGGTCTATGATTTGTTTAATGTTGACGGTTGGGCGTTGTTTTGCATTGGTGCCTGAGGCTTGATGACCAGGCGCGCCAAGTTCCAACCCTGACTGGAATAATTATCCTGCTCGATTAATTCCTAGCTGCGAGACATCACAGATTTCCGTCGCTGTGAACTTTTGGGTCATACTTTCTTTGTCTACTCGGCTGCTATTATAGGTTGATATATTTAGGGTCGTTCAAAGGCCCAGGGTATTCCCGTCTGTCGACCAATACTGCAGACTAAGCCCTACGCCCAACTCCAGGCTAAAAAAGTTCGAGACCCTGAGTTCTTAGGCTCGTCGACAATAGAAATACTCGCAATCCTTGGTTCGTGGACAGGGCACTTCAGCTAGAACACAACACTAGTCACATAGGAAAAATCGACCTGTGCATGTCTTCGTTGAGCTCGGTTCTCGCCAAGCCACATAGACGCAAGGGGGATTTTCCAACACATGGTCGCACGTAAAGGCCAGCTGACGAGCTGAAATCATTGATATTTTGTTCAGTGAGACTGATCGAGGACGCCACGAGCAATCTTTATCGAATGGGAGGCTAGTTCTAGATTGGAGTGTGGGTGTTGGAGAATGAAGCTCGCCAGAAGTATATTCACGCAGGGGTGAGTGAGCACTTTGTCATAATGTGGCTTGACTGTCGACAGGGATTCTACTCCCATACAAAGGAAGGCTTTTTTTTTTTGGAAACGAATGAATCGAACTCAATGTACGGAGTGCAGCTTTTGTTTGTCCAGCTATCGAGTACACATATATCTCCTGTTGGAACCACCTAAGCCTGCAGGGTTATCTATTCATATTCACTGGTACTTGGCGCTTTTTGTTCTTCCAAGCTAACTGCATCCCATGTTATGTGCATGGAGCTAAGCATCTTCTCCAGCCCTGATCGACAGAACCCCGCAAGGAAAGCTTTTGATTCACCGCTAGGTTATTCAGTTGGGGCCTTCTTTGATTCTTGAGGAGTTTCACACAGACTCGACTTGCTCATTGCTCTATCTGACGAAAGAATATCCCGTGTAATCATACGTTGCTACGACTTCGAGCAAAATGGGAGATCCTTCGACGCCGACGGTAGGTAGTATCTCTCTGCGAACAAATTCTATTCGTCATGGCAAGAAGCAGTCATACACTACATCTGTTTTATCCTCCTGTCGTCAGCTACGTGAGTTGACCGATGAGGGAAAGCGGGTGGTTCTCGATGGACAGTCTTTGGATCTTAGCTCTGTTTTTGCCGTTGCTCAGTAAGATACGTCCGCTTCCCTGAACTTCAAATGCTGCTAATCACCCATTCATTAGTAATGGACTTGCTGCGTCGACCACGGACGACAAGGATGTATTGAGTCGAATGCACCACAGTGTACATCTGCTTAGACAAAAACTGGCGCAGGGCGAAGTCATCTACGGTGTCAACACTGGATTTGGAGGAAGCGCAGATACACGAACCCAGGACTATGCGACACTACAAAAGGCGTTGATTCAGCATCACAATGCAGCGGTACTACTCCCAAGCGATCGCGGCCTTGGAAGTTCTGTATCTAGCTTACAGCACTTGGGAAGTCATTGCATGCCAGTTCCGATAGTTCGAGCAGCCATGCTCACGCGTTGTAATTCGCTCCTACGGGGCCATTCAGCCGTTCGAGTCCAGGTTGTCGAGCATATCCTCACTCTACTTGCTCATGGGCTGACCCCGGTCGTACCACTGCGCGGCAGCATATCGGCTTCCGGAGACCTCACCCCGCTGGCCTACATCGCGGGTGCTTTGGAGGGCAATCCAGATATATCTGTGCACAATGCCGCTGACGATCAGATCATACCTGCGGATGAAGCATTGAAAGAGGCAGGACTCGTGCCATTGGACTTCGGTCCCAAGGAGGGCCTTGGTCTCCTAAACGGCACGGCTTTTAGTGGTGGAGCAGCTAGTCTCGTCCTATTCGAAGCGAATCAGCTTGTTCTACTTTCCCAAGTACTCACAGCCATGGGCACCGAAGCTTTACTTGGCACCAGATACAACTACCATCCTTTCATAGCAGATGCCCGACCTCATGATGGTCAACGGGAAGCGGCAGCCAATATCTTCAAGATGTTGGCCGATTCTAAGTTGGCAAAGAGCCCGACTGAAGGAAGTGAGACCGCCAACCATGGGGGGCTGGCACAGGATCGGTACGCCCTGCGAACGTCAACCCAATGGATCGGACCCCAGATTGAGAACATGGCATTGTCCCTGAAACAGGTGGTATATGAGCTCAACTCCACAACAGACAACCCGCTTCTGGATCCGGAGGAGGCCCAGATCCATCACGGAGGCAACTTCCAGGCAGCGTCGGTCACGTCCGCCATGGAGAAGACCATGGGTGCGATGCAGATGTTGGGCAGGATGATCTTCTCCCAGTGTTCCGAGATTATCAATCCAACCTTGAGCCGGGGTCTTCCTCCCAACCTCAGTGTCGATGACCCCAGTTTATCGTTTGCGTTCAAGGGGGTGGACATCAATATGGCGTCGTACATGTCTGAGCTAGCGTATCTGAATCACCCCGTCAGTAACCATGTTCAATCAGCGGAGATGCACAATCAAGGTCTCAACTCGTTAGCCTTCATTGCTTGTCGCTATGCTGCGGATGCAGTGGAAGTTCTGTCGCTGATGGCCGCCACATACTTGTACGTGCTTTGCCAGGCACTAGATTTGCGGTCGCTTCATTTGGAATTTGTGAAAGACGCACGATGTCAAGTGGACGACATCACAGCTGAGCTTTACTCGCCTGCATTTGGTGCTCGCTTACCGGCAGTGCAGAACGAACTCTGGGGAGAATTAATGAACCACTGGTCAAGCACGAGCACGAGCAATCTCCCGGAGCGAGGCCGGTTAGCTGCGAGCTACTCCGTTGGAGTCCTGCTGAGCTCCTTCGCAGCCGAGTGTAATTCCGCAAATTCTAACCTGACCGACGCCCAAACAGTCCAGCATTGGCAGACCCGAGTATGCAATGTGTTACACCAGAGCTATGCGACCACGCGGGAGACCTTTCTCACAAGCCAGACAACGAAGTCATATCTTTGCAGTTCCTCACGGAATTTCTACGTCTTTGTCCGGGAAAAACTTGCCGTGCCAATGCACCGAGGAATCGCCGACCATCCTACTTATGATTCGGTGGAACGTCGCAAAAAGGAGTGTATTGGTACACAAATTAGCAAGGTGTACACTGCTCTTCGAAAGGGTGAATTCCAGGATGTCCTGGTCAGTTGCTGGTAAGATCGTCGTTGATATCTTCAGGGGTGGTTGGATGGAGATTGTCCCGGCAATAAACACGAGTTGAACTAGTAGATGGAATATTCTATGCACGCTAGAACCACACGATATGGGGAGTCTAGTGTTTATTGCTATTTGGTCTCCGTCAAGTTCCACTGGGTCTGCCTGTTATTACAAAGTAGTCCCAGTTAACGCAGATTCCGTTCTCACTGGTCCGGCCCACGTCGGGAATATTTTTCGGTGCGCTAAATAGATCGATTGTGTCTAGAATGGCTTCATTTGGTAGGCAGCTAAGGGATTATTGGTTTGCAGCTGCTTTCTAAGCCCTTAGCTGAGATGTTGTGGCATGATTCCGGTCGTAGCCGACTCGACCTTCGCACTAAAAATAACGTATATTCAAGACGATTTTCAATAGTCTATGGGGTAGCTCTAGTTCGCTCGTATCTATTTGCTATTCTGGATGTAGTCTGGGACTCTGGGAGGTCTTATTTCAATCTGTACCTCGGTCTAGTAGCAGGGTCTATTCTTACTCCAGACTATTGATACTCACATGGAGCACGACTCAAGGAGAGTTATTCCCCTTAATCAATATGTACCTTTCGCAGCCACTTGGCTGCTGTGTGCTCGGGGATTTAGCTAGAAGTTCGCTCAGCCCCCAAGCCTAGTGCGTGTGGCCAACCCTGTAAATAATTTCCGGCTAAATTATTGTCTATATTAACTACATGACGAGGAATATTGCCACACCGCCCAAGACAAAGTCTAGATGCTGGCCGGAGCATCCTAGGCCGAGTAAAAATGTCAACCCGTCTAGGATATGATTGGATAGCCGTTAGTGGTGCTTTACTGATCATTTTACACGCCCAGGGACCCTAGCAAGAGGGTGACTCGCCCCAGAGTTCCCGTAAGTTGGTAGAGTATCTAGACGAGGGAAAAGGGAGCTCGTATGCCCTGACGCCATGTGGCATCTGGTCCACCACTTGAAACCTGATGGATCATACTGCAGGGTCAAAGAAGGGACTCCCAGGCACCCGTTTGGCCACGGGGTAGATCAGGACCGAATGCTCCGTATATTCTGTAGCCCATGTGCGTGCCTCTGATTGGTGGGGTAAATGCAGCGGGCAATTGCTTGATATTTATCCGACCCTTGTATGAGACTATGAGTAGTACTTTGAAACGCAAGCTAAGAGTGGCGTCGGAGCATATCTCTTTTAGGAATGGCCGATGCGCCGCCGAAGTGGAGAATTAAAATGGACCCTGATATCGGTCGGAACGGATCCGAAGTAATTTGAACCTCTTGAAAATTCCAGAGCTCCCGATGATAATCTATCAATCGCAGCGCAATCATGGTTCCTGGCGGCTAACATGCACATCACTCCCCTTCGTGTCCACTCTATTTTATCATCCCGTCTCTTTGTCTCTGTTCCTGCATTAACTTGTCACAGGAGGCGGATTCGCCATGCCGATCGTTGACGCAACTACCTCTGTGGCATTCCTACTGGTATAGGTCTCGAGCGTCAGATACCATAGCCTTCTAGCAGCTAGGACCTCTCTTCAAGACTCTCAACTACTTCGTGGAGACTTTACAACAGTGTGTGTAGTAGTGCCAGGAATGTTATTTCCGAAGGGGGAATAACCGGCACTCGGGAGATTAGTTCATTAAGGTACGAAAGTGAACCATAGGAACTATCAATATCGAGTGAAACAATGCAATATGTAAAACCTCTGCCAAGGCCACCGGTGCAGCACTAGAAGCCAAAAACCCAATCGCACTCCATTCGCAGGGGAGGTGGTCTATGCGTTTCGACTGCCCATGATTCGTGCCGGGAATTTGAATCAGGTTAGGGCATCTCACGGTCCCTACCGGAGTTGATCCCTCCAACTGTAATTCAGTCCAGAAGCCAATAAGCCATGATTGCCAAGTCGGATAAATGAAGTAGAGCCCTAGGCTAGTGGTGATATGAAATTTAGCTGAAACGTCTCATTCTTGGCATCATCGGTTGACGCTTCTTGGCAGGGCTTCGCTCATCTCACACTGCCCCATCCCGAACCGTTTAATCTACGAGAACCATGAAGGTAGCTGGCTGGAAGCCGTCATCGATTTGTGTATAAAAGGCCTCTCATCTGGACCCTCGGTAGGTCTCTTTCATTCCTCAAGCCTGGATAGCCAAACATTCCTTTCTGCTTTTTGTTTTCCTACTTTCATTCACTTTTTACATTCGTTCTTTACCGTCCAAGTCGACGCCTTACACTCTTTATCAAAATGAAGTCCTCTACTTTTGGTATGCTCGCTCTGGCAGCGGCTGCTAAGCTCGTCAGCGCCCACACCACCGTCCATGCCGTCTGGATCAATGATGTCGACCAGGGTGAAGGTAACAGCGAGAGCGGCTACATCCGTTCTCCCCCCAGCAACAGCCCCATCACCGATGTCACCTCCAAGGACATGACCTGCAACGTTAACAACAAGGCTACCGCCAAGACCCTGGAGGTCAAGGCCGGTGACAAGATCACCTTCGAGTGGCACCATGACTCTCGCAGCGCGTCTGACGACATCATCGCTTCCTCCCACAACGGCCCCATCCTTGTCTACATGGCCCCCACTGAGAAGGGCACTGCTGGCAACGGCTGGGTCAAGATTGCCGAGGATGGCTACACCGATGGCACCTGGGCCGTTGAGACTCTGATCAAGAACAAGGGCAAGCACTCCGTCACCGTGCCCGACGTTGCTGCCGGCGAGTACCTCTTCCGCCCTGAGATCATCGCTCTCCACGAGGGTAACCGCGAGGGCGGTGCTCAGTTCTACATGGAGTGTGTCCAGGTCAAGGTCACCTCTTCCGGCTCCAAGACCCTCCCCGAGGGTGTCTCTATCCCTGGCGCCTACACCTCCACTGACAAGGGCATCCTCTTCAACATCTACGACTCCTTCGACAGCTACCCCATCCCCGGCCCTGCCGTCTGGGATGGCGCTTCTGGTTCGTCTTCTTCTCCATCAAGCTCCGCCTCTGCATCTGCTCCTGCTCCTACCAGCGCTGCTCCTGCTCCCTCTAGCTTCACTACTATCGCCAAACAGCCAGCCACCACTTCTTCCACTGAAGCCCCTTCCACTGAGAACACTCCCTCTGAGACCACTTCCACTACCTCCGCCATTGTCTCCACCACTGCTGTCGCCTCTACCACTGCTCCTGCTACTCCCTCTAGCACCTCCGCCATTGCATCTTCTGCTGCGCCCACTAACTCTGTTCCTCAGCCTAGTTCCAACGCCGGCGGCGCTGTCAAGGAGTGGTACCAGTGTGGTGGTCTGAACTATAAGGGTAGCAACCAGTGTGAGCAGGGTCTCACTTGCAAGAAGTGGAACCCTTACTACCACCAGTGTGTTTCCGCTTAAGCGACTTTGACTTTGAGGATTTGACTTTTGAGGGGGGAGAGAAGTTATTATAATCAGAATAGAAATTAGACGGTTGGTGTTCGCGTTGTCTATATTCTGGTCTTTTGTAAATTGTTTAGTAGACAGTATCTTTTCGGCTATTTCACTGGCTTTGTACTTCTCCGGTTGTGGCTCAATTCTGTGGTTACTCGAGATATAGTTTGATACTCGACCTAATATATCATGGTTTATTGTCGGGGATGTCTACATGTAGTGCCTCGGGGTATACATAGTTTTTTGCCCACGAGTGAGAATGTCCACATTCTCCATATTTTACACTTCTTGATGACTACCTTTTGGAGTTATGGGGGCTCCTCTTGACGATATGACTTCATCCCAAGCAACTGTACTTCTTTTTTCTTATAATATTTGAGTGATTTCAATATTGTGATCGCATAAGGAGCATTGCATATGAACGTAAATATATACAGAGTATATAACTGCAGACCAACAGGACAAGGCACGCTACCAAATATATATATTTCGCCAAGTCCCAGCCAACAACAATCCTACCAGCTTCACCGACTCTTTAAACTAAAAGCTAAAAGTGCATACAAATAAAATGCAATCTGACCTCATAACGAAATGCACTCGCTCGAAACTTATTTTTGACCATCGAATCGCAACAAAACCAAACCTCATCCGATCTGTGGAAGACTCAGGCTCTAACGGGCTTTCAAAGTGGAGACCCGCGATATTTCCTTGGGTTTTCCCCTTATGGAACCCTCGTTCACCCTATAACAGAAAGACAGTGGGTACGGCCCCACAGCCGCAGGACGTGTCTGAAACCGCTGGATTACTGATCAATGGGGGGTGGGGACTTGTGGCCGCTTTTTTGTGAATCCTGGGAGGCTTTATGTGAATTGGATTGAAGGAGGGCTTTGTAGGTTGAGAGAAGTAGGGCTAGATAGGTTCTCCCACCTGCTATGGAGTTGCCAAGCTAGAGCTGTTGCTATTGCTGCTATCATCGCTATCACTACTCTCATGTAGTCCTGTCGGAACAACAGGGCAGGTTGAAGCAGCCGTGACAGTAAAAAGCTCATTACTATTGTGAATACGACGACATCACTCATAGGGGTCGTAGTGGTACCAATATTGTGCAGGGTCTCGGTGCCACATTCTAGAATTTGACCAAGTTCATAGAAGGTCTGAGTATCTGAAGGCAATACAAAACCGATGTAGTTATATCCCTCCGGCATTGTCCGCACTACGTCCATTCTGGAGCGGCATATATTCTCTGATCAATTCCTCTGATAATCGCATTACGTTCAAGCCTGTATTGTGGATTTGGGCCTCAGGACCTGGTTCACATCCTTCAAGGGCGCGGCCCATGAAAGTTTCGCATCTACATATCCCTCCAAAGCGGGCTTGTATTCAAAGCCTTGTAACGTCCCTGCCCTGATAACTTTCATACTAGGAAAGGCATACTCTTCGCGGAGGCACGCAGTCCCGCAATTTCCGCAGAAAAATCTCCTGATAGGATGCCCGCATTCGCCTGCTTTCTTTTCAATAAGATTCTCGGACTCCCTCGGACAACGATGAAGTTCGCGTCGGGGATAAAAACATTCTGCTAAAGGCGCTTCCCCTGATCTTACGGCAATCATCGCAGTGGCATAATGCCTATTCCCGGTATTTGGAATAAAAATGAGTTTCTTACGAAGCGATATTGGAAAACCCATACCTGGAAACAAGGGTCGGCGGAAAACGAAATCCAGATCTCCCCCCAGAGGCACCCAACCTTCTCGCATTTCTGGTTGCATTTATGTAAGAACTGAAGATGAGGAGATATCTCTTGTTAAAGGAGGATGGACTTCACTTATGGTTTGTTTCTTTTAGCAAAATAAATCCCTCTCGAAGAACTCCCCGCCTATTTAAATCTATCTCAACCTTTATGCCACTGTTTGCACACTAATTACCTCGGTAAATCGTCCTTTGGGCCGGATTTCTCGGGCTTTACGTAGGACGTGTGTCTATGAACGGTAAATCTGTCGTCTACTCCTCCCGTCCATTAACTTCGCCTCGGGAGATTTATGCGGGGTAAGAGCCTAATTTCTCCTCATTGCACTACGAACACAAAGAAAATGAAAGGCTTCATGAGCGTGGCAGGCTATTACTTGTTCACTATTAGGCGATTCGATCATTAGGTCCCGAATACCTTACGTTGTTTGGAACCACAACTATATCTGACACGATGAGTCTCCATGGAAAGATAGCCATTGTCACCGGTTCTTCAGGCGGTATCGGCCGCGCCATTTCACTTAAGCTTGCCGGCGTAGGTGCTGTGGTTATCTGCGGTGACATCCAAGAAAAGGTTCCGGGTGATAAAGTGTCAACCCATGAAACTATCATTCAGAGCGGAGGGACCGCTGAATACGTGATGTTGGACGTGACCGAGGCGGAGCAAGTGGAAAGCGCAGTACAACATGCCGTTCAGAAGTTTGGGAGATTAGACATGTGAATCTTCCTGCTTTGCCTTCTCCATGCTGGCAGTGACTGACAGTGTCACAACCCCAGAATGATAAACAACGCCGGTGTCGCCCTCGAAGCGAACTCGCCAAAGCCCATCTGGGACTTCAGCCAGGAAATCTGGACCAGAGACGTCGCCATAAACTCGACGGGCGTCTTCCTAGGCTGTAAATACGCCTCTGCGCAGATGATCAAACAGGACCCCCTGCCTTGCGGAGATAGGGGCTGGATCCTTAATCTCTCCAGTGTCTTCGGCCTACACGGCTCACCTGGAGTAACGGGGTATGTCTCATCAAAACATGCGGTTATGGGCGTTACCAAGGCTGCGGCGATGGATTGTGCGCCGTATCGGATTCACGTGAATGCATTATGTCCTGGGTGTTAGTACCCCTTCGCATTCAAACCTGGGCATGGTTTCTGTCGGAAATGCTAATTTGAACAGACACCGATACCCCGTTTATCAAGGACTTGAACTCGGAGAAACGAGCGGTGGTACAGCAAATGCACCCATTCCGTGGTCTGGGGATGCCAGGGGATATTGCGAATGCTGCTCTCTTTCTAGTCTCAGAGGAGAACTCGTGGATTCATGGTGTTGGTCTTCCGGTTGATGGTGGGTATACAGTTATGTAGATGAACAGAACAGAAAGTGAGACAATGTCAGTAACTTCCAACAACCGGAGATATAATACTGTCGCAAAGACTATAGTTTATCTATAACTTTGAGAGGTCTTAGATTAAGTAATACACCCAGTTAGTTATTCTAGAGTTACAAAAGCGAGGAAGCGAGGAAGAAGGTTGTACTAATTGGATTACTACTGTCAATACTTTTGAAGTAGTATATGGCCCTTTTTTTTTACCCTATTACTTTCAAACTCGGAACAGTGGTTAGGTAAATAAAAGGAAATAAATTGGAGCAATCCTACAGAGGTATCAGATAGATGTATTTAGTTAGTACTAAGAAAGTTACAAAAGTCAAGAGGAGAGAAACTCCGAAAGCACCGAGCAGCAGGGAAACATAAAAATGCCTCAGCCACTAGCCCTAATAACTTTGACTATGCCCCTCTTAAACCCCACATGGTGTAGATCCTCGGTGGCATGAAGAGGTGCAGGGAAGATAACGCCGCATGGTATGATCGGCCAGTCGGAAAATAATATGCGCGTACCTCTAATTTAATCGAAACCCCCGCTTGCCCTTTCTAAACTGACTTGAACAGATACTGATACCCTACTCACCCCGGCACCATGGGTCGCATCGACGAGTTTGCCGCTCATGTATTTGATTATCTGATTGTCGGCGGAGGGACAGCAGGCTTAGTGTTAGCGGCGCGTCTGAGCGAACGTCCTGACGTCGTGGTCGGGGTAGTCGAAGCTGGTCCCGCAGCGTTTGATGAGAAAGCGATCAACATCCCAGGTCTTTACGGTTCTACGATCGGATCTCAGTATGACTGGCAATTTGAAACGGTGCCTCAGCCAGGACTATCAGGTCGGAAACTACCTTGGCCTCGTGGCAAAGTCCTTGGCGGTACCAGTGCCCTGAACTTTATGGCGTGGAATCGTGGGAACCGAGAGGATTATGATGCTTGGAAGGAGTTGGGGAACCTTGGATGGGGTTGGGATGATCTTTTGTATGTGTATTACCTCCGACGTTTGCCGCATTCTGGTGAATTTATGATTGATTCATGTTCGACTAATAACTGACAAGGCCTTGCTTCCAACGCTCTGAGACTTTCCACCCCCCCGATGTCACTCATCAAAAGCAGTATCATTCCTACTATCAGGAGGAAACACATGGAACTACTGGTCCCCTTCACACAACGCATATTCAATCCTATGGTCCAACTCACCAATTCTGGCACGCGACACTCAACGCAGTCGGCGTGGATAGTAGTCTAGACAGCCTTGCCGGCTCGAATAGAGGAGCATGGAACATGATTTGCACGGTGGATCCCATCAGCCAAACCCGGAGCTACTCGGCAACTGCTTACTATCAGCCCATAGCAGAGCGATCAAATCTAATACTGCTGACTGAGGCAATGGTGACAAAAGTACTAATTGAGAAGGATGGCAACGCTGACCAGTGGGTTGCCACTGGGGTCGACATCCTCTGTGATGACAAACAAAGGGAAATCTATGCAGCAAGAGAGGTTATCCTCTCGGCGGGAAGTGTTCAGTCTCCACAACTTCTCGAGCTGTCTGGCGTTGGTAATGCTGAGGTCTTGAGGTCTGCTGGAATTCCTGTCAAGGTTGAAAATCCGAATGTCGGAGAGAACCTTCAGGAGCATATGAGTAGATATCGACCTTCCGAGGCTAAATGAAAACCATCGCTGATGGGTGATACAGTGACGGCCACAATTTTTGAAATTTCGCCCGAGATACCCACCAGGGATGAAGTACTGGGGGACTCAGCGCTTCGGGAGGCGGCCAGTTGTGAGTATGAAGGCTCTAAGTCTGGTCCTTGGACCATCCTTCCATGTTCAATCGCATATTGTTCACTGTCACAGATCATTGGCCCAGAGGAACTGGAAGGTCTCCGAGCGAGAGCGGAGTCATTGGCCAAACAGACTGGCAAACAACGAGACGAGATCCTGGCTCGTCAATTCCGAGAGCATACTAATTTGGGTCAGCTGGAATATCTCTTCGATGTCGGGAACTGGAGTCCATACTTCCCATCCGAGGAGGGAAAGAAATATGGTACGATGCTTATGATGTTGCAATATCCCTGGTCCCGAGGGTCGATCCACCTGCCACCCAAGGACCCTGACCTCCGTGCGACTGTCCATGACAAGCCGATCATTGACCCACGATACTATCTTGGTCACGGGGAGGTAGACCTGGAGGTTATGAAAATCGGCCAACGTTTGACGGAGCGAATTTGCGCAACGAAGCCACTTTCAGAGATCATTCGCGCCCGGGTATTCCCTCCGATGTCTGGTTCCAACGCATCAGACGAGGTGGACAAATACGATGAGTTTGTCCGGAACTATACCATCACTGACTGGCACCGTAAGTGTACTTCTCATTGTCTTTGCCGCTCTTGTGGGCTAACATAACGACTAGCAATCGGAACATGCGCAATGGGAGGGTTCGAAGGCCAGAAGTCCGGTGTGGTTGATGGTCGTCTAAGAGTGTACGGTATAACTAATTTGCGTGTTGTCGATGCTAGCATCATGCCTCTCCAAATCAGCGCACACATTCAGGCAACGGTATATGCCATTGCGGAGAAAGCTGCTGATATGATAATCGAGGATATGGATCCGACGGACATTGATGCAAAGCTAACCCACAAGTAACTCTACATAGATGTTATCGGATAATATTGGAATCGGGGCCAGTGCGGTGTACAACGGAGATAATTTTACTGTCATAAATCTCTCCCATAGGTAGAATTTATTCGTGGCATCGAAATTGTCACTCTAATTACTTTGGTACGAGACTTCGCATCCAGTCAATTCACTGCAAGTTTCCAAGCCTCTGGGACTTCCACCTGCTTTTAGATGAAGGGCAACTGCCTCGCGAATAATGCTGCGAACCTGCCTGATAATTCGCTGCAGATCATGCAACCAGTACGATGATAAACGGGAGATCTGAAAACAGGAACGTCTGCCTTATACGAAGGATGGGGCTCACTTACCCGGCCCTTCTTGTTGATATAGATGAAATTCCACCGGCAGCTATCGGTATAGATCCCATAGATATCATTTTTGCGACTGGCAAGTGTGTGAGCGCGATGGATGATTACTGTATTCGTGGTATATTCAGTCTGTCCTGGCATAAAGCGAGAGGTTTGGTTAGTAGGTCAGATAGCCCGTGGTGCCTAATAAATGCAATTACTACTCCTCCGATGAAGAATCTTCTCATTGTGACTCCACTATTGCCATGTAAAAAGTCATAGGCTTTCCAAAACTAATATAAGAAGGTAGAGATTCTGAACGGAAAATCCGCCAACGTAGGGTGGGCATCTAGCCCAATCTTTAGCGGATCCCACAACGTTCCCGATTCATTCCATTACGACTTTCCAGAATATTTAATACGTATGAGACAGTAGTCGTTTCATTTTCAAGCCGTCGAACTTCTGACGTATGGAGACGTATGTGTCCTAGATACTCAATTTCACTTGACCATCCTATGAAGTTCATACTCAAATGAGTAGTTAACTCATCAGGGGGTAGCCAAAATGCTTCTCCTGCCTCCTCCTTGGGCGGATTGCCGAGCAGCTCCTTTTGAGGTGCTCATGAACCACTTTGGAAGTCATCTGGCCATGACAGCCTTCCGCTCTGTTTCTATAGGCAAGGGCGCCATCCGCACTCAAAACATGCAGCCTATGATGCTTGAATGCCAGCGTAATGACCTCGATCTCGCTCTAAATGAGTATCCTGGTCACATTGAAACGTCAAGACAACGATACAGATGGAGACGTAGGACACCCCCACATCCGGCATACAAATGGATACAGGGCGGCCACGATACAAATCAACATATCTCAATTGGCTCAGCTACTTGAGGACTATTGGCCATGATGATAAGGGGTTTATATGGGCGATCTATAAATAAAATACTTCCAGTGAAACTATTCACCGGCACACTGTAAAAATCAGTTTATGAATTTCGGACACTGCCACATCCAGGCTGAGCGGGCGATGATCATCACAACTTTGTCGGCACTTACTACTTAGCATAAGGCGAGGTGGGCCGCTAAGCTTCAAAGAGACGCAGGAACCCCAGACCAACGTAATTCTTCCGCCGAGTGATCCCCAATGAGAGAGGCCGAGACCATAATAATTTGGTTATCATTCGTTTGCCGGAGCCCTAATGCGGGTCCAACATACGCGGCGCCAAGACAACCATATCTTTCAAGGCTCAACAAGAAACCCAGCCGATTGCATCTATTACGCATCTCCTTACGGGATGACAGGCACTAGAACAACGTTTCTTGCATGAATGTTCCACACAGGGGCTGGCTGGGCGACAGTCGTCTTGCTCCGATGACGTGGATTCCCCGAAGCCGTTGACATGCCTGGACTATAAATGTAAGACCTTCAACGGTCAACCAGCAGAATTTAATTATTAATCGAAGAGAACAAAATCTCTCAGAGCTCTTGACGTATACTCTTTGAGCCTTTGAGTGGTAAACAGCCCCTAGCGAGATGCACTTTTCAAAGCTCCTCCTTCTCTCCGCGGCTACGCTCGCAGTTGCGCATCCCGGTGAGAAGCACGATCCGCATGTACTGAAGCGCGAGATCCACGCTCGTGATGCTCTTGCTGCCCGGTCGAAGCGCGGCCTCGATGCATGCGCCACTAGTGAGCATGCCAAGCGACTGCAGCAACGTAACGTCGCCCGCCGCGCCCGAACTGTCCGTGAGCTGCGCAGCGCCCGTGGCGTGACTACCAGTAAGTCTTGAGACAACAGGATCAACAAATGGTATCCGATTCCTGACGATGTCAGTAGGTCCAATGAAGTGGCGCCGTTCTTCTGATGATCTGGAGAAGTGGGAGGCCGTCAACCACAACATGACCGGCTTGGTCGACTTTACTTCCGAAACGCCCGAAAGCTCGGTCTTCGGTGGCAACACCAGTGCCATATTGTCCCCCACGATCACCGACGGGCCCTACTATGTATGGGGTGAAGTGCAGAGGAGCAACGTCAAGGAGGATGAGTACTGTGACGGTGTTGATGTGTACTTGGAGGTCCAATACATCGATGTCAACACTTGCAAGCCAATTCCAGGTGCCTTCGTCGATATCTGGAATGCTAACGCCACTGGCGTGTACAGGTCAGTGCTCACACGCTACCATACATGAACACACATCGCTAACACCAGACATAGTGGTATCTCCACTTCGGGCAACTATGCTGCTGACGGCTGGGATAGCACGTACCTGCGTGGTATTCAGGAATCGGATCAGGACGGTGTTGTGGCCTTCCAGACCATTTTCCCGGGTCACTATGACGGCCGTGCCACTCACACTCACTTGTTGACTCACCTTAATGCCTCCGTCCATGATAACAATGGTACACTCGTTGTGGGAACCGGCAGTGTTGCACACATCGGTCAGCTCTTCTGGAACGAGGTCCTGCGCTCCGCCGTCGAGGACACCTACCCTTACACCACCAACACCCAAGACATCACTAGCAATGCTGATGACATGTGGTCCATTGAACAAGCCTCCAGCTCCTATGACCCATTCCCCGACTATGTGTACCTTGGAAACGACCTGAAGGATGGCCTCTTTGCCTGGAAGCAGATTGGCATCAACGCCAGTGCCGACTACACCGATAACTCGTACTACAGCATTGCTGCTTACTATGACGAGAACGGTGGTCACCAGAACACTGACAGTGCTGCATTCGGTGGTGGTTCTGGTAGCCAGGGTGGTATGCCCTCTGGCTCTCCCTCCGGTGCCATGCCTTCAGGCACTGCTATCTAGAGATTCCTTGCGGGACACGGCATGAACCTGTGTTATAGTGGCTCCTTTTCCCGCGAGGTGAAGGCATACTCCAATATGAACCGAGTCCACCTTAGCCAAGCAGGGCCATCTTCACTATCCTCATACCGTGTATATATCCATCAATTTCCTCTACTTCTAGTATGTATTTTGCCTACTTATTATAGTATCAGCTTTTTTCTAATGAAGGATTTGGCTTGTGCATTACTTTTCTCTCCACCTTTTTGTTTTTCTGCCCTTGTTTGTTCTCCCTACAGGTTTGCCAAATTACTAACCATCACGTCAATGTCCCCTCCGCGTAATAAATCGGGCATGCCTGATCGGCTTTCTGTATTTTCGCTGATTGTAGGTTTTTGATCTGACTGTCGAAACCATGAGCAAATTGTTGTTTTGTACCAGCTTCGTGTCTACCTCGTATTGGTCAGCACGTGATTTGCCCGGTGTGGCGATGCTCTGATCTGACAGATTAACATCAATCATCGAGCCGTTTGCCAGATAGCAGGCCAGTTACCCTTCTTTCACGTCCAGGACAGGAAGACGACAGAGTAAGGCGTTAATTTGCCGGCCACTCTCAGACGGCGCAGCAAATCATGTCTGTCGAACAACATCTCATATCGTCGGGCGCACTGGATAAAATTCCCGCCCGAAGAAGCAATCTAGGGCAGACTGTGTTTCAAGTGCCACTCTATCTAAATCAAGAAAAAATATATCATGCCCGGCGTCCTCATAGAAAATCACGAGCGGGCTGTTTAACTTGTAAGAAACGGAGGGTCAAAGTGCGGATATCGATTCCGGCAGCTGTTCTGAAGCTAATATTGAGCATGAGTGCAGTGCGACGAGGGTAAACCAGCCTGCGTCAAATGCCAGAGATACGGTGCATTGTGCAGCTATGCCACGGTGTCGTATGGAAATGGCTCTAACATCGATGTCGCATCAAGCATGCAAAAGCCAGACAGCATTACATTTTCTTTTTCTTTGGACGATCTGGCGACCCGGATAGAGGAGATCTTGAAACTAGATACAGGCACCAATGCTTCTCTGGTAGAGCGACACGCATCTCATCCCGTCGGCATGATTGCCTTCCAACAGTTCCTTAAGGGTGCCACTGACACGGTCGCCAACCCTTCCCTCCGAGCCGTCATGAGGAGCGACATGATTCGGGTTTCATTTACGGTGAGCCTAGGTCCAATTCTTGACTCGATACGTACAGATCCTATTAACTAAATGTATTTTCAGAGTCCGTATTTGATGTACACGATACTTGCCGTAGGCATTCTTCACCTCAATCGCATTTCCCCTGGAAACAAAACGTGGCAGCTTGCAGAGACATATTTCTGGCAGCGCGCGATTAAGCTATACCAAGCGGCACTTACCTCCAACGTTACTCCCCAGAATGTTGATTCCCTCCTGTCCACTTGCATGTTCATGGGACTCACCGCTCTCTGCCCCGAGAATATCAAGCCAACGGATTCGTGGGTATTATCCGATAAACCAGATGCAATGAACTGGCTTTGCTTACAGAGTGGCCTCCGGTGTATAATAACCCTCGCTCAGTCGTACCTTGATTCCAGCATCTGGGGCTCCACATTTCAGCAGGCCCACAAGGACGAACAGCAATTCTTGAAGCGCGTAGTTCCAGAGGGACGGGAGGGTCTTGACCCCGATCTGGCTGACCTCTGTGGGATTGACGACTTTACCACGGCCAAAACAAACCCATATTACGAGCCTCTCCGATTATATACAGCTATATCCGAACTAGAACGCAATTGGGAAAATTCGGCCAAATGTGCCGAGTTCATGGGGAAGTTGACGAACGAGTTTCTTGCACTTTTGAGACGGAGAGACCCCCCAGCCCTTCTAATTATGGCGCAGTGGATGGGCCTTATGTGTACCCTATCCCACTGGCAGCCGTGGGTTTTTGGTCGACTTGTTACTGAATGTACCGCTATTTGCATGTACCTCGAGAACGATCCGGATCCCCGGATCTCGCGTCTTTTGGAGTTTCCAGCTAGCGCGTGCGGATATTCGTCTCGGAATGTTTGTCAGCGTACTTGAGTACGGATAACCAGAACGGCTCTTTCTTTGCACTTTATAGTCCAAAAGGACTTTAGAGATATCGTTTTTGTTGACTTTAATTTGACGTCGATACGTCGTTCATCAATATCTCCTTCTCAATAGATTATCACAATAATCCAGTCAGTCGAGATAAGTTTATTCTGCCCAGTAGACTATCTTTGGAGAGATATATATCTCAGAGTCGAAGGGTTGCCAATAAGCGAGAAGATCATTGGCACGGGTACAAATTATTCAGAGAATAATAACTTACAAACACAATAGTGCTGATCAAAAAAGGGGAAAAAAAAATCTACTAGGGTTATATCTAACTCTTGCCTACTCTGCATACTCCGTATGTGCTGAACTGACCCTTGATGAGACTACTAACCTAATTGGGTTCCGCAAAGAACTGTCCAATTACAGCAACCACAACCTACTCCACATCAATCTACCGCCTGGTTTAGCCCATTTTCTGCCATCTTAACATCGTCACCGCTTCCCAAATAGCCCAATACAAACAACATCCACTCTCAGCAACAAACCATATGGAAGTATGTACAGGGTACCTCTGCGACTGATAATATTCGTTATGTCCTTATTGCTCTCTCAGCATTGAACACTTTCTACCGTTCGACTGATGGACACTCTACTGGCTCATTAAGCCAAGGCCAACCTCCAACGCCATGACTCGCCAGCCATGAACCCTCAAGACCATGCCGTTTGGCGTTGGCTTCGCGATGTGCCTTGCGAGACGGTGGCTACCCCACCAAATACAACCCGTCCTCGGCATCGTGTAGTTTAAAACGAAAAAGAAATATTACCACCAGAATTACGATTGCTGCGAAACACCTGTGGATCCTTGACGATACCGATAATGTGCACCCTGATCAGATTGCACCGGAGACTGCTGTTACAGAGCCTGCCGACAGAAAAAAGCTCTCCTATCGGTCGTCTTCTCGCCCGTCGAAATGTGCAGCGAGTCCGATTCGAGACTTGTTGAATGATGTGCGAGCATTGAAGACTGCTGTTCTCTGCGAATTACCCTTCATGATTTCCTTTACCAGGGAATGCTACTGCTTTATGCACCACCCTAACTCAAGGTCTACACGAACAGGTGATCCCTATCGGTCTGAAGGTATAAACTAAGCTATACTACTGGGGAAACGTATAGCTGACCAGAAGCTATGATTTCTTCACTTTCAGGACCGAATATCTGCATCTTTCCTTCTCATGGCGAACGAGATCCCGAACCCTGCATACCATGACCCAGATAATCCATCCCATCGTGAATTGGACATACTTTGGGAAACTACAAAGGAACTCCTAAGCGTGGCCCGGGCATCTAGCTTATATCAAAGGGATGAGAATGCTGGTGCACCAAGATGGTCTATCCCATGCTCCACCTTGCATGTAAGGGCAGTATGCTAAAACCGGAGAGCGTGTAAGTTCTTCCTGGTTGACCCTTTACTGTCTCTCATCCTGGCATCTCCGGCTGACAGAAGATGGACACACAAGGCAAACCCAGACGATCAACCCAGAGCTGCTCCTTACAATGCCGAAAAACTACCGCATCCAGAAGAAGTGCGATTACGCGTTTTACTTTGACGAAGATACCTGGCAGGTCTCTGATTTACATGATACCCTCACTTGTGCGGGCGCGGGCAATGTCTTGAGCCAAACGACAGACTTGAATACGAAGCGGCGGCTACTCTTTTCCAGGCTTGAAGTCAAACATGAGACATGGTAGGAAGGTTGAAACACTTGCCCAACTTGCTACTTGGGTTGCGGTGGGGATGGAACACACCAGAAAATTTGGAGTCGATCCTCCGAAGAGGTATAGTCGTATCGTGACCTGCCTCCAATGGTTGGGTGGACTGTTGGTGGCCATGACTGGTCTACTTGGGTCACATTTGGTGCTACCGGTAACGGCACTGACAGGCTTGTTTGTAACTCTTCTCCTATGCGGTTCGGGCTTGGCTGACACCATGGTTATAGGACGTAGGAGGTCCTTGTAAAGCAGCTGCCACGGATACAAGAGATGTTGGCCTGTGTTCTTGGGTATAATGGTTTCCGGCATAATTACCTCGGTATGGTGATACTTTTCAGGGCCCCATTGAAGCTACCTACTAGGCTGCCTACCCAATGTATGTATGTATGTATGTATTTAAACGGTCGGTACCCTTTGGAACATCGGATACCTGGATTTTCGCAGTGATTCAGGGAGGAATAACATGTGATAAATCATAACAATTTATGGCCCTAAGAACTATTCTGCTGCTTTACATTAATAAAGTACGGAGTATAGCCAAGTGATATGTTGTTGTTGTTGTTCAGCCCCCTTGCCGGGCGCTTTCTCTCACCTGACTGCCGATGGTCGGATTTAATTATTCACGGCACCGAACAGAAAATGTTACATGAACAACCTTCCATATCTCTCATATCATGGATGATAGTAATCATGATTTACTGCGTCCTGATCATCACAGCGCAACCGATGTGCTAAAGCACTCGAAGTCAACATGGAATGCTCTGCTGTCCTCGGCTCAGTCTGAAACTGCTTTGCCGCATGCCTGCAGTAACATGAAAGCGCTTCTCAACAAGACCCCCTCGATTCCTAAACCTGCCGATGCTGCAGACTATTTGGGAACGGACGCTCTATACATAGAAGGGTATGCGAGCTGGTCAGTCTCGCCAGTCAATCGATCTTGTAATTGCGAGCTGCCTTCCCGGAAAAAGACTGGATCTCGAAAGGTCTACATCGGGGGTTCTCAGCCAAGCACTTGTGATCTATCCGCGGAGTATATCTCAGATTGGAACGGGGTACACCCCCTGCCAGGCCCCATGTCTAATTATCTTGAGGTGTTTGTCCTTGGCTGGTCGTACATTCTTTCAGCACGATTGATAGAGATACGTCGGTCAACAATCAAAGATAAGGTGGTCTATACCAAGAGCAAGGCTCAGTGGAATCTTCACGGCCGACATCAAACGGATAAGTCAATCATGGATGATAGTTATATAATAGACATTGAAACCGACGATTTCGCGGAACTTCGATGGTGGGCTGCAATTCTCGCAGAGGGACGAGGCTGGCAGGCTACTCTCACACGAGAAGGTAAAGAGTACTACCCACCGTGGGATTGCCATTTGAACAGCAGTTCATTCCGACTGCACCATTGGGCTCAATTGCCGGCCTCGACCCCTACTATTAACACTGAGCCGCCGTCCTCGGCACAAGCTCAAGATTACCTGTTTAACCTGGCCCGATATCATGACGCTTTTGACCAGTTAATTAGTGCGTTGGCCGCCACCCTGACAATACCACTGCATAACTGGTTTGGCGCCAGTATTACCTTACCTTTGCCGAAGCCAGAAAACCGTCCCATCTCGCGTCGGAACACTGAACTGACATATCGAAACCAAATACCGACAACTGCTGAAATTCCTCATTATATGGCTATATCATGTACATCTGGCGTGATCACATCTTGTTTATTTGGTTGCTTCTGGGAACCAGATATTCCATGCAACCTAGTCAGCCAATGGTTGAACTTACCAATGAGAGAGATCTTCCCATCTCTAATTCGATCAAAGAATTACCATGCTATGGTCTGCACAATGGCACAGCGCACGCCCAATATAGCTCCACTATGGCTAGGCGCCCTAATTACCGGCCTCCTACCCCGGATATTTCAAGTTTGTCGTTCATATCTACCAACAGTCTACCTCGAAGCGGGTACTTGGACTGCTTCTCCCCAGTCATTCATGGACCCTCAGTACTACCGTCTCACACCGGTTCACAAGACCAACAATGTGGCATTGATTCCCCGAGAAGATGAATTCCGCTTGTTATTTATCACAGATGTGGACTCGGAAACGTATAGAAGCTCACCACTCCATACCGTCCATTTGGGTTCGTGGAGCTCCAAAATACTTCGATCGAGGTCAGGCTGCACTATTCCTGTAATCACCAACTAAGCTGCCATTGCTGGAATTGGAAATGTGAAGGATGACAAGTGCTGAGCGATTGTGGCATGTCATGCGGATCGAAAGCTATAGAATCGAGCATTGAACCCAACTTTCTTAGGACTAAAGCCGTAAAGCTGGCTTGGATGGTGGTTGGGTTCCCATACACATCTTTATTCAAGTCGTCGCTGGTGATTGCTCCCATATACAGAAAGCTTGTTTCTATCTATTCCTGGCTCAGGGGTCTTGATCCAACAAGCCCTCTTTGTGAAGAGCTAGATAAGGAGGGGGAAGCTTTTGATGATACACTCTCCGAGCTCGTGACACGGAACATATTCTCTTGGACCTTCTTCACTGAAGGTACTAGGCCAGAAGAAAGGGAGTTTTGGAAACATGAATGGCTGGAACTGCTAATAGATAGTGACGATGACGTGGAATCTAGTGAAACTAGTTCGTCTGATGTCGATGATAGGGCAAACAGCGAAAACTTGAATCATGTCCAGAAGTGGTGGGATGATGTTGCTTCTCAATTGGTATGATATCGCAAAGGATTGTTAGAAGAAATGAATATCAATATTACTCTTATTAGTATAATGTCAAGATGTCAATATTTGTCAAGCGGCCTGCCTAGATAGGCAAAGCACCTTTTTACACTCTTAATGTGCTTACTTCTTGGCTCATGATCTTTCCTACTTGTTGCAAGAGCTGGAATACCTAGAATAATGAGTTCCGCAGCAGACTAGAGAAAATAGCACGGAGTAAAACTTCCATACCTCAAGACCTCAGAATTAGATAAATTAGTAGGTTAACCCGAAAACCCAAACTAAACATACTAAAAGAAAACATCCCCCCCGACTGAGATGGAGGACTTGAACAATCTGTCGAGCATTCGCGTAAAACACCATTTCCCGCCCGTTAAGCCTTCTAAGTAGGCTACTTCAACTCTAGTCATTTACCTTCGGATCCTTCATTTTCACGAATTGTCCCTCTTTGGTCCCATGGGGGTATCACCGCGAAAATGGCAGCACACGAGTATCTCGTTCCAATCCCAGCCTCATTTCCATAGGTGATCTGACTGAACGCCATCTCCTCATGCTTTGGCTCCGTGAGCCACGTAATCCCGGGGAGGTAGTATGCGGGCCAGACATGTGGCAGCACCTGCAGGGTCCTTGAGCGCCTGATATCAATTGCTGTGGGCGTGAGCGAAACTTACATCGTCCATCGGCATATCATTCCCCCATTCCGTCGTTTCATAGGGCCGCAGGCGTGATCCAATCTGCGCTCCCTCTGTCACAAAGCCGCTATCTTCTTTGTACGGAAGACCTTCCCGTTGTGCGAAAGAAATTGCCTCCTTCATACTCCTCACATGTCGTGTCATCTTCAAGAGCTTCCATCGTCGGTCGACATTGGCAAGGTCCTCTCGGCTGGAGACCTGTGGCAGTACCTCAGAAAAGTTCACGAGAAGGCGTTTGTTCCTGGCCAAGTATGGCTGGAGATCATTGGAAAAGCCGAAGCCGCCCCATTCGCCGATATAGCTAGATCGGCTTTCGATGTGCCCTTTGAGTCCTAACTCTGGATTTTCGGGGATGTACTTCCCGTCATTTTCCAAAACTGGCAGAACTTGCACGTGTAATCCTAGGGACTGAAAGATGGAATACAATACCACGTCTGACCCTTTAAGCCCTCTTGGGAGGTCATAGGTGGTGGAATTAGAGGTATGGGGATAGGCGTGCGAGCAGAATATACCAAGAACGCCCCCTGTACTGATTAGTTAGACTCTACTTGGGACCGGTTGACTATGGGATGCTCAGTTCGATAAGCAGGGCTTACCGTCGTCCAGAAATCCCGGTTTCATGAGAAGATCCTTGACCCAGCCGTACAATGGTAGTGACTTAGGATCCATTATCGATTGAAGAACGCTGTCGGCCCGGTTTGAAACGTACAGATTGTAGGTTAACGTGATCCGGTCTCCTTCTGTTATTGTTTTGATCTCATGTTCACAGTCACTGTAGAAGGCAGCCCACTGGATGGTGGTTTCGCTTCCTGCAGCCCAATCAAAGTTCACCTCTCTCCCTTGGTGCCTTACAAGTAAATTTCCACCCTGGAAACGTGCTGGAAGGCAAACTACTAAGGAACCAATTTGTCTCTCAGAGCGGGGAGTGTCAACGTGGCTACGAAAAAGCCCAGACGGCCCTGAATAAATCTGTGGATATAGTCAGCTCGGCCATCACAGACGAAAACATTTGACTAACATTCATCTTATAGAGTTCCGCATAGATCTTGCGCGACCCTAATCTGTTCGCTGCTTCGCTAACTGTCCCAGGAAGAAGCACCTTCTCAATTGTTTCGATAATTCCAAACTCGGCGGGATGGAAGCTTGTTGCGAAGTTTTCAGGGTCTAACTTTCCAGCTTTTCGGTACGATAGATCCATCACAGTCTCCTGTCCGCGACCAAAACTGGCTGGACCACAGCTGTTTATCAAGTGTTGTAGCACTTCAGGGTTCGCGTCTTCGGCGTCAGCCCTAAGAGGTAGTGATACATGTCTCGCTGAGCCATTCCCAATCGACCAGAAGATGTTGACGGGACCAGAACCTCGTGGGTGCTTATCAGGGGGGCCAGTTGCTTGAACGATAGGGATGCTACCCCCACATGCATAGGAAGCAGTAGTTTGCTCCCCTTCAATGAACGTCTTCAATTGAAGACACGAGTCAAGAAAGCTGTCCTGTGTTTCTGGTAAGGTAGGTGTTGAAGAGGGTTCGATATGTCCACTCCGTTGGTGACAATGCTTCTCCATTAGAGTATCCAAAAGCGCACTGGAAACATGCTCTCGCTTCTTGGTATTGCTACCCACTCGGACTTTATGCCATCGATTCTCCAACCGTTTGTGCAGTTTCTTAACCTTCAGAATGTCTGTTTCACCATCAAGATAGTCAGGAGTTAAGCGGTTCAAATTTTCTCGCAATTCTTTCTTGATCTTCTCCAACCTGGAACCCGCAAATGATTCGAGATTGTCGGGGCTATACATGCGCCGGCCATAATCCGAGTCGATCTCTTTCAGGCAACAGATATACCAATCCAGACAGGCGTCCACCTTACAACCCTGTGCGGCTCATCAGTATAAATCCTTAGCTATAGGAGGTGGTTTGTATTGACTTCGGTCAAGACCCGATCCACCTCATCCTCTAGCTCAATGGCTGTATGAGCATACTCTTCGATTGGGACATCGTAATATGACTCCGTTCTCCAGATGCGCTCGTCAAAAACATGGCCGCCTTCATCGTCACTCATGGTGAAATAGAACAAGGAAGGCAGTTAAGCTAATTGTACGAAATGGTGGTTTTGTGAAAATAAAAGGAGACAAGCATATGACTAGGTGGGATATGCTGTTCAAACAATAAACAGAATTCCAGAGGCTTTTATCTTGTTTATTTGTTGCTGACGCGATGGTTATGACGTGAAGATGGATGCCAGGTCACTTGACGTTCACTGCCTAAACCAGGGGTGGTGATGCCTAAAGGGATAGGCCACACTCTAGGCAGCGGCGGCATGCCCTAAGCCTTACTTCTTCATTTGGCCCTTATTCTCTCTTACCTGCTTTACGGTACTCAATTAGAAACTAGTTCCTTGCTATTCTGTGTGTCTAGCAAGTCCGCTATCGTACTGAGGAGTTGATTCTCCTCCAGATGTAACTGAAATTATTGCACGACTAGCATATCTTGTGTAACTATGACAATCGTTCCTTCTGTTCATCTCCGCAAGCAACACTGCCGTAATGAAGTTGACGTGAGGATCAGTTTAGATAGACTCTTTGGCTGAAAAATAGAAAAGATTCCTCCTTCTACCCCCGCTGATCAACTCAGGCACAACATAACCCTCTTTGCCGATCTGTTCCTCTGTGAGCGATGCCAGTTTCCTCAAGGTTGTCTCGTTTCCGTGATTAGCGACAAATCGAGAACCATCTGCTTTCTGCCGACCAATAATGTATCCTCGTGCTGGGTGCCCATTTCGGTGAAACTCTACCGTGTACGTCTGCCATCATATTTCTTTGGTTAGTACCGGGATGATTGATCGAGTGGTTGATTGTTATTAGGTGAATTATCGAAAAGGAGACCGTCTATTCCCGTTGACCCACTCACCTCAATCACAGCATCCCCTTCTGCCACGTAAGTGACGCGTGGAATGGAAACCTCAACGGCCACTTGATGCGCGGGTTGAACATTAGGATACACCATGCCGTTGGATGGTGGGCGTGAGGAAAGACATATGGCATGCTGGTAGGTCAAAATACCCCCATTTGCCAGGATGAGGCCGTTCTGGCTCTGCCTTCCCCGAAGTTGACGCACCATTTCCGTGATTGCCTAGTTCATGTCAATGCGCCGTATACCAGAGATAGATTGCCCGAGAGCTTCCTACATGCATGGAATAGTTGTTACCAGCGCCACCGAAAAAGGTCAAGCCGCCGAGCAAGGTGATAGGCCTAGATGGGCTTGAAATGGAGAGACCCAAATGCTCACTTGCTAGCTTTGGCACGATTGGAAAACACCTGGTGAATCTATAAGCTCCTACCCAGCAGTGACCAAAGAGGCACCATACGAATAGAAGTCAAAAAGATCAATATCATTTGTCGTGAGGCCAGATGATGCCAAACATCTGTCGAGTGACTTGGAAATAGCGGGACTGGAAAAGTAATTCGGTCGATTCCATACTAGAGCAGGTTAAAAATCAAAGGTGCTTTTGGAAATCGTTGCGGGATAGCTTCCCCGCAGAAAGATTTAAGGAAGAATGTTAACGTACCCTTCTCAGAATCAGTGGCGCCTGCACCTCCTAACGGATAAATCCATTTGCTTGTTGGGACTCCTAATTCTGCGGCATATTCTGCTGTGGTGATAATACAAGCAGCCGCAAGGTTGACTGAGTTAAAAGCGTTCATCAAGAGTGGATCTACAGCATGTATTAGCCTTGCCTGTGTCTCACGCTTTAGAAGGGCATAAATAAACAGACTACTCACATGGTAGACAAATCATCCGGTTCTTGGCGGTCACTTGTGCGACTGACTCGGGTGTTTCAACCTTGCCCTGGAAGTTCCAGGAGTATGGGTTTGTAACGGCCACTTCGCTAAACTGTGAGTAAAGAGAGGCTGATTCCTTGTGGTTTTCTGCTAGTGATTGCCCGCGACGCGCACGGAATCCGTTTTCGTATAATGGGTAGACTTGAATTGGTAGGCCAATAGAGTGAATGCCGTCCAGACCATCTATACATTGGGGGGTATCAGAGACGTTCAAGGACAAGAATGGTTAAAGCAAGAGTCTCACACTCAGCACTAACCTTTGGCGAACCGGTCTGCAGACGGAGTGAAAACCCCCTTTATTTCCGTCTCTGGGGGCGTCCAACCAGGAGGGGGCATTGCTCCCTTCTTTGCATACATTCCTACTATTTACCCAGTCAGCAAGGCTTGACAGCACGTTTCAAGAACGGTGCACATACATGACGCCAGGGCCTCTCCACCCGTAATCACCGAGACGCGACTTTCCCCTCTGGCAACCCGCAGCGACTCTTCGTCCAAAAGCTTCGCGGGCTGGTTACCACCATGATTGGTATAATGTGTAAGGTTTGGGCTTATTGCCAGCTTCTCGGAGATGAGATGGGGCAGGTCTGCATATGTCCAGGTCCAGGTTCTAACAACACTTAAGCTATCAATGCTTGACTTTAGCTTCAATATTTCGCTATTAGAAAGTTGAGTATCCTGTACGGCGGCCTCAATGGCCTGCATCATTAACTGCAATGGCTCCTTCGCATCTTCGGTCTTCGTTGTTTTGTTCTTGATATCTGCTACTCCTATGATAACGGGAATCATCTTGATTGTTTGGTTTGGCTCAATCCGGTGGAGTGTAAGGATATGTTATTTTGCATTGACTGTCTCTAATTCTAAAAGAAATTGCAAAGTACTACGTATTAATTCTTCGATCCCCACTGTACAGAACAGAGACTGTCCTCCACACCTCGGAAACAAACATGGTAGACACCGCGGCTCAAATGTCAAAAGCCAAAGAAATGCCACTGGCCACCTGATTGGCCATAGCGCTAACTGAATAATAGGCTATATTGAGCAATACACTAATAGTGGAGGCAATTGAGGGGGAACCGCGCTCCAACGGATACTTGGGTCGAGTCAGTCAAATAGTCGATCCCGAGGCTCTCGGCTATCGATCATGATTCACCACCAACACCGTCACTAGGGGTGAAATGGAAATAAATCAGAGGTATAGAATTGATAGTCATTCACGAGGTTTCTTCCCTAATAAAACAGGTGCTCTTCCCCGCATATCTCGACTTCTGCACGTATGACTAGGTATCCGTTAAACACCAAGTATGCCTCCAGATCCGAAACTCAACCTTGACAACAACACGCCATGGGCCGAACCCGCGTGGTACAAAACGTTAGACTCGCCTTATTATAACCGGTCTCATCGGGAACTTCGAGACAATATCCGAAAATATTGTGATACGCATATCTTACCCCACGCCCTTGAATGGGAAGAGAGGGGCACTGTACCACGAGCAGAAGCACTGCGGTATGCCCAGTCGGGGATCCCTTTCGATGATGTGCCTGCACAGTATCGCCTCTCTCACATTCCCGATCTAGCCGGGCTGCCGCACCATGAGAGGGATGTGTTTCATCTCCTCGTTTCCGTGGACGAGCTGGCCAGAGTGGAGGGGGGTGTGGGCATAGCACTCGGTGGTGCATCAACGATCGGCATACCTCCAGTCGTCCACCATGGCACGGAAGAACAAAAGGCCAAGTGGCTTCCCGGCCTCTTTTCATGGGACACCAGCTTCTGTTTGGGGGTGACCGAACCCGGCGGCGGCTCAGATGTCGCACGGATCAGGACGAGCGCTGTCAAGTCCGCCGACGGAAGGTTTTACATTGTCAACGGGGTTAAGAAATGGATCACTGGTGCTCCTTGGGCTACGCATATGACAACAGCTGTTCGGACGGGGGGCGAAGGATCAGGTCTCCATGGAATTTCTGTGCTGGTAATCCCACTGGATTCCAAGGGAGTCACACGCCAGAAGATCTATAACAGTGGGCAGAATGCTGGTGGATCATCATTTGTGGATCTGGAAGATGTCCGGGTGCCTGTCGAGAATCTGATCGGAGAGGAAAATAAGGGGTTCCCTATCATTATGAAAAACTTCAACAAAGAAAGATACATCATGGCCATCCAATGTAATAGGAAAAGTCGGACCTGCCTCGCCATGGCTCTGTCGTACGCTATGACGCGCCAGACCTTTGGGAAACCACTGATCCACAATCAAATCATCCGCCGGAAGCTGGCTGAACTGGCCCACCGGGTGGAGGCCCACTGGGCCTGGTTAGAACAGCTGGCGTACTATATCACCAACGCACCCTTAGGCTGGCAGAGCCCTCAGATCGCTAGTCGCATTGCTTTGCTTAAGGTCCAGGGAGGGCAGATGCTTGAGTTAGCCGCGCGGGAGGCTCAGCAGATCTTTGGTGGAGCAGGATATCAGAAAGGAGGGGCCGGCGCGACCGTGGAGCAGATCAGTAGAGACCTGCGAATGATGGTGAGATTGCTTTTCTTCCCCTTAACCGTTGATTGTGTTTCCCGTGCGCTGACTGTTTCCTCGTCTAATCTTAGGTGGTGGGTGGCGGGAGTGAAGAGATCATCGCGGATCTCGCCGTACGCCAGGAAATTTCTTTGCTGAAAGGAAAGGGAAAGCTATGAGCAGTGATATAAATATTTTCCAACGTGTAGCAAGGATGATTATAAATAATAACATTCAACCATGAAATCCCCCAATGATATGTTCTATTGTCATTTCAATTTAGATTGGTTTAAGCATGTTTAAAACTTGATCAGGTTGTGTTAGAAGACGCAAGCCAGGCCATTCAGGTTAACGCGAGCAAGTATACACAAGAACAATATAGTATAGAATAGAAACGCATCATAAATATCTCATCCCTCTCTGCGAGCTTTGGCTACTATTGGCTCGTCTCCGTTCTTGTTCTCTCCCCACTTTCGCAATGCTGGATTGACCTTCGGCATGAATTTGCGGGGACCAACCGAGGCCCCGAGGAACTAAAGTCCATTCCATAAAGCCATTTCAACATTTTACCGCCGATCGGGGGATATTAAGATCGTTATCTTGAAAAGCCAGGATAAACAACAATAATACAAAAGAACAGAATAGTTGTTGGGTCCATTATTTGTTAGGAAACACTGCAGTCTTCGCACCACATACCAATCATGACTCTACCATCGTTTCAATCCGAGCTACCTTCAACCACACACTATCGTGTGTCATTTCCCGAAGCCCGTATCATGTTAGTCACTATAGATCGAGAGAAACAACGGAACTCTCTACCGTCCTACGCTCACTGGGAAGCACATGAGCTCTTCACCTGGTTCGACAATGAGCCATCGCTCCTTGTGGCTGTCGTCACCGGGGCCGGGAACAAGGCCTTTTGTGCAGGGCAGGACCTCCAAGAACAGAGCACGAAACGGACAAATGAGAAAACGGCATCTGAGAAAGCTCTACTTACCCATCCTCCGACAGGGTTCATGGGACTCAGTCAGCGGAAAGGTGTCAAGCCCGTCCTGGCAGCTGTGAATGGGTTTGCTCTGGGTGGAGGGTTTGAAATTTGTCTCAATTCGTCAGTTAGATTTATGCCTTTGGTTCTGCTGCGGACGTACTGACGCAAGAATCACCTAGTGACATTATCGTTGCATCTCCGACGGCTGAGTTTGGGCTTCCAGAGGCTCAGGTCGGCTTGTATGCGGCAGCGGGTGGCTTACCCCGGTTGGTTCGAACATGTGGTATGCAAGTCGCCACGGAGCTCGCTTTGACATGCAGAAGGATCCCCGCAGAAGAGGCTCTGAGTCTCCGCTTGATTAACAAGGTCTCCAAGACGCCTGAATCTGTTGTGGAGGAGTGCCTGGCTATTGCATCACGGATTGTGCAGTTGTCCCCGGATGCGATCCTGGCGACGCGACAGGGGCTTAGGGCAGCCTGGGAGAATCCAAGTGTGCAGCACGCAACTTCGCATGTCCGTGAAATGTACGCGGATCGAGTGGTCAAAGGGGAGAATTTTAAGATTGGCATAGAGGCCTTTGTAAAGAAAACCAGGCCACAATGGGTGATGCCTAAGATTTAATGACTTGGTTCAGTGGTGCTAGTGGGAAGAGAACTGTGGCGGGTGTAGTGGAAATGGGTAACGAGTGGGATTTCCGCGTATAGTTAACGAAGTCAAGAGACAATGATTTAGTGCACGCTTGTATGAGTTAGAAGAGCTTTTGACAGCGACATGGCTATAGCCTCAAGCTGATTTTACAAACGGTAGTTTGGCCTCACGCTAGTCTGCCGATGCGTTGATGCCTAGGAAATCTGGCACATCCAAAGCCTGAGACACTTGGATAGCCGCAGCAGCTCCACCCTCATTCAACCTCGAAGGGAACCTCAACTTCATGGCATCTAACGTTTACTGTCCCTTTTGCGGCGTCATCCTGCTTCCCGATCCTTATAGGGATAATCCAGAGCCTCCACAGGCCCACGCTCGCCCTTGGTACGCTGAAATACGTGGAATCTACTCAACCAATGACCAGATCACGATCACCGGGCTAGGGATAATACTCTTCCGAAATAAGCTCCACGCACCGATCGATAGCGATGAATCATATATCGACGTGGGGATTGAAGCGCTCGAAAGATGGACTATTTGCGACCCATCTGAAAGCCGGTGGTGCTTTGCCTTTCACAACTCGTGCTGGAGATTGCTCCTTCTTAGACTCGGACATGCACAGGATGGTGACGTCCACAATAAGACGGCCATTCTAGAGTCGATCTTTCACCAGCTCTATTCCATACCTTGCCGCGACTACTCAAGCTTCCAATGGGGCCACGATTATGGGGGCGCTGCGCAAACACACATATCGTTTGGGCGGACAGAGCCCGTGGATCTGGGCTTACACTTCTACGCTGACCCCTGGGTGATTCCCTCCATCCATGACCTGGAAGCGACCGCACCAGACTTCCACAAAGCACACGATATTCCGCTCTGGAAAGAGCGAGAAGGCGCCTCCCGAATAACACTGGCTGTGGAGGGCAGAAATTACCGGAACGAGAGGGTCGCTGGTATTTCTGGTCCCTCCGCGCCCGACGACGGGCGGCATCCACTCCCATCCCATCATAACACGATATTGAAAAGGCGTACAAGGCCAGAGAAACCTAGGAACCATATGTTGAATCGACTGTCGGCCGAGATGAGATTCGAGATATTCTCATATTTATCATTTGATGAGCTTTTAAATCTGAGACTCGTGTGTCGAGATCTAGCTCTACAGGCAAGTATCGATACGCTGCCACAGTCGTACTGGCGCAGTAGGTTTTGTCTAGGTCAGGAGCTTGACTTTGTTTTCCCGTGTCTTTCGGATACACGGGACTGGTGTCGGCTGTACTTTGGAACGAGGGCATCTCTAAGCGCCAGAATCCTACCCTTGATCAATCGAAAGAGGGTTCGCAAACTACTGGAACCCATCGCGGCTCTTGTGGACCTAAAGGATGTTTTGCAAAATGGTCCATACGGATCTGTCTTTCACCCGGCGCCAGGTCAAGACGGCAACATTCAGCTAACGGATGGCGAGGGAGCTGAAATTCCGCCTCCAGCCGTGCAGATAGCGGGCTCTTTTTCCGGTCAGTTGGCCTGTACTGGCTCGGGTAATATCATGGGTGAGGGATGTCGTGAGCTTTACCACAGGGCACGATCATTTATGGCCCCGCGTCGGCAGCATCCGCGGCGGATAGGTATCTCAACCATCAAAATCGGCACACGAGGTTTTATATCTGGAATAAACATATATTCCTCGGGAGGGTGTAATGTCGTCGGCCGTCTAGTCGGATATCACAACCCGGTGTCTGAGAAGTGGATAGAGATACCGTCCACATCCGACGTGAAAGCTATTTGCGTGGCCCTTTCCTCGGAAGGGCTCAAGGCTATCAAATTTAAATTCGGAAATTCGTATGCATCGGACTGGGTTGGCGAGAGCAATGGCCCAGGGATTGCTTATGGCACGCTCACTATTCCTGACGGGACATATTGCTGTTTCTTGGTTATAGGTCTAGACCACTTCAAGATCGTTTCGATCGGCCTAGGGAAATTGACAGACCGGTCCGGAGCTTCCGAGGAGTTTCCTCAAGGCGTGATGGGCTCTTGTTGTTTACCGTCTCACTTGTGCTTGTGGACACCGCATCCCCCACAGCACGAGGATTCGGAAATTAGCCCTCTTCTACCCTCCCAGCCTGCCAGGCCTTTTGAACCACTGACTAATATCGACTTCGGCGGCCCAAGAGGCCTGCTTCTCGCCTCCTTGACAAAACTTGTCTTCCACATGGCCTCTGGTCCTTATCCACTGATGGGAATAGAAGTATTTTATTGTGATGGAAGGTCCGTACTTTTTGGCTCTAACAGGGGCTGCGGGATCTCTTTTCTTATCGCTGGCTCCCAGGGGGAGCGTATCATTGCTTTCAATGTTCTAGAAGACAATCGCAGATACCACCCAGCCAGCGGGCTAGGTGGCGTGGAGGTCTTTTCTACCCATTGCCAAATCATTACTGTTCGATGCTAACTTTCATTCAGGTTTCCACTAACTATGGAAGAACTGCTACTTTTGCCCCTCTTCACTATCGACTGAACGCTGCTGTTGGCCCGGTACCTATTTTGCCATTCGGCAACACCATTACGGGATTTGTTGGCCTTGTATCAGAATGCAGCAATGACATACCCAGATCCGAACAACATTTGAGCCAAACGCGGTTTATCCGACTCGGCATCCAATCCCAAAAATGTGACGAACAACCCGTAACTCCTGTCATTCCGGATCGCGAATGCCATCATATACCGAATGATCAGGTACTGTACGACGAACGGTTCTCTCACTTTATAGATGGCGCAAACCAGGGCAACTATCAGACCTATGCGTCACTAAAGAATGTCCGGAAAATCCAGGCATCTACAGGCCTCCCCGCCCGATCCAGATGCCCTAGTCGCATATCCGGTTTGAAGATCGAGTACTATAGCCATCCAACTCCCAGTGTAGTAGGACAATGGATGAATCAGCTGGATGATGGTTTCGAACTGTCCCCAGTTGAGGAAGTCCAATCGTTAACTATATGGTTTACTTCCGTAGGCTTCTCGACTGAATGCCCGGGGCTGGAAGTGGGTCAGGTCACGGCCATACAAATTGAGACCAGTTGTTCTCGTAGTGTGACATTTCGCTCTCCGGACTTTGAATCTCTTCCACCTCGAAAACTGCAGCACCAGTACCAACGTAGCTCTGACGAGAAACTGACGGCTATTTCATGGATACTGAATGTATCTTCTGATCGCGTCCGAGCAGCCATGTCTACAAACGAAAGTCAAAAGACTCAGATGCTGGTCCCCAACCAAGAACCACCTTTCGACCTGGTACGCAAGCTTTACTTCCAAAGGCAGAGTGCCGGCGGCCAGATAGAGACCATAGTGACAGCGGAGGCATACATTCGAGACAGGGCGATTGTTGGACTTGCTTTCACCTACACATCCGGTACAAGTGCGAGGATAGGTGATTTCGATACTGACATCTGTCAAACAATTCAATTTGCAGAGAACGCTCGGATTGTTGGTTTCTCGGCTGCGGCCGCAGAGCACGAGCTCATCAAGATCGAGTTCGAGGTTGAAGAGAATGAGCAGCCTAGGCACAAGAAGCTTAGACCTTCCATCAGTTCGCCCGATAAGCCGGCCAATGCAGTGGGATATGACTGGCGAGACGTATGGTGTAAAGATGATGCATCCGCGGAAAGCCATCGACGACTCTTAACCAACGACAGGATATACGCACCTCCAAGGCAGTCAAAGCTAGTTGGCATTTATGTGGGTTGCCAGGCGTTTTCCCGTTTTGGAGCATTATACGAGCCCCATGTTTCTCAATAGATACCAAGAGGACTGATTAGCCCTTGCCCGGATTTCAAGCCTCTATATGTCACCCGCCATGTCATGATAACGAGTGAATTTAAGTGTCTAGATACTAGTAGCAGTATGGAATGGTGGTGTTAGATGTGGCATACAGTTTTACAAGTTCAGGCAAACTAAGCAGGTTCAGCATTAATGTGACTGTTCTCGTGTATTCATAACCGCTAACACCGGAGAGTCAGTATATCAAGATACTGCGAAAAACATTTTCTGTCCAAGTTCGATCGATATACCGTTTGCACTGTCGGTACCTGACTGGCTACTACAAGACGGAAACAATTTTGTAGACATACAAGGGCCCACAATTCCAAGAATCTCTTTTTCGGATGACTAGCTTCATTTCCAGTGCGAATGCACCATATGATTTTTCATTCCTTATTTTAGAACCCGGTGGATTTGGTAAGACGAGGGTGGCTATTTCTACCCACGAACATTCTCATGAGTCTTTAGTGAAACCCAGATAGAGTGACAGTCGTCTTGTTACATGCGGGAGACAAAGAGACATTCTGGAAGCGGTCACGTATCCAAGGTAAGTATTGCGCCTGCCCAGCAATGAATGCGAAGTCGTGGTTAAGCTCAGGGTAAACATAGAGCTGCATCGTACTGCTCTGGAATGTGCTACACGTCTGATCGTAATCCCATTCCGTTAGGTTTGCATAGACCAACTCATCAGCCGTTCCCTGAAGGACCAACATGGGAGCTGCCAATTCATGAGTGCCGGCACCATTATAGCTCTTTTGCCACTCAGCGACATCCGGATGGTGAATCCAACTGGTGTTCTTGTACAGTTGTGGCAATGTGAGGTTCCCATAAATCGTTGAGCCAGTTGCCAAGCATCCTTGCTGGGCGATTGGGATACGGCTTGCGACGATATCGCTGACGTAGTTTTCGACCTTGACGGAAGGGAATAGTCGCGAAATGGACTGCAAAACAAATATTGAAACAACATCATGGACTGGGCCATCCCCAGCAAGGCGCCATGATTGTGGGATAAGGGAAAGTGGCCGGAGTGCCGGGGCTCCTGAAACGGCGCCCAGGAAACCGCCCGTCGCGTTTCGCTTTTCTCGTTCATTAACACGCCATGCGGTCATGCCACCCTCGCTGTGACCGACCACTACCCATTCATGGGTGATCCGATCTTGAAGCTTCGATCTCACGGCCTGGAGTGCAAAGCTCACGTCTAGGGCGTGTAATGCACCCGACTCGTACATGAAGCCCATGGGGATATCACTACCCTGACCAGCATAATCAGGGGCAATGACGGCGTATCCTTGCTGTACTAACGCAAACGGCCCTTCCCATTCGTAGTAGAGCTGCTTGTTATTCGAGGGTGCACATTGTCGGGTAATGCCCGCTGTTCCATGCGTCCAAACCACCGTTCGCATTGGCTTTCCGCTACCATCATGATTCGTAAAGGGAAGTAACAGAAACGCACTGGCTGGTATGGGGTTGCCATCAATGTCTTCGCTCATATAGAGGAATCTGGACAGTGTAGTTGCCGGAGGAGTATTATAACCAACTGTCGTGTACTGCTGACTCGGTACATCTTCCCATTTGACGATTTCACCGGCGGCATAATCAGAAATGTTTGTTGGATTTGCGTAAAAAGGATCGGTTGATATATTAGGACTGACCCAACCCGCCTGTTCCCGTGCGAGGGCTTCGGCGATACTGGCTTGACAACTAGCATTACAATTATCGGGAAAGCTGTCGATCGGAGTCACAGTGGCCGAAGTGACAACCGAAATTATTGAGGCCACTAAGACCGAGAAGGACATGGAGGGCATATTTGCTTCTTAGGACAGTGCCCTATTTTTATAATGATGCTCGATATTCCGACGCCAAGTCAAAGATTCTTGTGTAATAGTGAGTGTCCATATCTTGCAGACGACACGACTCTATGAAACGACGGCCATTTATATATTGAGGTGTTCCCACGGTATAGCCATCTCGAATACAGACTGATTCCCGACTTTACATGCCGCCGTGAGTATATGTCTCATTCAATGGCCGGATTGGAGACTTATATAAATGCGGCGAGTGACAATTGGCCATCAACGGGGACGATCATCGAGCTAATTTCGGCTGGGGCGTCGACCTTCCTCTTATGGAAGGGAAGTAGATCATGTCAAATTGCTCCAAGTGGCATCTTGACGCTCTCCCTGAATCTCACTGATTGAGCTCGGGTAGACTAAGCGGCGTATTGCAATCAACAGAGCGTCAAATATGAATAGCTGAGCCATTTGCTCCGCCAACCGTACTCATTCGGCCGCGGCATTTCAATTAACTCAGCGCCTTACCGAGGCTCTCGATCTCGGAGGTACCAAGTATCACCGTGAGTGCCAGCATTCCTTGCTTAATCGCAATTTCCTCTATAGTGATATCAACGTTCCTCTCAGACACGGTAATCAATCCTTGGAGTTTGGAAGAATGCTCCCCATAATGAAGATGTCAGCTTGCCAGTATGAGGAGATTAATTCCGTTTTGATTCCAGGGCCGCTTGGCAAAAGGAAAAGACACATGAGTTATTCACCAATCTGTTACTACTACCTGACTGAGTGTAAAGTCATTCTTCATAGTCAGCCCGTGAGCAAGGTATTTCCGTGGCCTCCAGCACACTTACCAGCTTTTGCACAAACATACCTATGACTAGACTTGCAGATTAAGTCGAGCAGACGGTCCGAGCATCCTCTGATTTTCATCGTCAGCTGTCATTCAGGCTGAACCGGCCTGGAACCTGTAACTGCCTATTGATATATACTTGCTACAACTGTATAAATGCTTTCTCGGCTGACGCTATCCCTCAAGGAGTACAATCATTTGAAAGCCAAGTGTAATTCTTTCTATTTAATTGAGGAATGTTGTAAGTAGAACTATGACAAGATACACTGTAGGACCAAATTAACACTGTGTTTTGAACATGAAGGGTATGATGCATGGGGAGATATTCGAGCGACTATATGAAACCAGAGATGCTATCCGAGATTTTCGTATTATCTGATACAACCACTACACTGAAACCAAAAAGGTCAGTTTGCAAAGCTAGTTGAGTGCGCACAGTACGTTTCCCAATTACAAGAATAGTATGACGGCCTCTACCCCTCGCACTATTAGATTATTCAATAGAAATCATGGAAGACTGGGAAATAAGTGGCCTTCTATGAAACTTCAGTATAGTTACTTTCATTGTTACCATCTGTCATTCACTGCACGCTATCCCAACTCTTTTTCGGGTGTAGCATGAGTTCTCTACCGCTGGCACCCTCACGGGCCCTTTATGCAAAAGCATATGTTGTTTCGAGGACATCGATACACACTGCCCAAGCGTTATATTCACTGCACTGCCTGTTAAACAATAAGATATGTCATGAACTTGGCCACCCTCTGGAGGGCAAAGTTGGGATCAACCAGGCATCACCTGGGTAGTGACTATACGTCCTCCAGTCGGGAACGATAAAAAGATTGCTTTATTATAGGCAAGCGTTGAGTGTTGGAGCTGAAACTTCCGAGGTTTCTCCCTTGGAAGTGGGCCTATAAGACCAACGTCGCAACCAAGCTCTAGTCGATCGGGTGGATCATCGGACCCTTTTTCTCCTACCTGGCCCGTATGTGGACCATTGGCTGCATCAAAGCGAATCCTTTTAAGACCCTCTGCAGTGTATGTGCTGAATGTCCCTGTTACCCTTCACGAAGAAATTAAACCTCAGGAGATGCTGTGGAATGTGCTGAAGTACTGCGCCAAATAGAAAGGCCAAGCACCCTCAAGTATTATGAGACGTGTAGGGCTTAGTGTGACCAGCAATAGATACCGTGGGATGGGTTCAAAAGCTTTGATCGACATTATCGACTTCAGGAAATTTCCGGAAACTCACCGTTATGTAGATCCGCCCACCCTGCAGACTAGGCGAATTGAGATAAATTAATTTACCTCCTATTATTCGTTTACTCTAGCCTATATGCTTATCATTTTGCATTTTTCTGGCCTTTGGAGACACCAGTTTACTTCATGGGAACTCCAGCCAATAAGGGGCGCCCCTGCCACCCCAAGCAGAGTCTGTATGCATAGTACAAAACGCATATTGTCAGCCCTGTTTAATTGGGTCGCATTATGCTTGGTGTACACAGTAAGCTATGTGGGCAAGCACACGATGGGGGTATGTTCCTACTTCTTCGAAGCTTCTCTTCAAAGGTCGCATCGTTCTCCCACGTACTCGGCATTTACCATCAGAATCCTTGAGGAATGGACCCATTTGCTAGAACACTAGCTATTGAAACATGGACTCTATATGTGTTTGGTACTGTCCTAGCTCTTCTGTCTATGTCCTGCGGGCTAACCAAGTGTACCTGGCAGGCGTTCTTCTCATTGCGTGTCGCATGTAAGTGTAGGTTTTGTCTGTCCGGTACTTTGATCCTGACAAAGTACAGGGCCTCGCGGCGTATAGCCCGGAAATCATGGAAGAAATTGCAAACTGATGATTACCTGATGGTGGTCATTTTGGTGAGTCCATCTACGTCCACCGAACATGCTATGGACTCAAAGCGATAGTAACCGACGGGTTTGGGAGTACCAGTTTACCTTCACCGGAGTCGTTGTCTGCGCAAATGAGACCGCACAGCATGGGAGTAACTATATTCCCCTAGAAAAGGCACTGTCCCTCACAGAGGAAGAGCATGATGATGCTGTATACGGCAGCAAGATGACCTTTATACTTGAACATTTCACCTTGGTCTCTCTGTGGCTAGTCAAGGCTTGCTTATTGATTATCTATAATCGACTGACGTATGCCTCTTCCTTTGTGGAGACGTTAGCCCTGCTTATTATTGATACTGGTTTGCAGGTTGGGTTTAAGAGAGCATTTAGCAGTGAAGGTGCTTGCTGTTTACGTTGCGGCATCCTTTGTGATAATTGAGATTCTCTTCTGCACTGTTTGGTGTGGTCCGCCCATCACCATGTACTGTGCGTGCCCTTTCTTCATCGACCCCTAGCGATATATTCATTTATTAACTCGCAATGTGATATAGGGGATGTCCCAAGTAACGACCGTAAGTATGCCCGTATGCTTTGAGCCCAACTCGACCATGCTGACAATCCACCCGCAGCGCAATGTGCCACCTATTATGACCACTTAGTTACAACGAGCGCGTTCAACATCTCATCCGACCTGATGATGTTGTGTATTCCAATACCGCTTGTCCTACGCTCGCAGATCCCGCTCAAACGGCAGGACTACCTCAACCTATCATCTGAGCCTAACTGCTGACCTGACATAGGAAACTGATTCTTTGCGCTGTGTTCAGCCTTGGTTTGATAGTGGTATGTTCTAACATTAGAAAGGCAATCTACCGAGCCATTACAGCTTACGCCAATACAGATCCTCATGGCAATCCTCAATCGTTATGTTAACTTCACCGAGGAATATACCGTTAGCTTCCTGGTACGGACCCACCTCTCCCTTCAATGCCCACGACGTCCAGGTCGCGTCCTATCCCCAACTAACCCGGACAGCGATGGTACGTTGCTGAAGTTGCGACAGCCGTTTACGTAGCCAATGTGCCCCTTCTATGGCCTCTCCTTCGAGAACTTTTCAGCCTAAGCTCCTTCGCAAATTCATACGGTAGACAAGGTGTCTCATTCTCTAGTGGCCGTCGCACAACAAACATGCATCACTCGCGATTACGCTCCCGACTGAGTCACATGGACGAATCCACGGAGTCCATCGTGCAGCATTCGCATCCCGACCGTGAAAAAGGAGGATTTGGAGCCCTCGGAGCCCTCGATAGGGGGTTGGAGTTATCGCCCATTCAAGAGCGGCACTACCGTGCTACGGTCACGACTGAGGATGTGGAGCAGCCGGTGGAGAGGAATGTTTCACACAGCACTAGCCAGTCTCTTTCGGGGATATACCGGACGGTGGAGGTGGTGCAATATAGGGAATAAGGTCGGACTGGGTTGTCACGGTTGGCCAGTGCGTAATGAACTAGCGATGCTTAGGGTAATCGATAATAGGAGAATAATGATACCCCTTGGTGGGACTCTGGCAGTAGGACATCGTTCGTGCTTCTCTTAATCAGTCAAGAAAATATAGGACATCTGCACATCGTTATATTGAGCCCGCATATTCTTTCGTCCATCCACTGGGATTATACTCTGTAGGGCACGGACATAGCACATGTCCGGGAAGTCTTTTTGTTACTTCCTTTATGACAAGAGAAGGTATATGTGACTCTATTATAGAATCAGTTCAAAAAGTCAATCTACACGAAGCGACAACAATATCGGAGGAAGCGAAAAAACGCCATCCGGCGTGGCATGTCTTTAGTCAGTCTTAGCCATGGTCGATCACTTTTAGAGTGATGCCAAGAGGCCTTCTTGAACGGCAGAAATCTATGACGGTCGGTGGGGAGGTCTTCTTCGACGCTCTCATGGGCTGGGATCATGTTGCCATTAATTCTGATACTTTTGTAGTATTCCCTGTTCACCAAACCTTTTAATCTGGCTGGAAAAAATTGACCGCCCAGCGTTATTGAATCTACAAACCCTCTAGTGGGTGATTGGAATATATTGCATACGTTGCGGGGCTCATATATACATCCCTTGCTTCTTCTACCTGACAGCGAGTAGTATTGCACCTATATTTAATCGCCCTCAGTGATACACAAACTGATTTACCGTCTTCTCCTAATCCTCTGGAGCTTCGTGCTTTGATTGCTGCTGTTGAGCCGCTTGATATCCCACACTGCAAGCTACGATATCCGATGGCCGACATGACGCTTGAAGCCTCAGAAACAACGCAGCCTCGATATGTCCCGGGTACTGTTCTTTTGGTAGATGGTTAGCTCTTCCTCTTCTCAGTCTCTATCCTACTTGCTTTATTTTTATTTTCTATTTTTGTTTTTGTTTTCTTTGGCGGGGGGACCTCCCAAAATAGTAGATTTATATATTGTCCATGATAACCGTTGCCAACAGACACACATGAGAAATCTAGGAAACATGCGACCGGAAAGCACACCGAGATTGTCCTCATCCCACCTTCCTCAGATGATCCAAATGACCCTCTAGTACGTGAAATCGTTTGCCAAATTGCGATATCAACTAATCTAACCGGCAATAGAACTGGTCACAAGCGCGCAAGAAGCAGCATCTCATCCTGCTATGCATCTATACATTCTTCATGAACGGATTGTACTCGATCCCTGATACGTCCCGTCTACCTCGTTGGAGCAACCGAAGCTCATTACTCTCAGGATCAATTTCTATGGTGTCGCGTATGACGGCCTCGCACCAGATCTGAACACGACTTTCGATGGTCTGAATACGGGGTGTGTGCTTCTCTTCAGTTTTGGTAATGACCCGGATTATAATGACGCGACAATGTAGGAGCGCTATTCTATTCCTGTTCAGTGGCGTTGGCGCGGCCTTCTGGCAACCTGTAGCGATGAAGATTGGCCGTCGCCCAGTGTATATCATGGGACTTCTGATCGCCATGATCGGCAGTATCATTGGAGCTGTTCAAACTAACTGGGGCGTTTGGGTGACGTTTAACGTATTTTGGGTGGGATATCACTGCCTTGTTTGCCCTCAATTCTGCAATTGATCTAATTTCCTACAGGGTCTTGGATGCGGTCCAAAGGAGGGTCTTCCCCAGATTTCCTTGCAGGACACTTACTTTGCTCACCAAATGGGATCTAAAGTTGGATACTGGGCCCTTTCGTACAGCGCCGGTGCCTTCGTCGTCGTAAGGCAACCCCTCCTGGGAAAGATTTAGCGCAAAACTGACCAGTTTAGCCGCTTGTTGCAGGTTATGTGTATGTAGATTTGAGCTGGCGGTGGTGTTTCTGGATTACTGCGATTGGCTTCGTGAGTGTACTCACGCACCCTTGAAACACCTTTGGCTGTCAATCGAACTACTCTACTAACGATGTCAGGCGGCCATGGCCCTGATCCTCTTCTTCGGTCTGGAGGAAACGCTGTATCCTAGATCGTACAACACACACCAGGCAACACGTCCACATGACGGAAGCACCGAGCCTCCATCCGAGAAGGGCTGTACACCTACTCATACCGGACATGTCGACCATGATATCAAGATGAAGTCCTATTGGCAGACCCATCCACTGCACTCATGGGGTGTGAATCCCAACGAAGCCTGGCGCAATCTCTTCCTTCGTCCCTACCAACTCGCCTTCTTTCCACCTGTTCTCTGGACAGGTGTATTTACCGGTGTCTCGATCTGCTGGTGGGCTGCGATCTTCACGACTGAGTCCCGTACGTCGATTTGCTTCCAGTCCCCCTAACCCAACTCGCTAATCTAGGATAGAGTTCTTCACCGGCCCGCCCTATCTATGGAGTGGCGAGAAAGTAGGCCTTACCAACGCCGCCGCCCTTATCGGTTCCATTCTAGGCACGATGTTCGCAGGAAACGTGAGCGACTGGTTCATCATCGTTGCCGCGCGTCGTAACAACGGTATTCGAGAACCAGAGCATAGACTTATTCTCCTAGCAGTGACTGCCGTCATCACCTCTGGCGGTTTAGTCATGTACGGTAAAGGCGTGGAAGCCGGAGTCCATTGGATATGTCCTGTATTCGGAATGGGGTTAATGGCCTTCGGGTTCACCGCATCTTCGATTATCGGAGAGGTAAGATTCTGAGTTTTCCAATACCATTTCACATCCTTTCAGCTACTGAAGAAACATAGACGTATATCCTCGACTCCTATCGGGCTGTAGCACCAGAGTCCTTAGTGCTGATTAATATCTTCCGCAATCTGATCGGTATGACATTCGTATTCGCAGTGCAACCGTGGCTGATCCACTCTGGCTACGGGAATGCCTACATCCAGATGATGGCGATGGGTCTTATGGCGCATTTGACTGTAATTCCGATGATGATTTGGGGCAAACGGTTGCGCGCGATGACCGCAGGGCGATACTTGCGCATGGTGGAAGCGAGTGGTATTCCTCGGGAGTTCGCCTGATGGGTGCTCGGAGGTGTTGTCTTTGTCCGAAGGGAAGTATGAAGTATATGCCCTGGTATATTGATGTGGTCAATGCTTGGACCATATAACAATCAGCATGTCTGGCAATAATGGAAAGATAGTGACTTGGTCGTATGTACATAACTATCGGAGTGGCCAGAGATAAGATATATTTATCTCTTTCGTCCTTCAGCCTTGCAGAGTTGTCGAGGCCACTATTGGCATCGCCAGTTAATGCCCCTTTGGTACTAATACAAAATATTCGAATAACTCTACTACAAAGGAATAGAACCCTCACTGATATTTAAAATATAACCACGGCTACCATCGCATCACAACTCCTACCAATGAACACGTTGGAAATCTGACCGGAACCACCAAGATACTCCACAGGCTATCAATGCAATGATATATAAATCCTGGGTCCCTCCCTCATCTACTGCTATTACTGTTGTATCACTGCATCATCTAACATGTCCACCATAGAAGAGCTGGAATTTCCCTTCCACGAAGATCCCATCACCCCATCCCTCGCTCTAATCGCATCCAACAGAGCACAAATCACACTCCCATACTCCACCGGAGACAGCGACAACCCCATTGTTGTCCTCCGGCTCAGGCTGCCGCCCATCTAAACAATGAATCAAGTGATATACTCTCACCCAGCCAAAAGATACCACAATTTCGAGCTCCTTCAAAGGTGAATACGGCCCAAACGGCATCCTCCAACCAGGGCAGGTGCGCTCCCATTAATCGATAGGCTAGCCCATCGAGAATGAAATACTTTGGTCTGGTGACTGTCTAGCGGGACGTTATTAAGCGATAGGCTAGAGACCCACACCTCTCATAGCTGTCGAGCTTCTGATGAAGACATGATGAGGTAAATTATATTGATAAAGATGGAATGAAATTATATAGAACTGTTTAATCTGCAGGAAGGTTAGATTTATATAGGAAATCACATCATCAGCGTGGCATATGTTGATGCGGATCTGGTTACTTCCACAGAACAATTCTGCGTGGATCAACATAAGGGTTCAGCTTCCCTGATTCATTGATTGATTTGATTGATCAGATATCGGGTATCAATGTTAAACAAACTCCAGTGCGGCATCTCTGATGAAAACCTTGACTGACTCTCAGTGTAGTGGACATTTATCCAGCAACTGGAGAAAAGGACTGATTTTCAATGCGAAATACGAATCTCCACTTCACATTAGGGGTCTGACTTTTGTCAGCAGGCTTGGTAATCACTTCAAAAGATCTCTGACTTCATCAAGGGCTCCAATGTCTGGATTGCCGATTGTCATACTTGCCCTTCACTTGTTACAAAGGCCTTTGAAACCACGACTGGTATCGTCATTTGATGCCTCTATGGCACCCATTCCGACTGCCTTGGAAATAGCTAATCTAATGTCAGTCTGAACTTATACATGAAACCTTCCCGAAGGAACCTTAAAATAAAGTCTAACCCCAGATAGCTCAAAGGTTGAAAATATCTGTAAGGTTTAAAAGTATTCTAATAACTCTAATATAGAGGAATACAGGACTAGATAACTTAAAAATATGAATATTTGTAATCCAGTTAGACCTTTTAAGACAGTCCGTCCGTCTGTCGCCCTAATCGTGTACCATGATTTTACCTGATTTAATGAGATTGGTGTGAGGGATGGAATCCCTGTGCTCACATTCCCTTATATTAAGACATATGCCTTGCTTTTGCCCAAGTCCTACAGGTTTCATTGGTATCTATCTGTCATCATCCCTCCGACATCCTATTATCCGGACACTTACGCAAGGGGGCCGCCAGATCTGCATATCTTGATATTTAGTTTATGACGGGATCAGGAATGTCGGTGAGTTAAAAAACAAACAAATACAAAACACAACCAAATAGGTACACAGCCTTGACGGCCTCTACTAAATTATCGGTTATTGTTCTCGCTAGGCAGTGTCGTGAGGAGCAGCGACCCACCAATATCAATTAAGGCCGTATCCCTATGGCGAATGTGACACCATTAGAGGGCCTTGAGTGCCTTGAGCATTGCGAGCATGATGTTGAGAGGGATTACTCTCTCAGTCAGCAGGAGAAGCGGCCGATTACAGGGATCAAGGTTGGTTCTACGCAAATAGTGCAGATCTATTTGTTGACAGTTGCAGTGGTTTCTGCTAGTGGCGAGCACTTTGACAGGGAGCTTTCTCTACGCCTTGGACAATACCATTGTAGCCAATATTGCACCTGTTTGTTCTTGGACCTTCTTTGCTCTTTAAATGTCCTAAGAACTCATCAAAGCTTGCCAGGTTATTGTGAACCACTTTGAGTCTGTTGAAGACTTACCATGGATGTCAGTTGGGTAAGTCGGGCTTTATGCCAAACATATACAGCATCTTGGTAACAAGTCTGTCACAGGTTTATGATCGGTGCCGTGGCGATGGTTCTCATTGTGGGTAAACTGTATACTCTCTACAACGCCAAATGGCTGTATATCGTTTTCACTGTCATCTTTGTGGCTGCCTCTGCGCTCTGCGGCGCTGCTCCGACTATAAATGCTGAGATTGTTGGGCGGGTATTCGCTGGTGTAGGTGGAAATGGAATGTATATTGGTGTCCTCACGCTGCTATCGCTGAATACGACGAGCCGTGAACGTCCACAATATCTCAGCCTAACGTACGTATATATATTGAGCATCCATCTGGCGAGGTGTTATTAACTGAGCGCCAGTGGGCTAGTCTGGGGTCTAGGAACAGTCCTCGGCCCTGTTATTGGCGGTGGATTCGAGTTGTATACCTGGCGATGGGCCTTTTATATTAACTTACTGTTCGCTGTCATCCTACTTCCATTGTACTTTTTTGTGATCCCATCCAACTCAGTAACACCGGGACTGTCACTCCAACAAAAGCTTAATACATTCGACTGGGTTGGAGCTATCCTCAGTGTTGCAGCATTCACAACTCTAGTGATGGGGATCAACTTTGGAGGAACACTGTATAACTGGGACGCAGCACAGATCATTGCTCTTTTCATTCTATCGGGTATATTATGGATAACATTCGTTGCACAGCAGAGCTTTGCCATTGTCACAGCCTTCGAGCGCCGCATTTTCCCCATACATCTCCTTAAGCAAAAGGAACCGGCTCTTCTCTTTATTGCATGTGCCTCGGCGGGTATAGTCACTTACTCGAGCGTGTACTATATTCCGATCTACTTCCAATACACAAAAGGTGATAATGCAATTATATCCGCTGTCCGGCTGCTCCCCTTCATCTGCATGTTAGTGGTGGCCATTCAGGGAAGTGGGATTATGATGTCTCGGGTGGGGTACTATAAGCCATGGTATTTGGCAGGAAGTGCCCTTGCACTCATTCCAGCAGTGTTGATGTGTGCGTATGCCAAGCCTGCAATACATTTTGAGCTATGACTGACTACAAAAAAAAAATAAAAAGCTACTATCGTGGAGACACACACATCGCCCAGCGTGCTATACGGCCTCGAACTGGTTTTAGGATTAGGTGCTGGCTTGTACAGTCAAGCAGCATTTGCTGTGATCCAAGCTGTCACACCGCCATCAGATAGCGTTGACGGTTTGACTCTAATGATCCTTGGTTTGCCGACCTGCCCCATACGAAGTGCTATACACCGACCGCTAACATGACGATAGCTCAACTGACCGGACTGACACTGGGCCTGTCCATTACGGGTGCCATCTTTGTGAATGTCGCTCAAAACCGTCTATACGAATTGCTACCAAAGCTTCCCCGGGCACAGGTCTCCCGCATCGTATCAGGGACCAGCAGTGGACTTCTAAGTACATTACCAAGGCACATCCGGGAGCAGGCGCTGGATATCATTGTGCTTGCCTGGCGTGACGTGTGAGTTATATGTTATTCCTTCTCTGCTCGATCACCGGTTGCTTCTCATACTCATGCATCGGAAAAGGTTTACGTGTGTCTACGTTGGAGCAGCCATCAGCCTCGTCTGCGCAATTTTTCTAGCGGTAAGCGTTAGACTTACGGCCTTTGTGTTTATACTAAGCTCCTACAGAATAAGCGAGCCAATATCATGGCTGGAGCGGGTGGTGCTTAAACCCCATTCCTTGGTTTCACTATTTTTCAGTGAGGAACAAATATGTGGCTTGGGGAACATTTATTCATTGCAACAACTCATCTATATTTATTATATTACAGTCTATGTGACACTGGTGGCTTTCGCCCTTGTAATCCCGTTCATGCTGTGCAATGTACCCAACCTTGCGGTATTGCAGTTGTAGGTAAAGTGATGGTCGGCCTATCTAATTGTTAAATTACGGATTGCGATGCTTAAAACGTTCTTATATGTCACCATACTCTAACTATGGCTCAGGGCTTACTGCATCAGTGAATGAAGGGCCTAAAAAGCTTACAAGCAATGGAAAGTGTTTTCGTTTCTGCGAAAATATTGCCGGTTCTCAATCCGTTCCATGTGCAGTTTAGAGCCATCTTTTTAATCAAAGATTTGGAGATAAATAATCAAGTCTTTACTAAACTGTCAGCTGAATAGTGTGAAGTGGTCTACTAGACAAGCTGCCCTACTTATGAAAAACTTGGCTTTCCCCTCGAGTTTATGATTCGTCTATGAGAGTGAATGATCAAACGCAAACAGAGAAGTTAAACATGCTTCAAGAAGCTCAGTTCTTGCGATCTAAGATCCGCCAGCGGGCTCCTCCTAGGCACGGATATTATATAATTGCATAAAAGCCAAATTATTTCGGTGATCGATTGAAAAGTTAATCCAGTAACTCACTCAAGCTGCCAAGACAGGACGAGCAGCCGTGAAAACTCTGAACGGAGGGCACCGCAAAAAGTCATCCCAGTCCACATCATGCAAGAGAGGTTTTGAGTAATGTTTCCACTCAAAGGCAGACAGCCCAGCCAACTTGCTAGTTTTCTCATACAACTCGCGAGGAAGATAAATATTGTTAAATGAGAACGGCTTCGATGCCAACAGCGTCGCTTGAACTTCCAAGCCGCCCTCATCCAGCTCACCCACCACCTTCAGTTCCTGCCCATACTGAGGGCCTTTGGGAAAGGCTGCGAGATCCTCCAAGATATGAACATTCGGGCATATCCCAATGATTCTTCCACCTGGCTTCAAACTCCTGTAGATGTTCTGCCACATACCCACCAGCTGGTTCTGGTTGCGACTATAGTTCAGCAACCAAGGTGCGAGGACGATATCAAATTGTCCAAACTCAAACGGCTGGCCACAGTCCGCAACGTGGAACTCAAGTCGGCTGTCATCTTGGGCGCATACACGTGCTGCGTCGACCATAGCCTCGGAAATATCCACGCCGACAGCCTTGCTGGCACCCCATTCAACGGCCTTTCTACAGTAATAGCCCAGGCCACAGGCGAGTTCAAGCACAGTTAGGCCCTCGATATCTCCGAGACAGTTTTCTAGTGCTGCCGCCTGCAGCTTTCCGGTTGGTAGATTGAATACATCACTGTATGCTGCCCCGATTGTGTCGTATTGCTGGATTGTCATATTGAAGATGGTCGGAGGAAGGTAGGTAGTGGATGGCTCTATCCTAGCGTGGAATACGAGAAAGCTTAGCTGGTAGGCAAGAACAAGGCAAGATGTGTGATGTTCCAAGTAAATCAAGGCAATGTCTGAGAGATATTCTCTCACATTTATACCGTTGTCGACGTTGGGGCGACGGGCCAAAGGTCCAAATAAAAACACGTCATATGCATATTTCGGGCGCCGAAATGGATTTGCAGATAGAATATCATAGTCTTGACTTTCACATTCTCTATCTACTCCTCGCTCATAGCTTTTAGCTCCTTGCGTATTTTCTTTTTTTCCTGGAACCAACCATGGTAGGGCTGTCTTCTGCTCAGAAGACCTTCCCCAACCTATCTCGTTAGAAAGAAGATGATCCTGAAAAACGCCAGGTACAACGAAACAGTTCGATGTGTACCAAGATATTAGTACCCTCATCGCATTAGGTTTGCTTTCTTGTAGCTATTTGTCTATATGGCTTAGGTAGTAAAATCATTATACAATAGTATATAGTAACAGGCATGCAAGAATGTAAGGAGAGAAAAAGTTTGCATACCTTACCCCAAAGCCAAGACATGACGTTGGGGCATTCGTACACTCGGGCCCCTCGGGTAGATCATTTCTCTTTATACCTCTACTTCCTTTTCTTGTACGACATAGTATACCTTCTTACACCCATCTAGTAAGTAATCATTGCGCTTCTCGTCATTTTCACAATGGCACACGCCTTCATCGGACATGCCCTTCGGAGGTGTTCGGAGGTTGAAAAAGCTAGCATTCTGAGGCGTACTAGTCATTGATACCTTTCAACAAATAAGATATTAAGGTGTGGCTCCCGGTATTGAGCCACCTAACCACTCAGGCAAAAGGCTCACGACTGAATCCTTAACAAGGATTCAATCGGTTAGGTTACATATATAGGGTAGTTAGGCTGGAGGCATACCTCGAACCACAAAGGTATTAACTAGCCTGGTAGGGTGGAAAAAGCAGGAACAGGGCTTCACAATACTTACCCTCTGATCTTTCCATACTTTGTTCCTACTGCTGTCCCGATCTTTCAACACTACTAAGGGTGTGCGAGTCATCCGTTAAGGCCTACTCATCACCACAGTGTTCTTGTGACATGACATGGGAGAAATGGGACTGAAGCAAGGACCATTTGAATGCGCAAAGAAGCAGGCTAAAATGCCCATTTGCCATTTCAAAATCCGGTTCATTCTTCATATACTTATCACAGAAACGTGGACATTATGCCTTCGCGCACCTACAATATATTGTGGGTCTGATCTGTCTAGGTTAAGTGTTGTGGCGAATTCGTGCCTTTGAGTGAAGTCAGTAGCGTACTTGATGCAAGTGCCTTGTCTGCATATGCAACATAGGCAAGCTTCCAAATGTAGACCGCAAAGTGGTATATCACGTATGCCGTAAGGTAGGTACGTGGTATGTTGGATATCTGGTATGTTAGGCGTCCAACATACTTCCTAAATGAGCGATGATGTGTTACGTATAAACGAGATCAACTTAGGGTACGCGTAGCTTGCTTCACAGTGTGATTGTATGTAAATCTTCGGCTGATGGTATCATTTGTTTATGGTTCAGCAGGCGATTTCTCTGTTTTAGGTAATCGAAGACAATATCACCCGTTACTGTAAGAGTGTTTGCATTCTGACTGCAAGGGCATGACCTACATTATATAACGGATACATAGAGATAAAGGGCCTCCAGGTAATATTATAATTATAGAAACATAGTAAATCTATAACATAACTGGTAAGCGAGCGGCCACTGCAAGCCAGCGGCCAGCTCTGCTATTCCTTAGATTCCGGATATCCAAGAGCGAGGCTCGCATCTCTGATAGCCCGAGAAGAATAATCACCATAGTTGAAGGCAGCCATAATCAGCTTTTTCACCGTCGAATTCCACCTAGTCATCTGGTTTTCTTAGCTGTAAATTGAGTCCATTGTTTAACGGAATACACAGAGTTTTGAGGGGTTCAGGTTGACATCGTAACCACGGAAGCAAAGTAAACCTACCATACTTAATGTTGACCCACTACTCCGAAACCCTAACATTGGGGGTTCCGACCGCAGCTTAAGATATCAAGGTGTTCGACCCTCTCCGACCATCTTCACCCGCAGGAGCTTCGCAAGTTGCGTGCCGTTCCGGCGTATGGCACGTGCAATATTCTGTACATTTCTCAGGTTTATGACATATAAGTCAGTTCCACCGAGAGTGCAGGCGACATATATCGGATTAGCGGTATATGAACAGCCGGAGAATGGAAACCTCACTTTCGGCATTCGGGGCGGCGGAAGACCGTCGAATTTAGCCACTATTGGCATTTATTTGATGCCCCTTTTTCCTTCCGAGGGCGATTCTTCCGCTTAGTCATGTCGATCCTCGTTTCTGATTCGCCGGTTCTGGACATAGTCAGCGGGACCCTATCTCTATCTCAGCCCCAAAACGGTCATGCAATAGATCCGACTTCTAACTTTTGGAGATAGAAGAAGCTAAAAGGTAAAGGGGACGTCCGACACAATGCGGATAAATAAATAGAACTTCCTCACCCACGTTCAGTTATAACGTAATTGTGTTTACACCACTGCACTACCTCAGCCATGACAGCGACTTCAGCCTCCCCAGCGGGAGGGTCCTTCAAAGACATGCGCAAGAGCTTCCTCATCGCCTTGGGTATTAGTTTTGCCCTCTTACAGCTTCTGTTTTTGGGTAATATGTGCTATCTTTACGGGACACAATATCGCGACAGCACTCGTTTCCATAATTTGAAGATGCTCTACGTTGATTACGATGGAGATGTGGTCGGTCAATCAGTGGTCGATGCATACGGCATACTGCGCAATGACGAATTTCCTTCACTTATCCAGTCACCCGCTAGCCAATATCCTACTCCAAAAGACGTGAAGACCGCAGTCTGTAAAGGCGACTACTGGGGCGCAGTCTACGCCCATCCCGGGGCGTCGTCGAACCTATCCGCGGCCTTGGCCACGGGCCACGGCAACCGAACTTCCCTAACGTACATCTGGAATGGAGCACGGTACCCGGCCTTTTCGCAGAGTGCAATCTACTCCAGCATCATGAGTCTGGTCCAGGTGACGAAGTCGGCGTACTACTCCCGCAACGCATCGAATGTCCTCGCCACTGCCCCCCTCTCCAAAAACCCGGCCAGCTTACAAGCCTTCCTCGATCCCATCCAAGCAACCGAGATCAACATCAAGGTCACCGAGCAAGGTGGCCGAGTCTTATACAACACCGTCTCGATGGTGATGCCCATCATCCAACAGTTCTTCTTCATGATGGCCCTGAACGGCATCTCAGCGCAATTCCACCTCTACACCAAACTAGGACCTAAGCGCAACGGTCTCCTCCGCATGTGCGTCTCTCTCGCCTACACCTTCATCGGATCGCTGTGCATGGCCGGATATATCTGGGCATACAGAGAGTCCTGGGACGTCAACAGTAACCAATTCGTGCTGTCCTGGATGAGCGTCTGGCTATACATGCACATCAACTTCCTCATCGTCGATATCCTCACCGCGTTCATTCCCATGCAATTCCTCCCCTTCTGTATCCTCACATGGGCGATCACCAACGTCGCAAGCACGATCAGCCCCTTCGAACTTAGTCCCGGGTTCTATCGCTGGGGATACGCCCTCCCCGCTCACGAGCTATACCAGGTCCTCGTCCAGATCTGGAGCGACGGTTGCGAGGACCAGCTGTATCGGGCTCTCTCGATCATGTTCTCTTGGTGGATAGCCTGTCTGGCTATCGTTCCCTTTGCAATGAACCACCGGTGTAAGGCTGCTGTGGCAGCGGAACAGGCTGCTAGCAATTCCTCATTCGATAATAAGACGACCGTTTCACTGCCGGAAAGCACCGATCGTGGTGCGACGCTGCACTCGCGACAATCGAGTACGCGGGAGATCATCCCGCAGGGTCGGAGGCAGACGGCTGAGTCTATTCGCTTGGAGCACGTTGCGTATGGACCGAGTTATCCCACTCCCGGGGTGAGCGGGGATGAGCCGTGATTGTTTGGTTTATGTTCTGATATGTCCTGTTTGTATATACTTCATGGATAGATATTTGGTAAAATCCATCCACACTCTAGTTCATCGCATCGAATCTGCGGTCATTCGCAGACTCTATCGCAGTTCTTGTATTAGTAGGTCTCTGATTGGCTCCATTTGCAGAAGCTAGCGACAATGGAGGCAGAGGAGCGACATGGGACGTTGGGTAATGGAAGCGCTTGGCCAAAGAAACCCGCATAATCATTACAGGATCAGCTCCGTCATCCACAAAATGAGCAGTCATCAGGCACCCTTCTCAATTAAAAACCGAACAACATGGCCATGACCATTCTCCGAGGCACATCGAAGAGGCGGGCTTCCATCATTATCAACAGCGTTCACATCCGCACCTCGATCCACCAGAAATTTCACAACCTCAAGCTGCCCATTCTCGGCGGCGGAATGCAGTGGCGTAGAACCATTCTCATCCGTCGTAGACAAATCAGCACCCTGATCAATCAACAGTTTCACGATTCCAATGTGCCCACTATACGATGCCACATCCAGTGCTGTCCAGCCCCTGCTATCAACAGCGGATACATTAGCCCCATGCTCCAGAAGGAGTCCAACGAGCTCAGTATAGCCCTGATTAGCGGCCATATGCAACGGCGTGACTCCGAAGCCGTTTGCCACGTTCACACTGACCTCCGCGCCTGTGGCAAGGAGTGATTGGACAACAAATGTGTGTCCTTTATTAGATGCCAAGGCCAGCGGAGTCCACCCGTCATCTCCAATAATAGTCGCATCGGCCCCGTTTTGAAGAAGTAACTGAACAATTCCCCCGTGTCCATGACTCGATGCAGAATGTAACGGCGTCCACTCATGCTGACAGGGAGCCCCAATATCAGCACCTCGCTCGATCAGAAACTTCACAATCGCCTCCTGTCCATATACCGACGCAGTATTCATCAATTCCCAGACCCGAGAATCTCCATTGTTGGCCCTGAAATCGTCCCCAAAAAGTAGATCTAAGAGTGGCCGATACCCATTCCACGACGTGACCCCCAACGGTGTCCACGAGTTATCCACATCACCCCGAACACCCACATCCACTCCGTCAACAACTCCCAGCTGAGCTCCACTCCCAACCAGTAACTGGACCAGTCCAAGACGGTAGGAATCATCCGCAGAGTTCGGCGGTAGCCATGCTGTTTGATTCGAGGGTCCCTCCTCCACACCCGGCGGCAGTCTAATCGCAATGAGCTTCGGAGGATGAGATCGGGAGCTCAGGTGGACTGTTGTTCGGCCGTTCTCGTCGGCAGATAGCCATAATGTTTCTTCGTTGATTAGTCGTTGGAGTGAATTGTCGGGGTGGACTCGGGACGTGGGATTCTGTTTCTCCATGGTTCATGAGTTAAGTGGACAATTAAGGTCGGGACCCCGATTGGGAGAAACGGATACGACGCTCTTATAACGAGATGCCTGCATGAACAAGAGGGGGATCGTCGTGTGTTGTTGCTTAACCTGGACCGTGCTCATTTGTTGTCGATCGCAATGTTTGGCACCAACGTCCACATACGAGCTTTAGAGTTTTTGCTTTTGTTTTGTTCCTCAGTACTGAGTTTGCATTGGACCCTTTATGGGTTAGAATGTGAGGGGTACATTGGATGGTATTTTTTCAGTTTATATTAGTAATTGTATTTTGCTCGGTTTGATTGATCTAACCTTGTTGAAATATGGGCGCGGTTTATCTGGATTCGGGATATATATTCGGATATGCTAGGTAGCACGATACATACAACATATGGAATAAAACACAACAGGGAGAGAGAAACGAAGGACAGAAACGGCCAGAGTTATTAAACAAGATGTATTATAGTTTTCTCGTATCTCGTGATAGGAGTGATTCTTTATTAATGTAAGGCAAACTCAAGATCAACTTTTGACATCACCTCAGCAAAACCGGGAAGACTTCGGTACATTTGAAACCCCCCCCCCCAACCACCTTGGAATGGCCTCAGCTATTCACCGATGGAGCTCGATGACGGGTCCCGTGTACACATGCCGAGCCCGGAAGACATAATAGATCAGTGCCAGGATGATCGTCCCGATTGTGCCGACCACACTGAAGTTCATCGTCGTTTTGTCGACGGACATCTGGCTGGGCCAGAAACTGAAAAACACCACAATGATCATATAGATGACGGCGTAGCCATTGATCAATATCCCGAAGATGCCTCGAACGTGAAAGGGCCCCCACATCAGCTTGGCACCGGGTACGTTGACCAGCATGTCCTCCCCGTCGCTGAACAGCGAGATTTCACCCGTGCAACGCCGGTAGAGAAGCAGAACTGCGACAATCAGGTAGGACAGGTAGATGCCCGACACCGCCATGGAGATGATACCATTCAGGGCCACATCGGACCCAATGTTGACGAGACCAAGAAGAGCTGCAACGGTCATGGTGAGAAGAATGGAATAGGTCGGAATGCATGTCCGTGGGGAAACCTAATTGAAGCGAGTGTCAGCTTGGGCCGATCATTGAAGCGACTGATTACTAGGCATCACACATACATGGCTCCATAAGCGCCAGCCGGGCACCGCGCGATCTCTGGCAAACGACCAAAGCTGACGCGAGGTGGCTGCCAGCATCCCAATGACCGAGCAGACGGCAATGATGAGCAGGACCGAGCTCATGCCGAGCGCCCCCGAGATGGAGTCGGTGGCCTGATAGAATATTTCAATGAACGGATACCCGGTGGGGGTACTGAGGGCCTTGTCGATGTCCCCCATGCAGAAAAGGGTGGCGATCAACATGGTAAACCCGAGGGTCCCGTTGATTAATACACTCAGAAGAACCGCGCGAGGGATTGCGACCGTGGCATTCGCGACTTCTTCCGCCATCTGCCACCGTTAGCCTGGAGCATTTCATCTCTGGAACACTTCAGCACCTACGTGGACCGCCGCATCACCACCTGCAAAAGCAAAAACACATCCGGTCATGCCGACAAAAAAGGCCAGCCCGTCTGTCGGGAACCCACCGCTGTTCACAAATTCCTTGAAGACTTCTTGGTTGGACTTATGGTCGGCCATGTATGTCAAGGGGATCAAGATCGCGAAATACCCCAGGATATGAACAACCAGAACCAGGGTCTCGAATCTGGGCAGCAACTTTCCTCCGACGATGTTGATCGCCAGGGCTAGTAATATCGCTGCCCACATAATCAAGGTGCCTTGCCATGGCTTGGGATCATAATTTGCGTGCGCGAGGGTCACGACGCCCTGGATTTCTGTTCCCGCCAAGAAGCTGGCACTGGTAAAGGCGGACATCCAGCCAATGGTTGTCACCCAGCCTTGGTGAGATTGGTCAGCTCTTTTCACTCTGATCAATAGCGAACAGATTAGACACCTACCGGTGATGTAACTCAGGCACTTCATTATCCTCGGCGGGGAAAGCATCGCGCACCAGTGATATTGCCCTCCGGACGTTGGTGCCCTACCAAACCATCAGCGTCTTCGTTCATGGCTCCGCAGATGTTGAATGATTCTCACTCACATTGAGACCAGCTCCGAAAGCACTGTGAAGGAACATGCTGTTCCGGTCCAGACGTAGATGAACGAGTAGACCGCGCCCGCGGGACCTCCACTGGTGTCATTTAGTATATCGCGGTCAATGGTAAACGATCGGGGAATCGTGTGGGTACGAACTTCTGCAAAGGGATGAGGAAGGTCCTGGAATGCGCGCGTCAGTGTTCACTATCTCTTCAACATAATAGGGCGCGAGACCTACCCAAATAAGCCTTCCCAGGTGGCGAGGATGGTACAACTAAAACCGAGACTGGACAAGATTCCAAAGTTTCGCTAGCGATGGGAAGCGACCGTTAGTATGCTTTCGGCGGTCGATCTGCTCTTCCCCAGTCAGAGACACACCTTCAACACGGGTTTCTTTCCCAAGCGCACGAGCTCAGCATTGTCGCGATCCTTTGCCGAATAGCCTCCCGAGATGCGGACCTCGTTATTGGCGGGTACCTGGTTTTTCAATTCATACGATGTCATTGTGATTGGCGTTCACCATGAGAGAAATCTATCTACCACAGGATCCGATCCATCGGGTTAGTCAATGTGATAGAGCAGTTGATCCGTGCACAAGTGATTGCAATTGGGTCGTTTGCTAGTCATAGAACGTCGAACCGATGGATATTAAGGAAGGCTTGCAGGAGGTGTTTGGGACCGGTCACTTACCACGGTTGACAGAGCGAACAGGAGGAGAAGATCGTTCGATCATTTGCCTGGGAGAGTCGTTGTGGTCATGATTTATTTCCCCTCCGCAACGCGATCAGGGTGACATTCACTGTCCGGGAAATGAATTAGGGGGATGTCAAAAACGTGCCAGGTGTTACTCGGACCTTATGCTAGAATGGCCACTAGTGTGCACCGGTGGGTAAAATTCTGATTCAGACGCCAGGGTTGAGATGAATGAATTGATCATCATCCTGGTCAAGTCAAACGGCCAGACCGCGTTCAGTGGCCCAGAATCCCTGTCACGCTAAAGAGGCATCCTTGTCCACGAGGGGTTGAGACATTTTTGTTCATCAAACATTCCATTCCATACGAATCAAACACCCCGCCTGACGTGTGATTCTAAAGTAAAGATTTTCCATGTATTTTAAAAAAGGTATCGAAAATCACCCTTACGTCTATATCTCGAGGGATCATGTGTAAACAGTAAATAAGAACTCTCACTAAGCCTTTCGGCTCACGGGCGGAGATTAAAGTTAAGCCCGACCAATGGACACGCCAGGCTTCTTGGCCAATGTAACCAAGTTGAACCCACGTTCCGACTTGCCCCGTGGTAGGGCGGTCGGTAGTGCCCGCCGTGGGTCGTTTATCTTTGGGGGCAGAAGTAGACATTAATTAATAATTAATTAATGAATGAATGGTGACATCGGCAATGATGCCTCACGCGACAAGGAACCCGTCGCATGCCATCAAACTTTATCACTTTCTCACTCAGAGGACAATTTCAAGAAAACCACCTAATTTCCACCGTCCAAACCCCCCCCCTGTTGCCAACCATCGACTAACAATCAATGGCATTACTCCAACTCTCGCCGGCCCCCATAATGCTTTTTTCTCGGCAGACGAAGGAGTGAAGGATTATGTGCGTGAGGAGCAGTCGCACTATGGGATAAGCGGAAACAATTCTATACAGAAAAAAAAAAAATGCTAGAGACGCTCTCATCAATTCACCCTCTCCCACAATAACCGCCTCCTTGTCAATGTAATCCACCACCTTTGACGACACTTTCAGGGTCTCCAGATTACCTGGAATCAATATCCATGGGTCGTTTCCTCCACGATAAAGATCGCAGAGCTCCCATTCTCAATGTAGTCAACTGGTTCCTCCTCGTGGTCGCGGTGCTCAGCGTCCTCACGAGGCTGGGCACGAAGCTGTGGATGTTCCATCGCTTCACAAGTGATGATTACTTGATCGTGGTATCACTGGTATGTGTGGCAGATATGCTGTCGATCGGTCACGGCACGGAACTGATACATTCTCGTTCCACGAGGTAGCTATTCGCCATCGGAGCATCGATCATCACGTCCATCGCCGTCCACAACGGCTATGGCGATCATATGGGGACCATCGATAGTTTGCATTGGGAAGTCATTTAGAAGGTGTGCTTTAGAACGAAATCCGTCCTGTTCGCTCGCAGGTGAAGGAAGAACCATGGGCTGATAGGGTCTGGTCCGCAAAATAGGCACAGTACGCGGGATTCCTGGTGTTCATTCTCAGTCTCTACTTTTCGAAACTATCCCTATCCGTTTTTATCCGAAACCTCACACCGGTCTCGCGAGACCACTTTCATGCCACCATCTTACACATTCTCTTAACCGTCTGGGCGGTGGTCGTCTTCTTTGGCAGTGCCTTCCAGTGCCAAGCCTCGCGACCCTGGGATACCAGCGGCAGCTGCATTGATCTCGTAAACCTCCCCTGACGTGAGACACCAGGCTGGACACACACTGACGGACCAATCATGGCGGATAGAACGCCTGGCAGTACTACTTCTGCGCCTCCAACATCGTGACCGATATCTTGATCATCCTCCAGGCGCTGGTGTTGATCAGTCGCATCCAAGCGTCGTTCAAGAAAAAGACGGTGTTTGCCACGATCTTCCTGTCCCGAATTCTGTTGGTCACACCGTTTTCCGACTAGCGTACCACGGCACCATTGCTAATCTCGTTCGCCTGTAGAGTCATTCTCGCATCCATTGCCCAGCTCGTCTTGATCCACGACCTTGCGTACTCCACCGATCGAAGCTTCGACGACTATGGGGTGGCTATTGCGGTCGAGACGGTCCAGTGCGCGAGTATTGTCACCGCCTGCTGGGGTCAGTTGAAACCGTTCCTGAATCAGCTCAAGTCGAATGGACTGCGTATCCAGGGAGTGGAGTATCAGCACACGTCCGCCAAAGCCTCTAACCCCCGGTCCGAGACCCGGGACGATCAGTCGCGCCACACAGATCCGAATCATTCCGGCAACCATCATGAGCTGGTTCCCATCGCATCCGGTCAGGGCAATATGACTACCGTCTCCGCGTCGCGAGCCTGGGATGCGGATAGTCAGTCGAGTCAAGCAGGGATGATCCGGGAAATTCGGACATGGAACGTCAGTGCAGCTCGACGCAGCGAGAGGAGTGATAGTTTGTAATACGATGGCTGGTCCATCACAACCCTTGTGCTGATGGTGTTACACGCAAAGGACCTTCAATGTTAACGGATTTACGAACGAGTTGAATCGCTAAGGCGTCCACCAAGGTAGTCTTTCGCGATAATCATTCATTGCGTATCGTCAACCAAGTGGGTAGGGTAGTAGGATAAAGCCCGTAGTGCCCATGTGTATAACCTAATTGCGCTCTGTACCACCCCTATTAGTATTTGTTGAACCAGGCAGGGTTAAGTAAGAACTATATTTCCAACCAGCATTCGCATTGGTTGAGAAGGATCCAACTAATGATGTAGCAGCAGGTAATCTGGAGACAACATTCTAAATCATTACTGCTCTTGCTTAGTATCATTGTACTTTCCCTACTGTTTCACATTGAAGTTATCCTTGGTAATTGGAGAATGCAGTAGACTGGGAACCAACAAGTACATCCATTATATCTGATAGCTGTGGATCACAACCAATCTCAGTTTTGGCACAAGTCACGCTGTCACTCACGTGTATCCTGCAAACCACACACGCTCACTCAATATATGATTCTCATATCTCACCTCTATGTTCTCAGCAACACCTTCCACTGTCTCAACAAGAACCATTCACGTAGGTAAGTAACATAGGAACTTGACCTCTAATTTCAGAATATCACAGCTCATGCGCCTCATCATAAGCATCATGATCTCCCTGCCAGCAAGCAACCCAATCCGATAAAAGGGATTTGTGTCATAATGAACAACAAGCCACTGAGCATCAGATAATTGCATTCACCATCTCCAAAAAAGAAGATACTCACTTGACGCCGGGATCATACTTCGAAATTGCGTTTATGTAGCCGGTCTGGGATTTACCCAAACTGCTTGGCTACGGTGACTTGCAGCAGTCCCGTGAGGACGAGTATCCGGGTGGGTCGGGAACTATGTTTGGAGGTTTATCGGACTTTGAATTGATTGAGACATGATGTTAAGTGGCGCGGAGGGCCATACTTCCAAATATTCCATAGTGCAATATAGGTGGGCCGGTTAAGAGAAAGACGAGCACACCATGCAGATGTAGGTAATCCAGACAATGAAGGCACAAATTGAACCGTTGCGGATTTTCGGCATCTTCTCGCCCGGAACCAACTCGGCCGTCTTCGTATACACATCTGGTCAACTGTTAAGGGCATTCGGCCTGAGAACAAGAAGCCGAGTACATACCGGCACATTAATACAAAGTGGCGGTGAATATTGCTAATAACCAGGCCGCTGATTAGGAAGTATAAAGTTCTAAGCAACTTTTAAGGCAAGATATATTTGTATACATATATATAATAGGATTAGATGGCTTAATCCATAGAATTATCTTATGAATCTTGCCACTCTAGTGGCTGGTCGTGTTACTTGTGCTTTTAAAACTGACTCTACGCTTATTCTGTTAGTGTGTGTGTGGATGTCCTACTAAAAAGGACTCCCTGTGCTGCTTAGAACATACTCCGCAGCTCCGGCAACTAGAGTTTACTTTAGCAGATGATTACTCTAGTTCCCTTTTCCCCTTTGTTGCTTCCTTCGACTGAGAATTGAGTATATTGACTGGAAAATCCCACTCCTGTTGGTACATACAATGTTGCATATGTGCAAATGTTATCAGCATGATACCTATATATTACTGCACTAAAACGGTGACGGAAGTATTCTTCGGGATGCATGTTTAAATCACCAAAGTGTATGTGAGACACAGCTTAGATTGTAATTCGCCCAGATCACTATTTCAAGTCCAACATACTCTATTGATATAGAGTAAGGTAGAGCAAAAGCGTCTGAATTCTAACTAGAATAAATGAACACTTCTTTCCGAGGTCTCCTCCTCACAACAATCCACAGTGCCATTATCCTCCTAAGGTATAGTTAGCATCTTGTCAAGTATCGTGGTGTAAGGGCTGACCTTGCTGAATTCGTTTACTTTCTTAAGCAGAGTATGAAGCAATTGCATTGATAGCTGTATTATCGAAATTATAGCATCCTCCAAGCTCAAAGTCCTTTGTTGTAGAATCCACATAGCCTTTGCCAATGGCCGTGAAGAGGTCCCCACAGTTACCAGGCGCGAAGAAGTACGCTCTCTGATGTGTGCCCCCCCAGGTCGTGATTTTGAATGACTTGAAGCCCTTAGGCCAAGTCGCACAGGTGCTATCCCAGACATTGACATCCTGGACAGTATCTTTGCAATGCATGTCACTGTAGGTAGTCATGACAAACGCGGATGCGCTGGTAGTGAGGCCAGCTAGAACAGTGACGGCAGAAGCAATAGAGAAACGCATGTTGACGAGGGAGAGATTCTCGAAATTAGAATATTAGAAGAGACAAAGTAAGAGATAAGACTGGGTTTGCCGAAGTATCTTGAGTGGATGAGCTGTGTCAATAGATATAGAGCAGGGAGCGAAGGTGTTTATATACTTGAGCTGCCGCGAACTTCGTCAACATTCGCACTCGTGCCCACCAAGAACAAGACCATATAGCCTTTTCATGGAGTACCTGTAACCTATCAGATATGCATAGAGAAAAATGTCCATACGTAAGGCCTCCCAAATCCTTTTTCTAAAGATAGTGGAGTAAATATAGCCAATTGTAAACATAACAGAAACCACGCAGGGGATGTCTGGTTGACTTGTAAATCCTTGTCTGTCGATCTGCCTGCTACTCCTGGAGTTTTAGACTTTGGCTAAACCCATTATGGCTTCAAGGTTCGGCCCCAAACCCCAAGCCACATATTCTTTTCGGTCTAACCCCGTATAACCCAACCTAACTGAATGGCTATGTACATACTGATCTACAGATTATAGGTTGTGGTCGGGCGCCTAGAACCCATGATAGGTTAGATTGAGCTTGGGTCTGAATGGCGTAGTCTAGTGGAGCTTGGACGCCTTACTCGTTGGTTACGATCGTGATAAGGTAGGAGATGGGCGCCTAAGACAAGCTTGATCAACTTTCTTCAATATAGAGTTCGTGAGATGGGGCAGTGACGATGTTCCCTGGAAGAATTAACACGGAGATATTGACTCTGACTATAATGATTCTGGAGGTTTATCAGTTAGTCACCGAGCCTGCTAAATAGCCAGGCAGTGGATATGCACATGCATAACATAGAGGAATACTGTGTTAACTGTGCTCAGTTGTATATAAAAAAAATGAAAGACTCTTGAGCTCCTAAGGCATAATAAGAAAGTTTAACGTCTCCAGGGCCTGAAAAGGGGTTAGTTTGCTGCACGTCCCTGGGCCGTGCTGCAAGTTGGGGAAGCGGAGATCTAAGACTGGTCTTTTTCCCTCGCATGATACTAGCGAGTGGCCCATGCCACCGGCAATTTTCAGTGGTTCTTTTGCTGTAACACCGAAACAATCCTGTCCGGCTCTGTGCTCCTAGTTTTGTGGGGAGTCTCTGCTCCGCCTCACTTGACAATTTGGCATCTGAGAGGAGTCTCCAATGAGGGAGGACCGTTGGCAGAAAGCGGTTCGGTGAGCGATGACCTTGCCTTCCTAGAGTGATGTTTATGTCCAGAGCCAGAGTGAGCAATGGCGACAAGCGACTGAACAAAACACTCTAGGGGCGGTATTTGTCATACGAGGGCATCAGTCAGTCCGCACTCTTAGTGAAAACACGTTCTCATCTCCTAGAATATTAGATGCACTATCTCCGAGCCATGCTTCCGCCATGACACAAGTAAAATAAAAATGAACGTACTCTTAGATTGGAAGGTATTGCCATTGTCTCAGGCTTAATATGAATTAGTTTCATTATCCTCTACATGAACAGACTGGCTTTTGTTAGCCAAGTCACGCTTCACTATGATAGGACCACGGTCGAATGGCCAGGATTCTCCCCCACTCCCAGATACATGATAGGTTATAGGTTAAATTGTCTCATCCCGCAGTTGACGGTTCCGCAGTACTCATTTGCAACCAATGAAGATACCTCCAGCATACTATAGTAGGGTAACTCAGGTTCCGATATACACCCACTTACGTTAGCCAGCTAGGGCCCATAACAAAACTATGTGACAAGGAATTTATTTAACAGCTTGCCTTTAGCGCCTATGTTCGACATATCATGCTACGAACGAATCATATGTGTGACTGTGTCCACTATCGAGGCTTAGCACGTAACGATACTTGCCTCTAGATGTAGAGGGTCGTATTTATGGCTCGTAGGTTATTCTGCTTCGGACTGGAGCGCACACGCCAGTAATTCACAAACTTATTGGAATCTGCCAGTCTGAAGGTAATTAAGTTCTGGACCCAGAAGGGTGATAAACAGGGAATTATTGAGGCGGGATTGGCTTAAGTTTGTGGCATGCTGTTATTCTCACCGATATGTCAATGGCAGTGTGTAGGGACCGGTACATCAAATAATGTATCTAGCTGACTATGATGATATGCACCAATCTTATTGGCGCAGTATTTAATTGACCCCACACCATAGTTGGAAGACCTACCCGTACCCAGTATCTGATAAGGGATGCCACCTCTGGAGCGCGTGTCACGCCGCTCACTAGGTGCATGAGCCTAACTTAACAGCCACGTTGGTTATACACGTCAAAATCCTTCAGTAACCGGATGCTGGTAGCGACCCACCAGGCCTCGGCATTGGAAATGCATGTGTTTTCACTGTCTGAATCTGCCGTATGTTTTGTGCCAATCAAGGGCTGGTTTCACACACAGCTTAGATCCAGCACCACTCAGGCTACCATGTGGTACGAAACGGGGTTTTTTTTTCGCAAGGTAGATCCTCATCATACCTAAGGGAGTTTAACCAACTGCAACTTCGATCTTTTATTGGCTAGCCTGGGTTCGGCCATGCAGCATCAAATCCCGTGTCAAACCCAGACGACCATGTTTCATCGATGAAGGGCCATTGCATCATTTCTGTCTCGAGTTCATGTGGATCCACCATGACCTGCTCACTAAAGGTTATGTTCGCGTGGGCTGGACAACCTGTTGGTCCATGATTTTGAGGCATGGCAGCATCCCTCCCAGCTGTATCTCGCCTACGCGAGATAGCTACATCATGGCGCGGACGCGAACAACGGATATCCCCATACTCATCCAGTGTACTGGCTAGAGTGAGATGGCCCGGGCGATCGCCAGAAGCTGTATGCTCGTGGTTGCTTTTTGCGGTTTCGTAGAATCTGCTGGCCTCCTGTACGGTCCGCCACTACTAACGGTTAGCTTGCTAAGTATAACGAGGGAAACCGGTCAAGCATACCCAACTATGGCCGACTGGCCAGAAGTCACAGAGCCGTTCCAAATACGTGAAATTGCCTCTTTTCTCTCGCTCAGCCCGCTCTTGGCCTCCTGGGTAACCCCGCGGCGAAACAGTGCCATACATATTGATATGAGCGGCGACAAAGACGCTGAAGCCAGCGTAAGGAGTAATTACTGACGCGCCGGAGGCTTCCAGGGCAGACAAAATGCCACCGATGTTCTGGGCTGCTTCAAATAGCTCTTCAATCGCGGCCTCGCACCAGGTAGATTCTTCCAAGTTCGTTGCGACCCGTGGATCATGATTCGGGTCATGCATAAGCTTTAAACTCGATAGCACGCGGTCGCGATGAAGAAAGAGGACGCTAGACGTCCCAGTTAGCCTTTGTATCAGCGGCTGCATAATATAATAATGAGACATACCTCATGAAATAAACCAAGTTGATGTAGGCAAAAAGCTCCCCGTATCCCAGAGCCACATGTGCTTGGGCACTCGTACTTGGATACCGGACCGTCACATCCTGCAGGGACCGCCATTCGTCCAATTCCTCCTTCAGGTTTTCCCACGTTTTCTGCGGCGATAGCTCGGTATTCAACGATGATGATGTCCGGCCTCGACGGCTTTCGTTCGCAAAGCGCAGAATACGCACAAATATGTCAAACCCGCGCGTGACGATGGTCAAGCCGTGGTCAATGGTCATCGCAGCGGAAAGCGGGGAATCTCGTGTGAGATTAGCAGGCATCAGTCGACGAGATGCTCGCCGACCAAAATTGAAATCATGGTCACCAATGGGCAGTGGTACCGATATCTGGCGAAACGATAGGGCGAAATGTTGACGGGCACCCGAGCTCAACTCACAGTCTTGGGCGAAGCAGCACCAATACGTGCGGACCAGCTGCTCGTATTGAATCTGGGAGGCATGAAACTCGTCTGGACTATGTTCCATGCTGTCATCTGCAGTTTTCAGGAGCGATTGAATCATGTATGTGGCCATTCCTACTCTTATGTGTAAGCAACCTTCAACACAGCTGAGTATGCATACTATATACAACATACCACTGTACATCCACGCCTTATAAGGGCGGCCTGATCCCCATTCATATAACGAAACGATCACTAAAGACTGTGCTAAGTAAAGAGAAGGGCCTTCAAAGGCCCGATGAGCCAACTGCACTCGCGCATACTCGGCGTATACTTCTCCCGGTTGCAGCTGATGTCCCGGCAGGAATCGCGCACACAGGGCGAGCAATGAAGCCACGAATACCGAATCCACCGATGAGGGATTCGTGGAAATTTCTGCAATCAACGACGGATAGTGAAGAAAGTTGGCCACAGGAAACTTTTTGCGATAAATGTCACAAGCATTGATAAGGACAGACGAGGGAATTGAAGCAATTGGGTTGGAAGATGTGGCAACTGGACACCACTGCCTGTTATTGTTTCCGTTCACGGGACAGCTGTCTGCTCCTGACCTCGAGCTTGGCCTTGTCTTTGACTGAACACGCAATGAGTCTCGTCTAGGGCGCAATGGCGACGACCGCGGGTCTGAGAGTACACAGGACTGGCGATTGAGGCGTTGACACCGCCGACAGGGAGGGTGACCGTCATGGACACACTTGACCTTTGATTGCCTGCAATGGTGGTTACTAATCTACTCAATTGGGCTTTGTCTTATCACCACCTACCGACAAGCATCACAGGATATCGAAAGACGCATTATCAGTGTATCTCATTGGCATTTCTGTAGATCTGTCGGGAATGTCGAGAGTATTTGATAGGTGTGTGTCGGGAATGTCGGGAATGATGAGTAATCCTTAACTCTTCATTAGTCACGCCGGGTCTTTTATCCCAATCAAGCGGTCGGCCACCGAACTTCAACCCACCCGGCAGAATCATTTAAACAATCCAGCTTCCCTCGAGATCTAAAGGACCGCCTTCCCCTTCTGTTCAAATTGCAGCAGAGTCAGGTGACTTGGAAAGCAGTTCGATGGTGGAGATCCAGGTGACAATTGATGGGACAACATGACAAGTACTGAGACAGCTCTATAATGCCAAGGTCTCATCTCGATTAGATATAATAGTAGAATTCAGGGCTTTTAACCAGTTAGCAGGGTCTGAATATTAGTAACTATTCTGTAGTAGTATCTTTGTGATCTCGTAAATATATATTTCCTGGTCAAGCCATATGCCATGCCAATGAAGCTTTGCCATATTGTTTTCAAGTAGGATGCGAAAGGGGAGTATATCTATATCCCATGTTGGTACTAGGGGGGCTCATAACGCCCAGCAAGTGTGAAAGTGCTAGCCTAGATAGGATAGTCGTGAATAACAGAATCAATGAGAGATGAGGCACCTTTCCACCATTGAGAACCCATCCAGATGAGCCATTGCCATGTCCCCAAGAACATCTGTCACTTCTCCAGATTGTCTCTGAGTCAGTGCACCTATGTTAGTGGGGTAGGCTTCCTCCATAAGTTCAGGGATATGATGAGCTGTTGTTGATGCGACTCTGGGTTTGTGGAGCGCAATCCTCGTGTGGTTAATGTGTACATTAAATTCTTGGATTCTAAAGAAACATTTATTCGGCAAGAAAGTTTCTCGGCATATTTTGCTACGGTGCATTAATTCAAGTACCTGATTGGGCTTCGCTTTTCTGGGCCTCTTCGCTAGGTTGAAGATGCTACGACTCGGACCGCCACACTGCCTAGGAAACTGAATCCGTACGGAGCATGTTCCGCCAAGAAGGTAGTAGCCCGTGCCATGTTTAGCGGCGGATTAGCCGCATATCTGAGGGCACACCGGCAAATTCCAGAGGTAGATAACATGTTGACCGCCGTTAGATTGGTGGAAGGATCAGGGCCGAACATCTTCGCTTGTGCTAGCTTACCGTCTCGGCTGTGTCTAGCACGGTTCTCGGTCTAGTAGTATCATTGCATCGTACTGTCAAAGCCATAGGAAGTTTCAGGCCTCCAAGTTCTGACAATACAACTTGTTAATATTAACGCTCCTCCTTTGCCGAGACGTTCAGACCCGCTTGGCAAGCGTCGTAAATGCCGAGACGCAAAAATGATATCCATAAGTACTGATAATAACGACCCGTGGAATGATCCTGGAAATATAAATGCTGAAATATAGCCTTTCCTGGTGTTCTATTCATCTGGTGGTGGATGTTCCCCACACAATAGCCCAGCTATAATGGCACTCCAAAATTACATAGTATCATTCACCCATCACTCAGAGTATATCGCGAAAAACCTTTCGTTAACCTCTCTCCTTTCCACTCTCGCTGTCGCCTACTTAATTTACCAGGTCCTTCACGCAGCATGGAATATTTCAGCTTTCCACCCCTTGGGCCATATACCCGGACCGAGGCTGGCAGCTGCAACGTACCTCCCCGAATTCTACTACGACGTCATAAAGTTCGGCCAGTACACGAAGAAAATCCAACAATTTCATGAAACTTACGGTCTGTCCGTCTCCTGAGATATACGGTACAATTAGTACTAACTGACATCAAAGGCCCGATTGTGCGCATTAGTCCCAATGAGGTCCACTGCAATGACGTTCGTTTTGCGGACGAAATATACCCTCTAGGTGGCCGAAAGCGTGACAAGCCTCTCCACCAAGTTAGGGGCAGTGGGGCGTGAGCATATACCACAAGTTCTTTGTACCGTGCGAATATCTAATCATGTCACCAGAATGGCCAATGCAATATTTTCAACCGTTGACCACGATATCCACCGGGTTCGACGCACTGCCATAGCCAAATTCTTCTCGCGCGGCCAGGTTTCACGACTCGAACCGAAAATCCACAAGCTCGCCCAACGTCTCTGTGACAAGATTCTAGACCAAGGGAAAGATCCATTGGATATCCCGTCAGCCTACAGCTGTTTTAGCACAGATGTCATTTCCGACTACTGCTTCGGTGAAAGCTATGGTTTTCTGGATCAGAAATCCTGGGAACCTAATTTCCGGAAGCCTATCTTTTCGCTCTTCACTCCCGTTTTCGCCTTTCGCTTCTTTCCCTTTCTTGAGCCTTTGGCGATTGCGGCTTCTAGGTGGGTTTCTCCTGTTTGGGTCGTCTTGTCTAGATTCCGAGCTAATGAGAAAAGTATTTCCAAGCATCTGTCCGAGGACATGGGGCTATTAATACAAACACTCACCGTGAGTTCTGCTAGCTGTAAGTAGGAAATACAATTTGAGTGGCTAATTATGAAACTTCTCATTAGGTCGATATGCCAGAAAGCATTAAGAAAACAAGGACAGATCTCGATGCAGGAATCACAAAAAAGGAGCATACGGTGTTTGGCTCACTACTTGAGTCAGACTTACCCGCAGAGGAGAAATCAGTACAACGCTTGACGGACGAAGCTGCATCTCTGATTGCTGCTGGCACGGAGACCGTTGGGTGGGCCTTAGCAGTCACTACATATTATTTGCTCTCTAATCCCGAAAAGCTCCAACGTCTGAGGAAGGAAATCAGTGAAGTCGTGGATGCTTCGGGGCAACTACCCTCTTGGACGACGCTGGAGAAGCTCCCATACCTGGGTGCCGTTATCTATGAGGGCCTCCGATTATCGTACGGCGTTTCCGCACGCACTGCACGTGTCGCAACTGAAGAGGACTTGGTGTATCAGGGCGAGTGGACCGCTAAAGGCAGCAAAGGACCAACCACGGTCAGATACAGGATACCGCGGGGTTTTGCGATCGGCATGTCTTCTATGATCATGCATCATAATGAGAGCGTTTTCCCGGAATCGCACACATTTATCCCTGAACGATGGTTGGATGATCAGATGCAGCGGAACAAGGAGCTAGAACGCTCTATATTCAACTTTTCCAAAGGTTCTCGGGCTTGTGTCGGTATAAAGTAAGTTAGATATCTCTTTCTTTTATTCTGCTCTAAATTGGCATCCCGATTGACGCCTTTCGATAGCCTTGCTTTCTGCGAGTTGCATGTTGTTCTTGCAGCTTTGACCATGCGAGTGTTCCCGCATATGCGGCTGTACGAGACTACGGAAGACGATGTCAGATATGATCATGATTTATTTAATCCCCTTCCTAAAGCCAGCAGTAAGGGTATAAGAGCTGTGATTGTATAGCCATACGCAGCTTAGACAACAGAATGATATAACTTTGGCGCTGTGGCGCTAATCTAACCATCCTAGCTATGCCTTGTCTATTGTATTCCTCGAAATCAGTTAGGTTGATTGGTCAGTTGTCGTTAGATTAATCAAAATGCTTTTATCTAGCAACATTCGCAATATAGCTAGAGAGAGGTAACTAAGGAGAGACACTGACAATGCTACATATCTGCGGCGACGATTTTAAGCACATTTTTGGCGAGCCGCATGTCGCCAAAGATAATCTTGAGCTCTTTGACTATTTCACCCGAGAATACAAAACTATCACTACGAAGCTTCTCGCCCAACTTTCCGATGTGTTTAATCTAGCCTGGGTACTTATCTCTGCCTTGTTTGATGAAGAAATACTTGTGACCCCATTCACCTCTGGATTTCGACTTCTATCCTACAAGGATGCTACCGGGGCAGAAAAATGCGGGTCACGAATATATTATCCTCCTCTTTCATCGGATACCTCTACATCTATCGCCTTCCTCGGCCCGGTAAATTTAGTCATCCAGCCCATTTCAATAGTTGCCCAGTATGTTCGGAGTGGCCAACATCAATATTTCGTCATCAACGCTTCGAACTTCATGCGTACGATGGGAAACAGGCTCCAGTGGTAACGGCTCTCGTGTGTAGTGTTTCTTATCACGCAGGAGTCAGCACAATATTCCATGAGCTAGGGCATGGTCAGGGCACTTCATATGAACTGCAGGCTTTTTTACTTCTATTTCTATCCCCTTCTCTGTCTTAAATCCACTTTGTTGTCTAGTCCGAATCCACTAATCAAGTGTTTTATCACACAAAATTAGGTCGGCCCCACGAGCCGATAGATAGTCCACTCATGAGAGGGGCTCAAGCATCGAGCTCCCAAGTCAAAACACTCCGAGCAGATCCAAAAATTGAAGCAGGTCTTGCAGTCGTAGTGGACCTTGCTGGCGGGTATAAATCGAGTGCATACATCACAGTCCCCCAAAATCCCATCTGCGTTGACTAAAGGCCCTTCCACCCGATGATCACTTTCATCAACCTCAATATGATGCTTTTTGGCCCAGTGACCTATAAGTTCGACGATTTCAGCGTCTCCACATCTTACCGCCCACCACAATAAAGTCTGATTCAAGTCATCTTGGAAGTGAATTGGGTATTCTGCCAGCGCAATCAACCGTTTGACAACGTCCATGTGACCGTTTCTGACTGCCGCAAATAGAGGTGTCGAACGATAGTGATCTTTGATATTCGCATTGGCTTTATGCAGAAGAAGAATATTTACCACATCAAGGTGTCCCCGGGCAGCAGCTTGAAACAGCGGTGTTCGGTTCCATCGATCCAAGGCATCGACATGGGTGCTTGACGTCTGCAGCAGTGTCTCAACCACCTTAACATGACCACGATATGCGGCTACATGTAGTGGGGTACTTCCTAGTATGTCACAATCTGTGAGATTCGTACTCATCTGTAGGAACAGTTGGACAAGTGCAGTATGTCCGGAAGATGCGGCAATAAATAATGATGTTTTTCCCATATCATCCTTTGCAGTAGCATCCGCACCGTGCTCAAGAAGTAGCTTGACTACCTCGATATGACCTTGCAACGACGCAAGCAACAGCGGTGTACATCTATCAGCATCCTTGGCCTCAATATTGGCATCTCGTTCGAGAAGTAATTTGACTATTCCAATATGGCCATACATTGACGCTAAATGTAGCGGTGTACTTTCAAGAATGTCCTTTGCTACAGTATCTGTCCCTATATCAGCAAGTATCTTAAGCGCAGCAGCGTGACCTTGAATGGAGGATGCTAATAGAGGCGTATCTCGACATTCATTCGTATAACCGATGTCTGCACCCCACTTGAGAAGCAGCTTTACCACCTCAACATGGCCATACCCTGAGGCTGCGCAGAGAGGTGTTATTCTGTCATTGGTTGCAGCAAAGATGTCTGCGCCATGCTCAAGAAGCAACTCCACTATCTTGGTATGGTTCTTGCAAACGGCCGTATAGAGAGGTGTCATTCCGTTATTGGTTGCAATAGAGATATCTGCACGATGCTCAAGAAGTAATTCCACTATCCTGGTATGGTTATTGCAAGCGGCTGAATTGATTGGTGTCCATCCATCCATGTGTGTAATATTGATATCTGCACCATGTTCAAGAAGTAACTCTACTATCCTGGTATGGCCACAGTCGGCGGCCGAATTAATTGGTGTCCATCCATCCCTGTCTGTAGTGTTGATATCTGCACCATGTTCAAGAAGTAACTCTACTATCCTGGTATGGTTATTGTCGGCGGCTGAATTTATTGGTGTCCATCCATCCTTGTTTGTATTGTTGACATCTGCACCATGTCCAAGAAGTAACTCTACTATTCTGGTATGGCCACGGTCGGCGGCTGAATTAATTGGTGTCCATCCATCTGTGTCTATAGTATTGATATATGCACCGTGCTTGAGGAGTAGCTTAGCTGGCTCAAGATGCCCTCGGCCACATGCCACATGAAATGGAGTGCATCCATTGCTATCAGAGGTGTTGGCATTTGCGCCGAATTCTATAAGCAGTCTGACCACCTCTGTGTGGCCATTGCGAGACGCGGTAAATATTGGAGTCCATCCGTTAATATCCGGCATCGCAACATCTGCCCCGTGCTCAAGGAGGGTTCTAACAATCTCGAGATTCCCCTCCTCGCTAGCTACCCCCAGAGGTGTCTGATCATGATAGCCCTTGTCGTTTATGTCGTACTTGAGTTCAAGAATCAAAAAAGCCACAGTCTCTGTAAGTCCAAACCAGGCTGCGTAGTATAAGGGGCCAGCTGTTGCGACTCCACATGTCGTATTCTGCTCCTCAGCCTTCGTGTCATTTGCGTCAAACCACCCTTTCCACGAAGCCCAGTTTGGGTTGCTTAGGTCAAAGAGGGTAGTGATCGAGTTCATTAGTTCGGTGTTTCTCATGTCACCAAGCTTGGCATGTTGGTACCAAGATCCGGCCGCATACTTTCGAAAAGCGCTTAGAACCTCTTCGACTTGTACGACGGAGGTCCCAAACCAGGCTTCTTGACTGTTCACAAAGCGAAGGCACTTTCTGGCAAGTAACGTGCTCTCGATGGCCTCAGTTGATGAGCTGAGCGCCGCATTAAGCTGCAGAGCTTTACCTTCGATCGAAAGATTGCGCAGCAAGTACTCCTTCACTGAGAAGTGTGCCAGATGCACCGTCTTCAATCTGGCGTCCCTCTTATCTTGAGGATCCCTGACTTCTAAGAGTGACCCACAGAGATCTACTATCTCCGTAGTCACGTAGTCCTCGTCAATGCTATCCGGCAAATCATCCAGTAGAAGTTCACCATCTTCCTCGCCTATGACTAGCGCCCCAGATATCTCACAAATGGTCAGTGGACGTAGGCTAAACGCGGTCCAACGTAGGAGGGATAAAGCTCGGCTCTTGTCTTCCTCTGTAAGTCGCATAATCTTCATCCAGTTGCGTTCGTATATGTGTTCAATGCCAGATGGAGTAGAGTTAATGACGTGTTCAAGCTTCCTTTGGCTTTTGCCGCCGCGCAGAGTGTCTTGCTGCAGCCTGATCCATAAGAACTGTCCGTTACAGCGATCGGCCAGTTTCTTTGTAATCTCGTCCTTTGCTTCATCGCTCTTCGTCGACAATTTCTCCTCTACAATACTTCTAGAGTACGTCAAAATATCGTTTTGAACATCCTCGGGTGTGATCCGATGCTCAAACACCGGGTCATAGGAATCGTTGTTTGAAAGACCACGTCGAATTTCTGGCTCATCCCGGCTAATAATCATGATCCGCGTGGATGTTCCCGTGGTCGCTCCTCTTAGCGTTCTGAGAAAGCTAGTAATGGAGTCGTCGCTATTTCCTGGCCAGGATCCTTTTACCCAATCGCATTCATCCAATCCATCCAGGATGAATGTGCACCCGGGGATGGCTGATACAATGTCTTGAAGAATACTGAGAACATCCCCGCGTGCTGCTCTCCGCCCTTGCGTTGTTTCCCACTTTTCGTGAACAAATCTGAATACTTCCGGGTGAGCCATCAGTTGAGATAACCATTTTCTCATTGCTAAAAAGGGGTCCCTGCGTTCAAAGTCTGACGAAAAGAAGAAGTGGGCAGTAGGTGTGCCCAACATGAGCAATAAATGCTCAGTTATCTTCGCACACAGTATAGATTTTCCAAAACCTGCAGGACCATTAATCCATAGACACTTGGCCTGTCTAGAGGGGAAATCCGAGGAAGACCAATTGAGAAACCAGGGTCGGTCGAGAACCCATTGGCAGGAGCCTTCGACTCTTCTTTCCACATATATCTCGTAACGCTCATTTGGATAGTAATCACCTAGTAGCCAGGTTTGTATATGCCGCCTTGTCTCGACTTCACTTATGAGTAAACATTCAAGAGCCAAAGAGGAAAGACATATCTACCTTCATGGTCATGTTCAATCCGCTCTATCAGGGTTTTAAATTCCACCGTCCAAGCCCCATCGCCTCCAGATTTGCCTAGCTCTAACAATCAGTCTCCTATGGTATCGAAAAGACCAAGGTTATTGCATACCCCTAGTCGCCGTCGATCCTGCACCTTTATCACAATCGATTGGGACCAAGCTATGGAGGTCGTCCACCAGCGATGAAAACTGCGCAACCTGTGCGATGCGCTTTTCTTTGCCTCTTAGGGCCCAGTCAAATCTTTGCCTTTTTGACCCACGCGAGGTCAGCGAATGACCGTGTTTCCGAAATATTGGGCTCTCGAAGGAGCCAGTTTCTGTTCTTGATTTGGGCGCCGAGGAAAGATCATATTCCTGCCCACAGACATTCTTGATGGCTAAAAGCAGATTTTGAACATTTGATTGTGTTCGTGGATCATCGAGAAGCCCGTGGTGCTTACTCGATACACTCTCATGTTCAACTCCCACTGCTTCGCCCCATTTCTGTAGGCGAAGTTTCTGTGCCTCGAATTGAGCGGTCAAACAATGCGACTCACTCCCAAAGTCCTTCCATGAATCATGCTTATTGACCACGTCTAGGCAAGTATTGAATAAGCCGAACAATCCTACAACTCCGACCGCAAGACCAACGGGCTCCATGGCTGCGCATTAAGTGTATGGATGGATAGCCCACAGGAAGTTGTGTCATGAGCTGGCTGACCGCAAGGCTGATTATCTACCTCGACTTAGTGCGGGGAAACTCACTATACTTTGTATAGTTAGTAGGATGAGTATCGATAAATCTTATTCTTGGCATCTCGGAGCATTGAGTTCCAACTAGATTATAAAAGATAAGAACTGGAACCGGTATACAAGTGCCAGTCAAAGAGACCGAGGCGATGGAGAAGACAAACAACGATCCCAACAATCTAGGATTAGTTCGCAATATGAATTTGGCCTGACGAGCGTTGACGACGTAGCCAATCATGACAGCATTCAATAACGGCACTATGCTGAAAAAGGAAAAGCTGGTGGTATTAGATCTCGAATTATTACGCGGTATATCCATCCATAGAGAGGTATAAATATAGGTGCAATGTAGACGACTGGTGATTCATTTCTCACAACTTTCCCACAACGACGTGCCAACAGCGCGTGTGTGCCCCTCCATAGTCCCTTCCACAGCAAAGGTCTATATCCTGTAAACACGCAATGGCCCCCCTTGTGCTCATAACCGGTGCCACCGGACTCATTGGCTTTCCAGTACTCTTGGAAGCACTTAACAATGGATACAATGTGCGCTTCACAGCTCGCTCTGGCGAAAAAGCTGAGAAAGTCACATCCAACCCCGTCATCCAGGCCCTTAGTCCTGGGGACCGACTGTCATCCATCATCCTGCCCGATACAACAGTAGACGGCGCCTTCGACGCCGCCCTACAAGAGGTTACATACGTGATCCACGTGGGCTCCCCAGTGCCAGTCCCCGGATTCGACCCAATCACGCAAGTATGGGAGCCCACAATCAAAGGCGTATCCAATCTACTCGCGTCAGCACTGAAATTCCCAAACATCAAGCGAGTCGTGATCACATCCTCAATCGTCGGAAACATGCCTCCAATTCCCGATCCATTCACGACAATCACTGCCGCGTCACGGGTCCCTTTACCCGGTCCTCCGCCAACGAGCTTCTCCAATCTGTTCGAAGCATACGCATTGGCCAAAATCACCGAAGCAAATAATACAGACGCATTTGTTGAAAAGAACAACCCCCATTTTAGTGTGGCACACATCATGCCCGGCTACGTCTTCGGACGCAACGAGTTGGCTCTTACTGCGGACCAGGTCCTTAAAGAGAATAGCTCAAACACATACTTAATGGCCCATATAACGGGCCAAGAGATTCCGTTTCCGTTGCATGGTGGCTATGTCCATATTGATGATTTAGCCGATGTTCATTTGAAGGTACTGGGTCTTGAACCGGGACCGGAAACTCCTAGAAACTTCGGTGCTTGTACCAACCTTGATTACTCTGTTCTCTTTGGTTCTATTGAGAAGTTCTTCCCCAAGGCCGTTGCAGATGGGACATTTCAACGTGGAAAGCTGGCTACTTTGCCTTTTGCCTACGATTCGAGTGAGACAGAGAGAATTTTGGGCATAAAGTTCCGCTCATTTGAGGACGCTGTCGTGGATGCCGCGAGACAATATCTGGAGAAGCTGGGTAAGGAATTGGCATGATGTTTTATATAAAGCTTTTGTGGCATTCGTAACGATTGGAACCAACATATTCTAGAGGGTAATACCGACTTTTTCTATAACGATCGGACATAGTTTATTATAGATTTGTGTATCCCCGGCCTAATGGATGCTGTTGATTCAAATTTTGACGCTTTCTTCATAGCGGATGCTCTTCACTTCCATACTTAATGGTGGATTAGCTTCATATATACCTTTCACATTCTTCTTGTAAGGTATTCGTAGCTAGAGGACCACGTGGCTCGTATTGTTAATGCTATCTATGCACTGTTCACCTATTTGAAGTCAGCTTGGCAACAAGCTTCTAGAAGAATACTACTTGGCTGAACAAAGTAAACCGAATCCAAACCGTCGAGCAAGTCATGGCAATTGTAGTTAGTCGATGTCTAGTTTGGAGAAACACCACTAAAGATGATTAGTTTGCCGGTATAACATCTCTCCACGCAAGGTACAGTCCATATTTAGGACTAACCCTCGGAAGTACAACACCACCTATACAGTCCCAATAATACTGCAAAAGGCCATATCACACCAGATTCAGTCATCAAGATATTAGTCATATTAAAATCTATAACGCTCACGAATGCGCTCCCAATGCGACAAAAAAATGCAGCAGATTAAAACATGCAAATCGCTCCTGAAAATGCCATCAAACAGACGTCCACTGCTGAACCCACGCATTAAACTTATCCACCTCCAGCGACTCCGTCGCCCAAGAGGTAACAAGCCTAACCACAGCCTGCTCCCCATCCAACGGATCCCAGGTATAGAACCGGAACCGTTCCTCCAGCCGTCTAACCAACGCCATAGGTAATGTAACAAAGACCTGATTGGTATCCGTCGGCGCAGCCAACAAATAACCCAATTTCTCAAAGTTCGCCGAGATACGCTGTGCCATGGCATTGGCATGTGCCGCAAGATCAAAGAAGAGGTTCTCCCGGAACAACTCTGCGAATTGCACACCCATAACGCGAGACTTGGCCAGCAAGGCTCCGTGTTGTTTCAGGTGAAAAATAAAGTCCTCGGCGAGGTGGCTTCGTACGACGATCGCCTCTCCCAGGAGTGCGCCCATCTTCGTACCTCCGATCCAGAAGATATCTAGGAGGTCGACCAGATCGCGGAGTGTGAGATCATTGGACGGCGCGCTGAGGGCGACTCCGATGCGGGCGCCGTCCATGAGCAATAAGAGCTTCCACCGTTTGCACACGGCGGAGAGTTCTTGGAGTTCGCGTTTGGTGTAGACTGTTCCCAGCTCGGTGGCGTTGGAGATATACACCAAACGGGGCTTAGCGCTGTGGGGGAAGAATTGGTTCTGGCGGACTGCTCGGTCCAGATTCTCGGGGGTCATTTTGCCTCTTACACCCGGCACGACGATGGTCTTGTGACCGGTGGCTTCAATGGCACCGGCTTCTTTGCTGACGATGTGGCCCGTGTCTACTGTTAATACGGCCTCGTAGGGCCGGAGACAGCTGGCGATACAGATCAGGTTGGCGGATGTGCCGCTGGGCACAAAGTGGATGGCTACCTCATCTTCGGTAGCTTGGAGTCGAGTCCGGATTAACCGGCGAGCTTCGTTGCTGTATTCGTCATAGCCGTAGGAAACTTGTTGAGTGGAATTCGTGCGCAGAAGGGCTTCGAGTAATTGTGGGTGGGCTCCTTCGCTGTAGTCGTCGGTAAAGCTATATTGAGGCAGAACCTCAGTCTCTGGACAAGAGGCAGGCATTGTTTTGTTTCTAGAACAACCACGGAATCTTAAAGTCAATTGCTATAGAGCAGGGAGGTTTTAAAACATAACAGATGATTGGGGATAGATAAATTTATAGAAATGAAAAATATCCCACGGTCGGGAATGAGTCAACCCTAACAATGATGATATTGATAGGGGAGATCCACTTTATTCCCGACGTCGGGAATAACAGAAGATTCCCGTTCTTATTATGTCACGTTAAATGGAGCCCTGCGTTCTAGAATGGTCCACTTTATTTATTTCCCCCCTTGCTGGATGGATTACTGTCGATTGAGCTGCTCAGCATTTCCCACCCGTTTGGCAGTACAATCCCGACGCATTGCCAACTCAGACGTCAGATGAGTACATGCATATCCCAATGGCTGGGACTTCGATCTCATGGATCTCATGAACATGAACAATCTCGTCACATAGCGGCATTGGCCTCAATACAGTGAAGGTGGTCTGTGGTCGACACGGGAGTCCATCCGTGCTACCCGTCGAAGGACAGATATGGGATGATCAATGGCACCAGGGGCAAATCGGAGTTAATTCGGCGCCCAAAGGTGCTCCTGTATCACGTTGGCTCACTGCCAATGGCGTCACCAGCTATCTCCACTGCAAAATGTTGGAGTAGAAAGTCACACACCGGTCGAGTCATGGATGAATGCTATAGCAGGACGTCTCCATCAACACGCAGTGGATCTCGGTGAACGAAACCCGAAACCCGATGTCATAGGACGGGAGTATTGGATCTCTGGGGTGTAAGCTTTTAGATTAATCATTGCCGTTGTTATCCGGTAGACGAGATATGGGGCTCAGATCTGTGGGTCTCGACACCGATGCAATGCATTGCTATCCTTCGCTATCCGGTTGGTCAGCTTGGTTAGATAAAAAAAAATGCTTCTTCAGGACCCCGATGTAAATGAATCTTGGGGGAAGACTGGACCACGACCTATCGTGCACATCTCAGGGGCCCCGGGTTGACTCAAGATATAAATGGCGGTGTTTTGTCTCTTCGCCATATAGTTTCCGGGTCAGGGTTGTTTTCATAAACTTGCACCATTCCCTGGGCTCCTTGACCATAATAAGCTGCGGGGAACCTTAGGATATTCAGCCACTAATCATAGCACAGTCGAACATCTTCCCTTAGCGCAACCGGGAAATGGTCAAGTTAACAGATTCTGATATATTGACCGGCATACTTGGGGCCTACTGACAGCATAGCACGCCAAGATTATACGTCCAAAGCAGAAAGGGTCCATGGACGGTGGCCACGGAGATGCTAAGCGCAGAGAGCAGGACCGTCTTGGAATAAAGTGGGGTCAGAGCGGTGGTGCAGATTTAGTGCGTTTACTAGTGGCATGGCATCTTGATCCTACCCTGCATGGTTGGCTTAAGAACTGGTTAAACTCTCCTACTAACCATTGCAAAGGGCCAGATATTGTTCAACACACCAATCAATAAAACTGATACTACTCTTCACCGTGCTCGGAAGTCCAATATCTTGTGGAAATCTCATAATATAACGCTATATACACATGGTCCCCGCAGTGGGCAGAAGCCTAGGATGCAGTAAACGCCGTCCTATAAGCTCTAGTGTCCGACCTGGATCTTATCCACATATAGCAGCAGCTGATCGGTCGGGTCTCTTATCTAAAAATGGTCACAACGGCATATCTCTGCGCTTATATCACGGATCGCAAGTCGGAGAACGAGATGGAATGTAACATGATATGCTTAAGAACGTGCTCACCCTTGAGTAACTGTGCCCGAACTTCCGGTTTGTTGTCTTGTCAACAGGCATAAAAGTTCGTAAACTGGCGGTGGGACCTTTGTTCTGCTATAGCCAATGGATATTGAATCATAACGATGCAGATGCATGGTGTGCATCTCCTTAACGATTTCCCTTCAAAGATAACCTCCCCCTCAAGGAGACTCATACTGAGATTTCGAGGCCATATCGCTCGCTTCTACATCCATCAGCACAACCGCCTTAGAGGGCTATTCGAATGCAAAAACTAGACCTGCTACGATGTAAGACCGACATCATCATCGCGGTCGTTCCGAACAATACTGCCCACAACCTCGCGCAACGAGTTAACATGTATCTCATTTTATATCGCAGGATAAACAACGACGGTGCGGAAGTGGTGTTTTCGGGAACCAAAGTTTGGCCAATCCAGAGCAATGGTAGAAGCCAAGACATCATTACCCGATTAGCTATTCATACTGGTTTGCATCGAGAAATAAGCGCGGGATAGAACATCATTATAGCGGACAACGCTCAGTAGAAGCTCTAGTCCGTGAAATGGCCTATCATATGTAGGTATTTCGGGCTGAAGGGTCACCATAAACAGGCCAGGCGAGGGCCCCACAGCTTTCCTGCGTGAACATCAGGATGAATGTTTGGCCATGGAGTATAGCCCACAGACAGGTTATCTGTTGGGTGGTAACCTGGAGCATTTCACATGTCCCTCACTTTCTCAAACCCCAAACCAACTTCGATAGATCGCTGGGTCTTACTAAGACGCACCAGGCATAAGGAGATACTAAAGAGGAAAGAGGCATGCAGAGGGCATGACATGCGGCATACGATAGATTCAAGAAGGCCCGAATCATTCCATGAGCGATAGCCTTTCTAGAACCCTTATAGTCACCAGGATGTCGATACAGTAGCTATCTAATGGTTGGTTAACGAAGTTGACAAATTCTTCCTTGAATAAATCACCATGATAATGTCACAAGAATCGATATAAGAATTCCAGATTTTGGAGATTGAGCGAATCATGATATGACGACGCCCCTAGAACATCTGTAAAATCATCCGTAAAATTAAACAATCCGTACCAGTCACCTGGCGCGGTAATATCCCCATTTTCCATGCTCGGGGAAGGTTGTAGGGCAGGCGCTAGCGTTGGGTCTTCGTGAATAGAGTCCATGGCTTCAGTCGGGGTGGGCAGATCCTGAGATTTATCGGCATCGGCACTTTTATCTGTAGTCTCAGTATGGGTTATTGGTTGGCCTGATGGTGCGACAATGTCTGTCAACCGGAGAGTACGCGCGGTGCTATCATCCAGGCATCGGAAGAAGAGATTTAGTACCCAATTTTCTATATCCCAGGTTTTCTGTAACTCCTGGAGTCCAAGAAGGCAGAGCTTTGCGCGGTGTTCTGCCAACTTCCTAGCCGTTCCAGATGTTCGGCGACAGTGGATAGTATGGATACACAGCGTTGAGAATGTATGGGTGATCCTATTACATTAGCACATCCCTGGGAAATAGCACGTAAGATCAGATGAAACACACAGATGAGTAGGCCCGTGTTGGACAAGGTTGTGTGACAACATGTCCTCGATAATCCTGGTACTTCTAGTGGCGGCATCCAGCGCAACTTGGCCTGCTTTGTCCACGGGAGGATTGGAAGAATTAAGGAACGATGGTCGGTGTAGGAGAATGTACAAGTTACTGAAAAGTCAGAAAGCCTTCATAGGACAGAGCACAAAGCAAACGACATACTTGTACGTCATGTGCAACAACCCAGTCAAAAACATGGCTCTCGGGGACGCTGCACTTTCTAGTTTCAGGGCTGCCGGTAAGCATGATTCCCATTCGCATAATGTTTGCTGTAACTTCGCCCGTGATGATTCATCGGTACCGGACTGCACAGGAAGATATTGTGTCGAGACAATAGTGCGCACTGTCTTCTTAGCATGGGCACCACCAAGGCAGTAAAGGGAGCATACATATCCTCGCTAATTTCGCCATTTCCGCTGGATAGACTATATCTTCATCTCTTTGTGCTCCAAACACTTGTGCATCATCCACTGCTTCCTCTTCCCGGATATCGCTCGGCTCAAGCATTGCAACATCGCAGTCTTCGTCTCGTATCCGAGGCGGAAGACCCAAGGCTGCAGCACTTTGCTGGTCGCGTATCTTCTTTTACGTTAGAGTAGTTTTACAATGAGGTACTGCAAATACCCACATAAAGGGCCCACCATATTCGTTTCCATAGTTTCTCTTCCCGCGCGGACGGGAAGGGTAATTTGGACCTAGGACAGTCAGCAACGCCACAATTTTGAGCGTTTTAACACCAACATCATATGCATGCCACGCTTTTGAGCCAAGCTAATAGCGACTCCTAGCCAGAACCTCGTATCACGTTCTTCAGATGGCCCTCCGCGCCAAGAGCTCAGCAAGAACAGTGACTGCAACTTGGTAGTCTTGTTCGACTCCCAGTCGGCATCATATATAGCCTTAGCTCGACTATAGAAGAGAAACTTGGCTCGATATCGAAGAGAGAACTCGGTGCGCGCAAAGTCTTCGTCAGTGCAAAGACTAACCCCAATGAAGAGCATCGACTGCAGCAGAAGGTGAGAAATATCACCTCGGACGTATGATTGTTTGACCGCTAAACGGTCCAAAATGGGAAAGCATGGGTGAAACCATGTGAAGTAGGCTCTCAGTAGTATCGCACAAGTGTCTTTTGGTGGATAGGAGAATGCGCCATCAGCATTCAGCTGCTCTTCCACCTTGCGCCTGTGTGCGCGAAGCGCTTCATCGCGTGTACTATTAGCATCCAGCCTTTCTGGGATAGGGTAGTGAAGGCGAGTATTTTGCATAGCATTCGCCGGGCCCTTCTCGGGTGACCGCCGTCCCTCGTCAATTACACACGTCAGGGGACTTGATTCTCCAAGGAACACAGTCTGATGAGAAACGCTTGTCGTATCTCCAGCGGATATCCAAGAAGTCCCAAAGCTGTTCCGGCTATGCGTCGCACTGCTACCGCGCTGTCCCAGATGATGACGCTGATCAGGAGAATCCGACGCGTCAATGTGCACAAGCGAACTTTCACCTGGCTGGAAAATGCTATGATCTGCGGAAACAGTCGAGTCTGAGATTATGGAATCTCCCTCGTGTGGAGTCCCCGGCTGCCGTAAAGCCTTCTTGCGAGGATACCTGTAGCAACAGATTGGCATGTCTACTTCCTCGGTACAAACATGGGTCTATTGTATGTAGATCAAGCTTACTTTCCTCGCTTGGAGACCCCCACTTCACAGGGAACATTCATAGAGACACAGTTATGACAAGGTCGCGTCTCGAGGACATTACAGCGGATACGGCGCCGATTGCAGTGAAGACACGCCTGTCGGGCGCGCTTCCTGGTCGGATACCGACCCGAGTCGGCTTCAGGCGTCATTATAATATTATAGTACGATTTATAGTTGCGAGTTAAAGAATACACGGCTGGTGTGAGAGGAGCATAGGGGAGAGGAAACAACGAGAGAAGTAAATGAGAACAAGTCGGCTATATGTGTGTCTTGGCATTTGGCGGTCGGCGTAAATTCCACACGCCGACCGGCATTTATTGCTAGTCGTGTGCATTATGAATCCTTCCCCGCATCATCAATTCCCAACTCGGCCAGGATCGCCGCATTATGTTCTCCAACATCCGGAACTGCGTCCATTCTGGCTGAGAATCTACCAGGTTCCCCTTGAGTTAGTCCCGGTGGCAGCAAAGCCGGGACGATGCCAGCCGGAGTGGAAACCTCAGTCCACCGATCACGCGCTTTGAGCTGTGGGTGTTCCCAAACACCCTGCATATCGTTGACATTACCATTGGCAATGGCGGCCTCGTCCAAGAGAGTAACCACTTTCTCCGCGGTCAAAGATGAGAACACCTCGCAAATGATGCCCTTAAGCGCATCCCGGTTCTGCGATCGAAGGGAGTTGTTGACAAACCGTTCATCTGTCGCCAAACCTGGCAGAGACAGAACCTTCTCACAGAAATTGACCCATTCACGTTCATTCTGGATCCCCAGCATGACGGATTTTCCATCCCCCGTTTCAAATGGTCCATACGGGTAGACCGCAGCGTGCGAGGCTCCCGTTGGTGTCGGTCTCGGTGCGTTCTGGTAGGTATAGTACAGCGGAAATCCCATCCATTCGACCATACTCTCCAACATTGAGATATCGATGTTACACCCACGCTTCTCAGGGTCATTCCCCCTTTGAATGATAGCCGCCAGAATATTAGAGTACGCGTAGCTTCCGGCAGAAATATCCGCGATAGAAATGCCTACTTTAGCAGGCTCTTGAGCGGCCCCTGTAACAGAAAGCATGCCTGCCTCGCTTTGTATAAGCAAGTCGTAGGCCTTCTTATCACGATACGGGCCATCTGGTCCGTACCCGGAGATATTGCACACAATCAGTGAGGGATGCTTCTTCTTAAGCTCTTCATGGGACAGTCCTAGCCGTGCACTGGCTCCGGGAGCCAAGTTCTGAACTAGGACATCGGCTTTACCCAGCAGGCGCATTAGGACCCCATGATCGCGTGGCTTCTTGAGGTCTAATGCGAGACTTTCCTTCGACCGATTTGTCCAGACGAAGTGCGATGCAAGACCGTTGACGCGAGTGTCGTAATTCCGTGCAAAGTCCCCCACACCAGGTCGCTCAATTTTAATGACACGAGCCCCAAGGTCTGCCAGTTGCCGCGTACAGAATGGAGCTGCAATGGCCTGTTCAAGGCTAACCACTGTGATGCCAGAAAGGGGTCCCTTTGGGGAGGTCTTGGTTGAAACGCTCCGAGCGCCTGATATCCGAGGATACAACGCCTGAGATAGCGGTCGCAAGGGAGCCATTCTGTGATAGATTAATGACAGTTATCTGGGCAGAGATGTGTCTACAGACGAGATTCAAGTTTTAAAGGCAGTCTTTCGCAGAATACATGAGTTTAATACATATCTACCTCGGCCTGATCGACCGGTGGGGTCAAGCGGTTATTCGGCGGTTATATGCCATGCCGATGAGCGGGTTTATGCCGGGTACGTGGTTCGCACCACGAATATCGTTTATTTATAATCCCCAATCACATCTTGAGCAATAACTTCGCCTGTAAATCCATTCGCCATGTCTCGACTTTGCGCTCAGAAAACTCTATCCTCTAGAATCAGTCCAGCTATTGGGAGAGTGCTGCCATGCAGCCCGATAGCATCATGGACAACACCGCGGTCGAGGTTCTCCACCTCTGCTCGGCGCCCGTTGATGGAATTGACGGGGTTCACTGAAGAGCAGTTAACCATTCGGGAAGCGATTTCAGCCATTTGCTCCAAGTTTCCCAACACATATTGGCAAGAGTGCGACCAAAATGAACGCGATCCTAAGGAGTTCCATGCCGCGTTGGCCAAGGACGGATGGCTAGGGATTGCGCTTCCCGAAGAGCTCGGGGGAGCTGGGCTCGGTACGTTCACTCCATGGAGAAATCCAACATAGTGTTATGATACTAACAAATGAGTAGGTATCTCTGAAGCAACAATGATGATGCAGACCATCACACAATCTGGTGCTGGAATGGCCGGGGCTCAATCCATTCATGCAAATGTGTATGCCACGCAACCTCTGGCGAAGTTCGGCACCAAACAACAACTCGAAGAGACTATCCCAAAAATCATTAACGGCACCTGGAGGACATGCTTTGGCGTCACAGAACCGAACACCGGTCTGGAGACGTTAAAGCTGAAGACCCTGGCCACTAAGAACCCTGAGAAGCAAACCTACTCAATCTCAGGCCAGAAGATCTGGATTACTTGCGCACAGGTTGCCTCAAAAATGATCCTCCTGGCGCGAACAACGCCTTTGGAGGAAGTAAAAAAGTCAAGTCAAGGTCTCTCATTATTCTGTATCGACATAGACCGGAGTAAGTCCGGACTGGATATGCGTAAAATCAAGAAGATGGGAGGCCGTGCGGTCGACGCCAACGAGGTGTTTTTCGACAACTACGAAATCCCGGACAGCACCTTGATCGGTCAAGAGAACGAGGGATTCAAGATAATCCTCCATGGCATGAATGCGGAGCGATGTCTTCTGGCCGGTGAGGCGTTGGGTCTCGGTTACGCTGCTTTGGAACGCGCTGCACAGTACGCAAGCGATCGGGTAGTTTTTGGGAGACCGATCGGACAAAACCAAGGCATTGCGCATCCACTAGCGGACGCATATATGCAATTAGAAGCGGCTAAGCTGGCGACATACCATGCGGCGCGCTTGTACGATGCCTCCAAAACGGATGATTCCATTCCGTTCCACTCTGTGGGTGTGGCGTGCAATAGCGCCAAATATCTTGCTGCGGAAGCGGCATTTAAAGCGTGCGAACGGGCAGTTCTCAGTCATGGAGGAATGGGCTATGCGATGGAGTATGATGTGGAGAGGTATTTGAGAGAGTGTCTAGTGCCCCGAATTGCACCAGTAAGTCGGGAGATGATTTTGAACTATGTGAGCGAGAAGGTGCTCCAACTACCGCGCAGTTACTAGTGTTCTATAACACAAAGGTGTAGAATACACATTACACATTTAATAGCCAATCATTTATCTTAAGGAAGCTAATTTGCTTCCAGAATAACAAGACTGGACTGCCTTTTTCAATTCAATGTATGTTGCTCCGCTGCTATCATAAAAAGAGGGGGATTTTAAATGCTAGCACTACGGCGCTATTTGTTCATCTTCCGAACGATCTCGAGGAAGAACGCCGGCTTGACGTTAGTGCTATTTAGGGCAAATGATAGCACTCCTAATACATTTTACGTGTTCTATGCCTCCCTGCTTCAACATCTTCAGGGTGTATTCTAAAAGTAAAAACAATCAATTATCTACACCAGAAATTTTCACTAATTAAACAGTACTTTTCACCCTCTTCCGCTTCAACACTAACACACCGACAAAACATATCAAGCCAGCAGCGTAAGCACACCCAGCGAAAGCGATCAACCCCCAGTACTCCCCATGACAACGATGAATGATTTCACCTGCGATAGGAACTCCAGTCAATGCCCTAAGCCAGTCAGCAGTGTATTCATAAAATTAGATAAGGAGAAGGAGAAGATATGAACATACCCTAAGCTTACAATCGTATAGACAGTGGTATAAAACCGTCCGTATTGTTCGGTGGGACATAGTTCGCCGACGCAAACCGGAACGAGGCTAATATTACTTCCCGACCCAATTCCAAACGTCACGGAAAATATAACCGTCGCAACGACGTTTCCATTCGCCGGCATCCAGACTCCTAGCACCGCGATGAGACAGAAAATATTTGTCAAGGTCAACATCTCGAACCGGCCAATTCGGTCGGCCAGAATGCCCGGTAGCCAGCGACCAGGGAATGAGCCGGCGTTGAGAAACACCACCATTAGATAAGCTAAGCGGCTGGAGATCCCGTAGGTCAGGGAGTATGAGGTGATATATTCGAGAGGGATGAAGAACCCCCATTCGATGAAGAAGGCACCCAAGGTGGTGAGGGCTAGGGCTGGGTCCTTTAGGATTCTAAGGTCGGGCAGCAGGGAGGTGGCGGTAGACGACTTCGGCGGAAGACGAGCTTTTAGTAAGAGACATCCCGGGATGAGAAGAATAAGGGTAATAAGCGCGATCACCCTTGTTGCCCAGGCGAATCCGATGCGCGGCCCTAGGTACTCCAAGACCAATGGAAAGATCACGCCGCCGATGCTCCCGCCAGACATGGCCAAGCCAGTTGCACCACCTCGGCGAACACTGAAGAAGTGGCCAATAGTCGCAACAGGAACGATAAAGATGAATGATGTTCCAACTCCGCCGATGATACCTATTACCACTAGGAAGTGCCAGTACTCTTGACAGAATCCGACCAAAACGAGGGTGAGGATGAGGAGGATCGAGCCCGTGAGCATAAGGAGACGGGGCCCTTTGGCGTCAAAGACCGGGCCAATCTGGATGCCACAAAAGAAGACGAGGAAGTTGTATATGCCAAAGATCCAGCTTATTTGACTTTCACCAAGGTGGGATAGTTGGTGCGTTGAGATCCATGCCTGGTAGATGCCGATACTATTCATCAAACCCAGGCCACCCATGATGGAGCTAAAGCTGCCGAGAACGACGAGGTTGGCCTCAAGCCCACCTTCTGGGTAGGACCAGGCAGGATGAGAGGGTACAAGCTCAAGTTGGTCCATCCAGTATTCAGTATAAAGTCTATGTGTAGATCTAAAAGTAAGGACGAGTCTATACAACAAAAAGACACTGCTACTCCTTTGTACTCTGCCTAGCTTTATATGATGCCCTCCAACGAGGCCCATGTCAGCTTCATGTAGATCTAGTCTCTTCTACTTTCTCTTCTCTTGCGGCCAAGGGAATTTCAGACCATGGTTCCGATTCTCATTATCAAACGGCCGCATATGCCGCCATTAGGTTCCACGAGAGTATCGAAAGCTTGGACCAATCATACCCTTGTTCCACAGCTGTCCCCTCAGCTTTTTCATTCTATCCGATTCTTCATCGTGAAAATTTTCCCTGTCATATGCTGAGTACGAATCTACCGTATGAATCATAGTACGTCCAACCTTCGCCGAATGCCGATGGCCGAGTCGGGGTACATCGGCCGCCTCTCTTGGCACCGTTTCGCAACGTCAAAGCAGCAGCGAAGTGCTTTCATGCAAATCCTGTCTGACGTGCTTTAAGGCGAAGTTTATTTGTTGCTATTGAGTAGCAAACTACTAGGTAGGGTGGTCATACCACTGTAAAGGAGTCAATCTTCGGTGGTTGCTCGGGAAGCTCGAGACGAGCAATAGAATGAGAACATGTTTGCAACCTAGGCAATATTACGTATGCCGTCTAACCTGTCCAAATTTGCCTGTACTGAGATAAAAGCCAGCACATCAAGCTGCAGACTAAACCTAGGTTGCCCATCTGGTAGCCATCGGCCAAGCTTCGCCGGCCACAATGGTCATAAACGCGTGGACCCTGAGTACATCCTTGTCGGGCGATTGAGTTTGATCGACAGGGTATCCACACCTCTAAATTATAACACTTCACTTGCCCGCGGGTTGGGCATGAATGCTGTTTTGCTTCTCGGCTTAGGGCTCGTGGCGAACGCGGGATACATGTGGTTTGCCGGCTGGCCGACGTCCAGCGGGCCAGATGTATGTGCTGACGGAGATAATCCGGAGCGGCCCTTTCCGAATCTCGGGTCGGAGAGTAAAAATTTTAACAATAATATTTAAAAAAGTTAAATATTGGAAAAGCGGCCCTTCTAGAGAGCATGACGACAGGGTGCAAAAAAGGATACTGGACGAGGTCGTGCCCGGGATCGAACCGGGATTACAGGAATCAGAATCCTGGGTGCTAACCATTACACTACACAACCACTGGTTGTTGGTTCTATTGACTAGATTAAATCTATAAGATAATAGATAAAAGAAGAGACAGCATCCATCATCCGTACTAGTGTCGAATGTATAGATTGTTATATTTCTCGAAAAGTCCTTTTACTATGGATCGTACCGCTTCATACACAAGTGCTTTCTACTTATAACTGACTTATGTATAGTTACAAGCGTTGCGGAGTGGTGCGAATATTCAGTTTTATTCTGCATAGTCTCGGCTAAACTGATATATATAACGAGCATTAGTGATCCCCGCCCATAACAGCAACCAACCAGACCCAGAGGTACTTTATCCAGACTTACACAGTCACTTCTTATGCCTTGTCTATATAGAATTAGTATCGCAATGGTATTGCTCTTGGTTCAATATTGCGTTTGATGTCAATATCTTACAATTACCCTTCGGTCTCGTTCTGAAATGGACGGGTCGAGCGAGTATAGAGGCGGTTGCAACGCAGATGGCAAGAGCCGCTGGTATGCCTGTCCCAAAAATATTATGTTGCGGGGAGCATCCGAATGCTCCTTACAACCGGACCTTTTCAATGTTAATGACGAGGTTGCCTGGTGTGGCCCTCGAAAACTCAAGCTACCCGTTAGAAATCGATTGAGGGTCCATGGCTGGATGAGTTAAAGACATGCGTACATGCTATGCGTTCATGGTGCCCACCGGATCAAAGTTCTATCTACTCTCCAATTGGAACCTCTATACGAAGCTCATGGGTTCCTGGCCACACCATGGGCCCTTTCACAAGTGAGAGGGAATTTTATGATTATCTTTTCAGTCCTGCTTCCAGCCATGTATTCAAATCGCATGCGGAATATGAGCAGACGTTGTTATGTGCCAAGAAGCTACAACAGCGTTCACACCAAATTATGTTTACCCATGGGGATTTTAAAGCACATAATATTCTCGTCGATGATGATGGGCATTTATCTGGGTTTTTGGATTGGGAATCCGCAGGTTGGTATCCTGAATACTGGGAGTTTACAACGGCCATGCGTTTTGGACGGGATAGTTGGTGGTTCCAAGTAGCTTCTTGGCTGGGGGGGATCAATACTTGGAGGAACTAGCCTCGGATGTCGCTTTGAACTTGTTGACAGTTAATTCCTATATAGCCTTCTAATCAGATGTGGGTGGAGTTGCCGGTACTAAGGTCGCAGACCATCCAATGAGAAAGTGTACGTGTCGACATCATGCAAAAATTATACACCTTGATTTTAAGAACTAGAGGAATTTTGGAGTTTATAAATCCATGGGAGCTGAAGACACTCATATGCCGAAACAAATAAACATTATCAAAGCGACCATCGGTTACAAAGCAAAAGCAAAGCAGAAGCGATAGACGACAATCAATACAAGAGGAACATGAAACTCAAATTCAAACAACAATTTTGGCACCCCATCATCTGAGAGACACCGTTAATGGCACATTCTAGATTTGACAACAGGCCGTTGGCTGGTCACTTCTTGCAGCTGCAGCATAATACTGGTTTCCAAATTCCATGGATTCCTGCTCCAATTCATTGCAATCATTGCATAGGACTATCCCATTCTGAATCAATTTCTGGAGGATAGTCATAACCCACACTCGGCAAGTCAAAACCGAGAATGTAGCTTCATTCATTAAGCCTAGCCACAGGCAACCTTGGCTTTGTAGTATATCTCCTGGGGCTACGATACCACCCCTGACAGTGGACACCAAAGAGGTCACACGAGATGAGGATACTGTAAAGATAAAGTACTTAAGAGCCATTCTTCCCCAAGATGGCCGGTGCTAGTGAGCCGCATAGAATGGATAACTATAGAGAGTATACAATGTATCCAGTGCAAAGAGTGTCCGGCGACTCGGGAGGCCATTGTTGTAACAGAAGTTTGATTCTTTTTATAAATTACGACCAATTTTCTGAGCTTTATCATGTTATATGTAGCCTCGAAGAATTGATTTAGAAGCTATGATTGAAGCCAAGAAAACTGGGATGCAGACTTGAAACAAGTTCACAACAAGGAGAGAAGATCATGGCATCTCGCCAGCGACAAGGATCGGGTGCTAAACAACAAAATAGCGGCTGACTCCACATTTACAAGACAGTTATGCGGAGGCCAATGAGAAAAAGCCCATGAACAAAGCCAGTATGTAGTCAATCAATTTTCTAGACCCTGCAGGCTTCTTTCCAAAGCTTCTGGGAGTTTGCGTGCCTCGGCCCTATGTTGACGGGCTTGGGACAATTCCACCACGAGCTGGAGCGTTATCTCATCATTCGAGGCGCTAACCGTGACAGGATTAAACATGCTTGACAGTTAAGCGATGATACTCCTTTCGGTTACCTGACGGCAGGCTCTCAACGAAGTGTTTCATCGCCACGTGTAACCCATGACATGACGAGACGTGAGGAGTTGATGCACAAATTAGCATACCATGTATGAAGTTACATTATCCTAATTCCTCAATTTTTATGAAATCGGCTACTTATACTGTGAAAAATAACATTCATCATCGCTGCCGGCTTCCACCGGCACATCCTCCGCCTGCTCAAACTGGATGACCACATCCAACATGAGCGCTTGTCTGTCGCCACCAATGACTGGCATCCAGTTACACTCTTCCGTCCAAATGTCATGCGGAACCTGCACCATCGGAAAGATCTTGCCCGTTTGCATGTTTTGGAAGTCGAAGGACATCAGTCGCTCCTTGTGGTGATATTGACCCAGCCTCACGAAAGGCCCTGCCACAATGCTTATCCGATCATCAAGTCTGTACTTGCTGAGGCAACATGAATGAACCACTGTAGATACAAGCAGACAGGTCTTCCACGTATCGTAGTCCACAAAGTCCAGAACCTGGCCGTATAGTTCTGGCGGCAGAATGCCTGCCGATTTCGACGCTGCGCGGCGGTTCGCAGCAACTTCAAAGAAGTTGACGAGCGCCGCGAGGCCGGGGAACTGGCTCCGTAGTCTTTGGATTGTCCCTGTGCAGTTCGAATTCATAATGAGCTCACCGCGCTGGTGCTGGAACTTCATCCCAGGTTTTAGCTCTGGTCGATTGCGTGGATGTGTGCTCACACAATACTCTGCACGCAAAGGTTAAAGATCAACGGCGCGGGTGACTTCGACGAATAGTTTCCCGTCGTCATCGAGAAAGACCTCCGCAAAAGCCGCTTTAAAGAGCGATAGCACGACGATCTGAAAGTTGGTGCGTCCCTGCCCGATCCCCCAGTTAACAGCCTCCGTGATGGCTTTACCGTCAATCACCAGTGTAAGACTGACAAGTACGTCCTCGAGCCAGTATATCATCTCCGCGGGCGACGCCCCTGGAGGCTCGCCCGGTAGATGGGACAGGGAGCCAAACTCCAGCAACGGAGCGCTATCACCAGCCCACTCTTCGTCAAGCCATCCAGGTGACTTGCGCAAGTGCTTCAACTTGCAGTCCGACGCTCCACAAGTTCGAGGATTACACTGCTGAGCAGGAAAAGAATGGAATTTGGCCTGGCCAGAGGCAATTGAGACAAGAGCAAAAGCCAACTCGCAAAAGGGAAACGAGTCTGGACTCCACTCCCTCCCAAATCTAATGATCTCATTCTTATATTGAATAAGAGTACTCGCCAGAAGCCTTGTAAGAAACGCCTTTCGCGCCTCCGCGATGTTTGTCCTCGGGGCTACGACGCGGAAGTCATATTTGATCTTCCATTCCGGCTTCGGAAGCTCCAAAGCGAGCGAGGCCATATGCTCTTCCGGGCAAACATCGAGGGAGATGGTGAAGTTGTCCTGATAGATGCTATCTGCGATGGCGCGAAACCATAGCTCGTCCTGGCGCGGAACATTTCCCAGCTTCCAGTGTATGGTGTGGTTCATGGTAAGAACTTGATGGTCGAGGTTGATGATGTAAATGTACTCAGCATAGCTACCCAGCCGTGGAAGCTCGGAAGGAAGCGTCTCGAACTCACGAAACTGCGAATAGTTAGGTTTGAAACCGTTGCGGATCTCGTAGACAAGCGCACTATCTCCAGACCTCGAGTTCCCATTGCGATATGGTTGGAGAATTCGATGCTTCCTTAGTGACTCCCTGTAATAGAAAGAAAAGAGTCATAGAAGGAGGATAGATTATTTTGTGGCGGAGGTTCCGGGGATTGCAGCGTCACCGTATCTGAAAACTCCCCCGCATTCGAGTTCTCATGTGCCCTGAGGCCCAAGGAATCAGGCATTAAATCCAGGATGGGAATTGACCAGGTGACACGGTCCACGGAAACAAAGGATGCATAACATCTTCAACCTAGACGATGTTTATCCTTAAGACCTCCTCGTTGACTGTTCGACAAAAACGCACAAAATCATACGGCTCTTCTTCTTCTGCTTCTTCCTCCACCCTAGCTATGCTGTTAACCAGCATTCGTCATGGAACTATGCAGACAGCCTGCCGACAGCCGCCGATTTGGGCGGAGTTCCTCCGTTGACCTGCGGAAGCGAGCCGACGCAGCACCCGGCTGGTCATGTCTAGATTAGACTCACCCAGACCTACACCTTTTGTATTCCCCCTGGTTCTGAACATAATGGTGGAGCAGAGGGATATACAGCTAAGCTTCTCTTCGTGCGCAGACCGCCAGACTATATTATGTGCTCGCCCTCGTTATGGCACGCAAATGTATGGAGAAAGGACAAAAGAAATTAGTGACCTGCAGTAGAGTCAAACTGCGGCTAATCAATGCTTATGCTATAGACGCAGGGCGAAACGAACACTATGGGGTGCGGATATCATCCGCAGGTCATCGATTTGCCTTTCGTCACCCATGATTAGGTCAAGCTACTCCCCGGGAAACAGGTCATGGATAACCCCAAGCCTCCCCTGTATTCACATAAGAAGCCCACGTCGTATGCCGAGCTACATCCCTCCATCTTCTCACCACTTGATATCCTTCCTAATTGTCAAAATCGGGTTTCTCTACTCACTTCGTACACTATGTTCTGGAGGACACCGAGGACAATCCAGTACGCACAGATATTTCTTGTTATCGCCCCGGCCTTTATCCTGTACGGTTACAATCAAGCCGGACTTTCGGCACTCCTCGATCTCCGCGATGTGATCTGCTACTTCCCCCAGATTGACACTGTCAACACACATGGAGCCAAGGAGGCAGAGAATTCAACTATCAAGGGTCTCATCAATGGCTGTTTGCAATTGGGAGCCCTTGTTGGTGCATTGTCCTGCTCCGTGATTGGTGATGTTATCGGCCGTCGAAAGACCATCTTCGTTGCTGGAATCTGCGCCGCAGCTGGCCAGATTCTCCAATGTACAGCATTCTCACTTGGTCAGTTTACCATGGGCCGTATTGTACTGGGTGTTGGAGTTGGTCAGTTGAGTGTTATTGTGCCGGTATGGCAAGCAGAAAGCTCTTCTGCTGGTAATCGTGGCCGTAAGGTCATTACCGCCGGCATCTTCATTTGCGTGGGATTCGTACTTTCTAGCTGGATCAATTTAGGCTTCAGCAAGGCCTCCTTACCCCCGCTGCAGTGGCGCATTTCGCTGGCAATCCCGGCTCTCTTCTCCTTTATTATCTGCGTCTCCATTTTTACACTTCCTGAATCCCCTCGCTGGCTGGTCCAGAAGCACCGCATCGCGGAAGCAACAGAAGCACTCGCGCAGCTCAATGGCATGCCCAGCCATGACGAACATGTTCAATACGGGATATGCCAAATCAGAAATTCATTAGAGACAGGCCCAAAAGTTTCCATCAAGGATATATTCGACAGGAACGACCAAAACCGGCTCCTATACCGGTTTGGATTATGCCTCGTAATACAAACACTCCAACAACTCGTGGGCGGGAATTTGATCTCGATCTACACGACGAGTATCTTCGAAAGAAATTTGCACCTTCAAGGTGATATCCCAGCAATCGTGGCCGCGAGCTCCCTGACCTGGAAGTTCCTTTGCTCTTTTATATCATTTTTCGCAGTCGACCGTCTAGGGAGACGTTGGATCTTCGTTATAAGTGGGACTGGCATGTCGATGTGTATGGTCGCCATGGCCGCTGCCACAAGCTTTTCCTCGTCAAACCATGCTGCCTCAATTGTTGCAGCCGTGTTTATATTTATATTCAATTTTTGCTACCCAATCGGCTTCTTGGGGGGAAATTTTCTGTACTGCGCTGAGATTGCCCCTGCCCACCTACGAGCGGCCATGTCCTCCATATCGACTGCGAACCATTGGCTGTGGAACTTTATCATCACCATGGTCACACCGGTTGCATTGTCTAGTATCGGCTGGAAATATTATATTGTCTTTGCCGCCACATCTGCGTGTGTTCCTCTGATTGTGTTGCCTTTCTTTCCAGAGACCATGAATCGTAATTTGGAGCTGATTGACAAAGTATTCAAAGAAGCCCCCACTGTCTGGGATATTGTTCCAATGGCTAGGCGGTTGCCACAGGGTGATGCCCAGCCCAACGTGGGCGGTATGAGTGAGGAGAAGAATGCTGAAGGAGAGGTTGCCAGAGCTGAGCAAAGAGAATTTGCTTGAAGACTGGTTAAATTCCCGAAACTGCCCTACTATTGCAATTACTAGGCATTCTGGATGTGAAATACGGATCTCAATAGTTATTCCTTTTCTGGTTTCATCTGACATACGCTGTGCAATGCACTAGTCCAGCCTTATTATCATGCAGCAGCTACGCTGTAATACGCGACGTAGACGTAGTTTACAATGATATTTGTCTTGCCAATCAGGAGAAAAGGGTCTCCCATCTATTTTACGCCACTCATTAGTTCCTCCTAGACTCTAGTTGCGAAACATGAGGTTGCAATGACCGGAGGTACTAGGGAGGAAGGACCCACGGTTGACCCACACCCCCCTGTAAATCGTTCACGAGGATAGAGCCAGACAAGGCTTAAGCGGACTCTCGAGAGTCCCGCAAGGGTCTTGTTATTGCCGATACGATTACTATTCAACAGATAGTTACAATGCCTTCCACTTAATCCCCCACCTATAGGAGCACCACGTGCGACATCCAGGAACCAAAAAATGATATGATCAGCGTGAGCTGGTCGTGGAAATGTGAACACTCGCATTGCTGGGCTGCCCCGATCAAGGGTATATAAGAGCATCACGCCCAACGTCTATTTCCCCAGACAATAAACAAAGACCTTCACAATATATCGCAACACCTGCCTTACCCATTTTCATCCCATCATGCGCGTTTCTACTGTAGCCGTGGCTCTTTGCGCCAGTGCCGCGATGGCCGCTCCCACGGAGACTCCCGACCTACACAATATTGTCCAGGCCTTCAATGCCTCCAAGATCGTGCAGGAAGTTGGACCAGTACTCGAGTCCCTCCTGGTCACGGGTGATTGTGACATTCCCGGTTTGTTCCCTGTCGCATTATTATTGTGAGCTCTAGCTAACCCCTCTTACTAAAAGCCTGCTTCCAGCAACTCATTCCGGCTGTGCAGAGTTGTAGTGCTGCCATCGTTGGTGGGGGTTCGGACATTGCCTCTGACCTTCAATGTGTGAGCCGCGCCGTTGCAGAATTAGTTCCCAGTCAGGTATGTCCTACGTCCATTGATGTTCTCTACCAATGCTGATTCCTGATAAGTCCAACAACTGTGCTGTCTGTGTTGGCGATGCGGTCTCTACCGTTCAATCCCTGTTGGAGAATGGGTCCCAGTCCCATTGAGCGCTTGTCAGATAGATCTCGAGATTTTAACTCTCTTATAGTAGTTAGCTAGCTAATATATAATCGAAATCGAAACCGTCTCGCCGATTTGTGGTGTTTCGAGGGTAATGCCACCGCGTACCAAATGAGACCCTTAGATAAATATGGCTCCGCAGAGGTCAAAATCCTAAGATAGTCAATTATTTGCAGGAGTTCATAATCGTAAGAAAACACAGAAAATCCACACCCAGGAGCAATTCTACCACACAATATCCCGATTTTCAGAAATCTCTTCAACCCACCCAGCACAAAAAGATCAGCACTACAACACTTTCCTTCCCCCATCGTTATGACAAGTGCCACAGAAAAATCTATAAAGCCCGTTTCATGTAAAGACCGAACGAAGCTATCAGGAGAAATCCCGCTAATACTTCGACTAAATCCATCCCCTATCGATATCGGAGCGTATTCTGGAAGTTCGCGCCGTAAACTAGATTTGGTCAGTCAGGACAATAAAACTTTGATAGGAACTTATGATTTCTTAGGGCTGCTTCGGAGAGATTGTTGCCCCGACTGTTACTCTTCTCCACTATTTTGTGGGGTCTTGCGACAGCCCTAACCCTGGGACTGTGGCCAGAGTTGATAAGGAGATGGGGATTTGCATTCCTTCCAATGGCTATCTGGTTGATGTGAGGGATTTTGAATAAAGGGATATGATTGATTCTTAATTTAGTAGAGTCTAGACATCTTCTTGTTTAAGTCTTCGGCCGATTAACATGCTGTTGGTCTTCGGCATGGAATCATCTTTAGGTTGCGGGAGAGGAAGAGGGTTCAGGGTTGAATATATCTGGTCCTATTGCTGTTATTATGAATCTCTTAACGATAAATGTGTATTACAGATATTATGGTCATGAAGCTTTTATTCTAAGGCCTACGTAGTAAGATGAACCATTATGTGAATGCAAAACGATCCAGTCGATGACTAGCATGTGTTATCTTGGTATACTATATGAGTAGACTGGCTTCATACCCCTGTGAACGCTTTTTAAGCTAAGCCCCGCGGTATAATCGTACTGAGTCCCAGACCTACTTTCAGTCTATCCATATCATTAGGTTAGTATCACCTTTTCATAGGCATCCTGTAATATTAAACCAGGGGTCACCACTTCCTTTCAATCTCTTATGCTATCACCATATTGTCTGATTTGCCCAAAATTTCCTACATACCCCATCTTGATTCCGTGGACACGGACTTGTTCATCATGGCAACAACTAGGTCGTATGAAAATTGAGGGACTGATTTTAAAAGATCGTCCTTGAAGGCTGCAGCCGCCGTTCCATTTGCTTTCCTTAGTGCGCTCAAGTGGTCCATGGTGACTTCCACCGCCAGATCTCGCAGACCTCGGTCATTTTCAGGCGTGGAGTTATAAATCTCGAAGATCGCCTGTGGGAACGCATGCGCGTCCAATCGTTGAATCAATTCATGTCCAGCATTCTCTTTGGAGAGAGCTTTCAGCCCATGTATAAGGAGACGGTCCGCAAGAGAATACATCAAGATGTGAAAGGACAGGGGATCTGATAATCGTGCTTGCTCTTCAGGCACGTCGCAGACTTGATTTGATTCAACAGGTTCCACGCTTCCTGCGTGGGCAAGTGGAGTCTCTGTGCCTTCCCACCTAGGGGGACTGGTGATGTTCTTTTGGTCAAAGCTTTGGCCATCAGGTGCTTGGAACTCAGTATTGACCTGATATTCCAGGGTGTAGAAATATTCAATCATTTGCTTCACTAAGGCCGGTTCTTCATTTAGAATAACCTCACGCGTAGACGCCTCCTATGATTAGCATGTTAGATGAGAAGGTAATCTCGAGGTTTATTCAAGCCTTACTTTGAACTTTCCATCGCATGCTTTGGCAAAAAAGTCCGACCGTGTACAAACTATACATTTATGCACAGGATAAGATTCCTGACCACATAGAATGGTCAGATCGCTGTATACAGGGTTGCAGCGCAAGCTATATCTTGTTTAGATTCTATCGACGGCGTTCAAGGATAAAATACCTTGCCAAAGCCTCTAGAAGCTCTCGGCCGGGAATGGTATCTTGAGCCTCATTTTGTACTGATTTCTTTGGGCCACAGGGAAGGAGTTTTCTTCTCGGCATGTGTGTTGTTGACCGACTTAAAAGCAAGATAGGCTGTGTCGATTGATGAGATCGTAGGGAAAGCATGACGACATCAGGTGGTGTGGCGACACTAGAGAAGGATTTAATGTGGCTGGCACGGGGTATAGATAAATCCGAAATTCCAACAGTAACTTTTCCTATTACTCAACTATAACTCTATTGCTTTGACGGGTTTAAACTAGGCTATTGATATTGTCCCTATTGGGGATAAATATTCTGTACCCAAGCATGGATTGGTTGAATATGTAGATTAATATATAAGTTCGTAGACTAATGGAATCCTTGTGTGGTACCCAAACTCAGAAAATACAATAAACCTTGTCTTGCTATAGGTTGCTAGGGGAGAGCATCTGAACAGGAAAATTGTTGGTCGGTAGTCGAAGGCCTTGGGATGACCCTCCTTCACTGTCAACATCCAACTGGAAGAGGAAGGATTCCGCTAGGGGATTTGTAGTTTTGAGAGTATGAATAACTGAACGAAAAGACTGGAACGCAGAATGAGCTTCTGTATCTTCAGGATCAAGCTTGAGACGCTGAACGTATACACGTGCTGCCACATAGATACAGAATGAGGCAAAGGGATTCACCTAATATCTGTCAGTTGTTTGCGACGTGATTGACCTAGTTTTTAAAAAGCTTACTTTGCTCATGTTGACAGGGCCAACCATTTTTATAATCTCCAAAACTTGCTGGGCAGCAGCAGTGCACCTCAACTTGCTTTCAACAATGGGATATTCTGATACGTTGTTCCACTCCGCTCTGAATATCGCGGCTTGGTGAAGGCATATAATAGCCGTGTGAAGAGCAATGTTACAAAAGATGATATTAGGGTCGCCCATCCCGTTTGGGAGACGCAGATGATTTGGCATTGCCAGAGCAAAATTGAGCAGAATCTCATCGCAAGATCTGTGTCGCTGCCAGAAGCCTCCAGTACCATAACTATCGTCGTCCTGCGATTGGGGGAGACGAAGATGGTCTGTAATCCGGCCAAAGATGCACGACACGAAGGCGATACTTGCGGAAGGAGACAGTGTTGCGAGTCCCTCGCCGTTTAAAACATCACTAAGACGTGCCGTTGGCTCTGACTGGCCTGTAATAAAGGCTTCGTCGCTAGCGGCGAGATTTGTCATGACCTGCTCATCTTAACACACCACTCACTCGTAGATGTGACATACGGAGAGCTTACCTCTGTCTCGCTGAGACCCACAGGCCACCCTGTTCCAATAGTGGCAAATTTATCAATACAGAAGGTCATCCAGAAGACTCTCCGTCGCTCTTCCTTCTCCACCCAATCTATGGAAGGTGTGAAACATTGTTTCACCTGAGGATTCGGGCTATCGAGTTGATGAAACCCTAGCATAATTGCGAGTCGACATGCCTTTCCACAACTTAACCAAGCCCTTGGAAAAAACATCATCTTGTACTCATACGCGGTGATAAGGAGCCATGTCTGAGCGTGTGCCAAGGACAGGATCCCTCCCCCATAGCCTTTCATCTCATCTGCTTCGGCGTACTTGCGGGCTCTTTCGTAGAAAGCTGCATGTAAAGTATTAAATTTGTCGCTGACAAGGGCTGCATGGCACCAAATCATATATTGGAGACAGATTGGCGGCCGGGCATGAGGAGCATGATCCAACGCAGCCAGGTGTCTATGATGATGTATAATCGGCATGTAAATGTGAACATCTTCGAAGTAGATCCGGTACCTGTAGATATTAGGAGAATTACACTTGGAGATACGAGGAGTTGGGAGACTTGCAGTTCATCGATAACCTCTTGATCGGGGAGAGATTCCTCTAATTCCAAACTAATCATACCCAACCCTATGTTGGGTCCTGTATATGCGCTCTCGGTGGAGTGTGATGACGAAGGATCGTTTTCTGCAACCGTGTCTGGATGAGAAGTACCATCGCCCAGATTAGGGTGAGTAGCCCCCTCTACCCATTCGTCCGGAAGGGTGGCGGAAGGGTTTTGGATTCCTAAAATACTAGGCATATGCGCACTAAGAAGTGCCTCCACGTGTGCTTTTCATTGAGCGAGCAACATTAGTATGGATAAGCTAATTGCATGGTTTCCCGGTTCTGAGACCTACCTAATCGAGAACCAAAGACCGCTGTATATCCTCGTTTTGGACCGCTTTTCTTTCGCGTTGTCTCGTAGGCGCATGTCCGGTTAAACTTGGAGCAGGCTCCACAGCTAGGCTTTGCCATATCACATTTGGATTTCATCCGCCGACAGGCTGTACAGGCGTTTCGCTTATAGTAGGGCGGATACGCTGTGTCATGGTCACTATGCTCTGTAGTAGGTTGTGTGGGACATTCCAACTGGGACGGAGGATCCTCCGGACCAATGGATGGCTGGTCAAGATGGCTTGCCATAGGCGTTCGCGGGGAGGGATTCGGGGAGCGGAGATGCGCGCCCCAGTTGCCAAGGCGTAGGAATTTCTACGTGGTTTAGTGAGAATGGGAATGTGAAAGATAATAGATTGGTCTAGGCAGTCCACTTATGCTCGTAGGTGGATTTGCAACTTCTCATATGAAAGACCCGAGGTAAGAGTATGCTTACTAAGTAGCCCTGGGCAGGGTTCCAGACCGGTAACCCTAGAGTCAGAAATTCTTAATAGTGAGTGGCAAGAATCGCCCTAACTTGAAGGTACTGAAAGAAAGGAGAAGCCAATCCAAATGAGAAATGGAAGCTGCAATAATGGTAGACGATTTATTCCATGAGAATTGCGTTCTCTTCCTACAGGAGGTTCCTGAAGTTTAATCTAGTCACTGCCACGCAAGGAATTGTATGCCTAGGAGGCGCCAAACGCCGATCATCCGGTCCTAATCCTAGCCGTTTACCTTGCAACCAACAATTCTTTGTAGTTAAACTAGCGGATTTTGCAACCATGGCAAGGATACAGGCTGTTTAGTAGATATAATATACTATGCTCCCCGCAAAGTCAACATTCTTTGTCCAAACATTTTACTCCTTACCCGATTTCATCAACCATCCTTGACAGTGCCAGTCAACCCTCAATATCGTAGCCGTCTGACTTTCAACTATATAGAGCACGTTCATAGACGGACTGCCCCATGTAAGATTCGTCGTATGGGCCCCTCTAGGGCTCTTAGCCTTCATAACTAGCTCTCCATTCGCGGCATGCACGAACACAGTACCCAGAGTTGAATGCGCCACCAAAATATTTCCCTCAGCATCTTGTGCCATGCCATCTGGGCCCCCAATACCATAGTAGCTAGAGAACCGACCAATGCGCTGTACAGAACCATCCGATAAAAGAGGGACATACCACACGGCATTATCACGAGTCATCGCCACGAATAGGGCCTTCTCGTCTCGACTCAAAACCAGCCCATTCGGCGATGGCCCATTTGAGATAAGTAGTTGCAATCGTCCATCAGGATACAGACGGAAGACTCTGCCGGTTGGGTCTTGAAGACCGGTCATCCCTTGATCAGTAAAGTAGATCACGCCGTCGGCAGAGATAACGAGGTCGTTAGGCCCTTTCAGGCGCTCACCCTGGAATCGCGCTACGATCGTCTTGAGTTCCTTGCTGATGGGGTCAAGCTCGAGTATGCCTTGTTTGAAATCGGCGATGATGATCTTTTTGGTGATGTGGTTCCACACCAGTCCGTTTGGTTCGCCATCGTAGTCCGTGACGAGGGTCCAGTTTGCATTGGAGTCGATGGAAAAGATACGGCCGTATGGGATGTCTGTGACAAAAAGAAGATCCAGTGCTGGGACGTATATGGGCCCTTCAAGAAACGAGTCGAGCAGTTTCCCTCGCTTCTGATTGATTGAATGTTCTGAGAGGCCCAGGCGGCGGAATTCGGGTGGTAGGCTTGTCCATTCGACGGCCTGTATAATGGCAGGCAGGCTATTTTGTACATTGGCCATTAGTCTGGCGAGAATTATATGATAACGATAACAATAAGTTTGGTGTTCTCGAATCCAATCATTAGAATCAGGGTGTCTTGTATATGCCGCTATCCGGGAGAGCGGCGTGCATCCGCCAGCGGACGGCTTCTATCCGCTGTCCAAGAAAACAGCGCCATATTCAGGCATATTTAAACCTGCATATTCTATGCGTCAACATAACGTCAGTTGAACTTACTGTTTATGTCGTCGTCTTATAGATATTCGTTTTTACCACAATGACTCTCATCCACATCGGTGAGTTGAACTCCATCCAGCATTGCCAGACAGACTCAGTATCCCTAATGCACTCATCCAGTCCTTTTCAAGTTCCGCTCCGATGTCAGCGAGGAGCACAAGAAGACCTTTGTCACGGAACTGAAGAGATTGAAGAAACTCTCCTGCGTTAAAGCGGGAAGACTTATTGTTGGCGGTCCCAGTGTCACCGACCCTATTGACCGCAGCAAAGGATTCCAGATCGCTCTTGTGAGCTACCACGAAAACCAAGCCGCTTTAGCGGAATATCAGGCTAGTCAGGAGCATCACTGGTATGTTTTCGTCCCTGAATAAAAATCTTTGATTGCTATGCTAATTGTCTTATTATAGGGTGACTTCAACATACATGTTTCCGTATAAAGAGGATCTAGTGCGGTTTGATTTTGAGGTGGATCCGGAAGATGAAGATATGTGTCAGTTTCCCTTGTTAGTATAGAATGATCAATTCAGAGGTTTAAATTGTGTACTTTTGTTTACTCAATCTGTAATGTGCTCTTTAAGCGGATGGGCTTCGCAGGTCCTTTCTTTTGCCCTGTGAATCCAACACAGAGAGTTACATAATGGAACGAAGACTCAAAGGAATTTATTACGTGCCTCGGCCTTCCTCAGTTGCTTGTTCGAAGCCATTGACGAGAGCGACTATCCGCCTGCACTGAGTATTGCTGGAAGGCATAGGAGGAGAGTGTATCTGAACACATGTATGTATCAGGGCTAGCTTGATGTTTAGTGCACGGAGGTATACCGGTCGAGTCCCACTAAGAGCGGCAGCTCCGCCTACAGATATAAATCAGGAATTTCCGTTTCTCTGCTAAAATGTTGGTATCTGCGGTAATTCCATCGGATAAAGCCGATAGGCGGACCCCATCCGATCGGTTCGGATAGACCCCGCTCCGATACAGCAGCCCCAATAATTTAAAAGTAAAATAAAAAAGCCCAGCTGGGGAAAGTTCATTCAACACATTCCTCAATCCTTATCCAATCACTAGATCAAAATGAATGCCACACTCTCCCATGTTTGCGAAGTCTGGGATGCGCAACGCACCAACAGCCCCATCTACGCCCTCTTGCTAGACAATGTCACAATTACCGACGCCTCGCCGGGGACCATTCATGCAAGTCTGCGAGTAGCAAAGAACCACACAAACTCCAAAGGGGGTCTACATGGCACGCTGACCGCGTGTCTCGTCGACTGGGCGGCGGGGATGGCTATTGCATCGCAGGGCTCTAGTTATACTGGCGTGAGCACTGATCTACATGTTTCGTATCTCTCGTCGGCGAAGGAGGAGGAGGTTCTGGAGATTACGGGACGGGCAATGAAAGTCGGAGGGACGCTGGCGTACGTTTCAGTGGAGATTGAGAAGGTGAAGGAGAATGGTGACCGTGTGGTGGTTGCGACGGGGTTGCATACGAAGTACGTACGCAAGAGGGATTGATTTTGTTAGGTGAATAGCTTGTGGAAAATGGGTTTCTATCCAGATTGCATTCATGTACTATAACATTGCTATTTCCATGTCATCTGAATATGCAAATAAAAGTGCCGAGCTACCAGTGCAATTGTGCATTGGCATAGAGCAGTCCGTGTTGTATTTCCCGTCCTACAGTGCCAATAGGTACACTTTTAAAGCGAAAGAAAAGTTAATTATTACTAAGATAGGGCACTGAATATGTCAAACCGGAAAACTGTTAGTAGCTGCCCGGCTGCTGAGGAGGGAGTTTTTGAAGTCTTCTGGACCTGACGGGGAGGTGGCTGAGACTGGGGGACTTGGTTTGTGGGTTGAGACGAGCATTTTGAGGGCTGGGGGGTTGGAGTGTGAGTATGTTGGGTGTTGGGATAGGACGTGGTTGATAGGTCATGAATGGGATTTAGATTAGGGTTGATACCATGGTTCTAAAGATGTCTGAGTGTGGACGGATAGTTGTATAGGTGATATATCCATGTTCTATAGCTCCATTTCTAAGTATTGCCAGTCTGACTATGTCCAAAGATCGATTAAAAGGTATAGTCAAAGCACAATCTATGTCTATCAACTCGAGCCGAGGAAATAAAACAAATCTGTATATTGGGCTTCTCACCAATACAAGCCCAACATTGCTCTCAACACAAAGTGATCTACTGCGAAGGTGGAAACAAAGACCATGCTGATCTTCTAAGACGATGCGCGACCACCAACAACCAACAAAGGTTCCCAATAAATGCCATCTACTTCTCCCTTGAAGTCTCCTCATCACTACTTGTACCAAAGTAGCGCGCCAACTCTCGGTCCAGGTTGTCCCCGGCCAATTTTGGCATCTGCAAGCTCTGCTTCACTGGCGAGATGCCCTGAGCATTAGCACTAGCGAAGACCACGTCCAGCTCTTCCAGTGTGCGGCCCTTGGTCTCTGGGAAGAAGAGATAAACGCAGGGAATAAGTGCAGCATTGAAGACTGCGAAAATGATGTACGTCTGGTACCCCAAGTTTGCAAACGCAGGTGGAGTGATCATGACAATAAGGAAGTTGGACATCCAGTTGGAACTGGTGGACAGGGCATTGGCTTGAATGCGAATGCGAAGGTTTGTGATCTCAGCTGGATATAGCCAGGTCATCCCCAGCCAGCCAATGGCGAAGAACGAATTAAAAACGAATAAGAACACAGTCGCCGTAACGCCATATTGTATCTCGAGCTTGGGTGCTCCGCTTTCCATCATTTCGCCCGTGGATACAGTGCCAGCTAGAATTGCCATTGAGACCATCATTCCAAAGGCACCGATGATCATCAGCTTCCGCCGACCGGTCCGTTCAATGAGTGGCAGCGCTATGAGTGACGCCATGAAGTACTCGGTTCCATTACAGGCGGCGAGAAGACGTGCCATTTCTGGCCCGAATCCGAGAGAGTTTTCAAAGATCATAGTGGCGTAGTATGTCACGAGATTTATGCCACACATTTGTTGGAAAAATTGAGAGACCATAGCCAAAGTAGAACGACGGAGGTTTTGCGACGGTCCGTTGGTGAGCAGCTCACGGTACTTGAAGCTACCGCCGCGGCTCTGGACCTCCAACGCTTCGTTGATGTTGCGTAACTCTTCTTCGACCTCTGCATCGTCTTCTGGCTTACCAACAAGCCGAGCAGTAACATCCCGGGCCTCAACATGGCGTCCCTGCATGGTGAGCCATCTTGGGGAATCGGGCAGATAAAGCAAGCCGATCATGACAATGATAGTAAAGAATGATTGGAACATCAGTGGGAACCTCCAGCGGACGGAACCAGTCAGGAAGTAGAACCCGTAATCAACCCAGTATGCGATCATAACGCCGGCAGATATAAGAGCCCCCGAGAGCATGATCAGGACACCGCGCTGGTGCGGTCGCGCACATTCGGACTGCCATGTTGGAATTGCTACACCGGTCAGTATCGTTGAATGTAGCAGATACCTTGCTAAAGACTCACTAGATGTTACCATGCCGTTGCCAACACCTCCAACAACACGACCTGCCACGAACAAGCCGTAGTCGAAGCAGGCTGCCTGCATAATCGTTCCAATAATCATAATAAGAGAACCCCAGAAAGTACTTGACTTTCGTCCCCAGCGTTCACCGTACGCTAAAATTACAAGTGAACCCATCCAGCATCCGATCTGGTATATCGCGACTCCTGCTGCCTGGGTATTTGCATCACCTGTGCAGTACGTAGGATGGGGGATGGTGTTGGTCGGGTTATCGAGCCAACAGAGATCATTTGATTTATCGCGAGGGGTCATGAGTGGAAGCACCTCCTGAAAGGAATCAAGCGTGAGCAAGGCACTCAGTACACCCTGATCGTAGCCGAACATAAGGAACCCGCAGCTAGCGATGAACCCTATGGACCAATTCAGGGCTCTACCCTTGAGCTTCTCCCCACCGATCTTCCATTCGGGCAAGTCACCCATCCATCCGAAGTACTTGAAGAACTTGGTACCAAAACTCGCCCGGTCACGCTCATACTGTATGCGCGCTTCCCTGTCCAGAGCGGCATGAGGTGGTGAATGGGATGCGTCTTGAATATGTTCGGAACTGGGGAACAACGCCTGCAAGTTCTTCTCATTTTCCGCCGGACTTGACATGTTGGAGAAGTGAGTTGTAGTTGATTGTGGGTTCTACCCCGGACTGGAGTCTCCAGGAAACGCCCCAGGCTTTATAATCGAGGGTCCTCGACCAGAGCTACACCACCATCTTGCTGTGGGGAAGACCGGGGTATGAGAGTGACAGTACCATTTGGGCCCCATATTTTACACCTCCGCCGTGCCGTGACTTTTTCATTTGCTCCTTCGCGCCCAGAGCCAGAGTCCTGGTTTCCGCCATGGCGGACTTGGCAAAGTGACGGCGGGTTCGTCTCAGTAGGGGATCTGAAAGCCAGCCAAGTCTTGGCTCTCGCCCTGCCTGCCCTGAGGTTGCAAGGTATGTGGGGTTCAAGGGCATGGCCGATGTCACTATGCCCGAAATCGAGGCTCAGCTGTCTTGGTAAAAGGCCGAGAAACTTCAGCCCAAGACCAACTAAGGCTAGGTCAACCAAAGTGGTCCCTAAAGGCGACTATCATTGGTATCTAGCAAATACTCGGAGATGAGACCAACTAATTGGCTAGATTGCCACAATACTGTTTCGAGTGGGAAATACTTGGTGGAAGTCCATCGAAAGATCTGGTAAAGCCCAGGATCGCGTTGCCTGCGGGAACTGATATTTGTGCACTAGCGGGTACTATAAACAAGCTTCATTCCTTTGGTCTCACAGGGACGATGGATTCATACATCATAGGCGACTGTCACGGGTAGTCATCTTCTCGTACCAAACCTACTATCAACCCCGACGCCGCTGCCAAGCCTCGGCATCTTGTCGGTGGAGAGACCATAGAACTGTTGCCTTACATTGTAATGAAGAGCTGATTATTGGTACTGTACTGACTTCAAGCAAGGATAGTGTCTATGAGCTAGCGAAGACCCATTTGTGCTGCGATGGAACGACAACATGTCTGCTTAGACACACGCTCGTTTGACACATGGTCTGTTGTACACGGACAATTGCGATGATTCAGAACCCCACGATTATATCGTTTGTTTGTTAGACATCCAGTTGGAATTAGTGGACAGGGCATTGACCCGAATGCGAATGTGAATGTGAAGGTTTGTGATTCTGGCTGGATACGGCTTGGTCATTCGAATAGAATGTAGCATACATGTCAATAGCGATTACTATTCACACCAGATAAACCTTCTTTAAGGTTGTACCAATGAGATTGCCTTCTGCAGGACATTGCGATCATCCTGAAAACTCAGCTTCTCCAAAGCCTCCTCCAAGGGAAAGAATTCCGATGTGAACTGCTCCTCCCCACTACCACCAGACCCAGGAACCACCCCCTCACCCAGGGCAGCAATAAACCACCAGATAATTTTAACATCATTCCCACCATCCTTGCCTAACTGTCGCATAGTGACCATAAACGGCTCTGTGATATCCGGGAACGAGCGAGGTACATCGGGCATGTGGCCCTGTTCGTCGATTGGAGGGGCACGGGTCTGCATTGTGACCGGGTGGAGATGAGCCTGATAGCCAGTTTCTTCGCGGACTTCGCGCAGGGCAGCCTCCTGTCTGGATTCACCACAATTACGGCGTCCTTTTGCGAGAAGCCATTCGTTCTTCGCGTGGTAATGAATTAGGCAGACAGTCTTGTTTTGGCTGTGCGATAGGTCGAATAAGATCGCCCCACTGCTTTCGACGAATTGCTCCGAGGTGTATTGCGTCGTGGTGTTGGGTGAGGTTGCCATAATGCTACTACACAGTCAGTCCGACAATGATCATGTTGGATTAACTGTCCATAGTATCCTTACCCGACCGTGTTTTGTTCGCCTTTTTTTTTTTTTTTTTTTTTTTTTTTTTTTTTTTTTTTTTTTTTTTTTTTTTTTTTTTTTTTTTTGGTAGGAAAGGAAGTTGGCTAAGATATGGTTATCAACCCATGACTCGAGGAGGTACGCGTTATCCTCGTGTGGCTTGCCCTAAACCAGCTAAACTGCGGGGTTTTTAATGATATCCTGTATGGACACTTGCGGCAATCCAGAAGGGTGCGATTATCTCGTCTGTTTGTCCGCTTATGGGATAGGGTAACCTTCGATAATGAACAACCCGTGCGAGAACGTGAAGGACCCGAGCCAGGCATTGAATCACGTCTTCGGCGATACTCTCATGTTGCGTCAGCCAAGTCGTAAATCTCTATCCATTTTCGACGCTAGTCGTGTAAGAGTCTCCAAGGAATACCAGACTAGAGTTCATAGCTAGCACTGTACAATGTAAGATAAACTCATAGCAGTGCCACCCTCGGCGTTTATGTAATGGGTCAATACCCACAACAGTTGCACGAGCCACTTGTCAAGTGGCATGCAGAAGGCCGTCGAGCTGTAGTGCCCGGCTGAAAGACCTGCTCTCATCCGTGCATGCGTATAAGTAGGGGACTCTAGGTGATAATCGTAATCTTCTAGAACAGCATGATAGTGTGCCTTTTATTTCTAAAGGCACAGTGTTCGAGAGTTCCGGCATGCCATCTCGAGTCCCACGACGATCCACGACAATAGACCCATCTCAACGAATGAGTTGTGTAGTCAATGGTAGATACAGATTGCATCTGATGCTAGAAGAGGTCATATTTTTCAATGTGTGTCGAAGCTTGCGTATACTGCATCTTTAATGTATCGATGTCTTGATCGAAAAACCTTGGTTATTCGTTATTCGGGCTTGTCGCAAAAACAACAGCTGACTTCCCCAATCAGCAAAGACATGATATCGGTATCATAAGAAATTGTTACTCGTTCATATAACGCCTGTTTGCCCACCCACAGCCACGATATAAGATGATCATGATAGAAAACAGAAGATAAGCGTGCATGATTGGAACCACTAAAGGAATAAAAAAGGGATGAAACACCGAGCCAAATAGGAAAAAGAAAAACCAGAAATAGACGAGATTAATGAAAGCGAAAAAAAGAAAATGACAAAAGGGAAATCGTACATCATAATCATAGAGGCTTTGTTCCATAAATGAAATAGACTGGCAGATACAAATGGATGGATGGATCCCTCAACTCACGCTTGACCTTGGCCATTAATATTTGAATCTCCTCGTGGCTCCACCCAAGAATACGTGAGAAGAGAGCAGGAGTGTAAGAGTCGATGACCTGAAGCTCTTGGACACCTTGGTATTTTCCGATCTCCTTTAACTTAGGGTCCTTAGGCCACGGTCCAATTGGGAGCTGTCAATCGCCAGTTAGTAACAGCTGAGGCAATACACCCTATATACGTCAGTCTAGATACTACTAACCTTGCGGATCTCCTGGTGTACATCGACGAAGCCAGCATCCTTCAGCTTGTCTTTCCAGCCGCTGACATTATCAACCGGCTTACCAAATTTCCGTAACCCCTTGACAAGGTTGTCCATCCACGCCTTGGCATTTGGGGCCTTGTCTAATGTATCATCATCGGAAAGAAAAGGTGCCGTGACTGCTTGCACTTCAAAATATCCTCCGGGAGCTAGGTGTTTGAACGCTTGGTTAAAGAACTTGACATCGTTGCCTATACAGCCCTCCAGTTCACGAGCATGTATAAAGTCAAATGGCCTGGTATACAACCAATCGCATTCGAAGTCATCGATCTCAAATGAGCAAGTTGGTGGCACCCTGACAATTGCCACTATTAGTAAGGCCTAGAGAGGTTAGGGCACTGCATACCATCTAGGTTGTATAGGACTTAGGTCCGTTCCAATAACTTGCGCAGACGGATGCTCACTAGGGTCACCAGGTCAGCAGTCGAGCTGTGTAGGAGGTTTGTATGCTTGCAGTGTCATGCACATACTCTGCAAAATCTATTGCCCAGATACCGGTTCCAGTGCCCAGATCCAGCGCCCGCTGGACATCATTCTTAATAGGAGCCAGATAGAGAGCGCCTCCGAGGAGTAAGCGATATATATGATGGGCCAGGTCCATGCGATCTTGCTCCTCCTCATCATTCGGCTGGAGGTTGTTAGATATACCTGGCGATCGATCAGTTGACCAGGGATATATACATACTACTAGATAAGTTCCTTCTCGAAATGCATGATAACGACGGCCATTCTAGAGTGGAGTCAGCAACATAGGTTACGTGCAGGAACAGCTCACCAACCTCGTATCTAAAATGCCACTTTGGTCAGACACATCTTCATTGTGGGAGTTAGTCAACGGTTCACCTACTTGTAATTGAGAATACTGGAGTTCAACGATGTAACAAAACTAGCCGAGTTTAACCTACAGTTCTTGTCAGTCTAGCAATCGATACACCGTGAAACAATAATGATAGCAGCTACTCACGAGCCATTGTATATCGAGTCCTCAAATACCTCATCCTAGGAGAAATGACCGTTAGCCGCTACGCTCACCGCAATTTTCATCATGCATGGCTTGGAGTAGCATCAACTCACATCGACCTGCACAGGATCCATCGCTAGTATCTGTAACTCAGGAACGGCCAGCTGTTGCCGCTCATCCTGCGACGAGGTCATCGTTTCTGTAATGGGCTGGAGTCTTGCGCTTTAAGAGGACAGAGAAATGGTCGTTAACCGCAGGAATTAAGCATGCAGAGTACAAAGACAGGGGCTTTGACAGTCTTAAACTTGCGACCGTTGAAACTTTCCCTCGTTCACAGCGACAGTTGGACTCTTCCCCACACGGCATCCTTCAAACCGGAGTGCGATTGCGATTCCACGTTAGTTGAGTTACACCGCGTGGTTTTTTTCCCTCGCCGAACAATCAGCGTTGCAGCTGATCCTTCCGCTAGTCTCACTCTATAATAATGTTGTTTTATAGGAGGTGGAGTGGTTGATTGCCTAGTCCGCCAATAGCGTCGGAGTTGGTGGATTCTCTCTCTCCCTTTGACCAACAGGAGAGAACGAATCCATTCAGGCTGGACATCCAGACTGGAGAGATGCGTCTTGATCAAGGGAAGTGAAAGAGGTACTGTGTACTAGTGAGGCGCTAACGACCGTTGAGACCCATCGTCCCGTGACTCCCCACCACGCTAACGTTTGGTGCCCTAAAAGGGTAACTAATTTGCGAATGGTCAGATCTCCTTTTTCCGAACTGCGACAACTTCCATGCGCAAGTCTTCGTCATTAGACATTTAAATCGATCCACAACCCGTCAAGGATGTCTGGAGGCCCATCGGCACGACTTTCCCCGCTGCCAGACTCCAGTGAAAATTGATCTGTTGCCCACCCGGAAGTTTATCGTACAGACTGACCCCACGAGAAATCAAGAAATCTGCATCAAAAGGATGATCTGGTTTATCTGGTCCACAAAATGCGTCAGACAGAGTTGGCAGGCTTTCCGCACTTTAAAGTTCAAGGCATTAGCAGTCTCCATGTGCCCCTTTTTCTTTGTTATAGTTTTCTAGTTTTCTACTTAACCGCTTTTCCTTGGGGAATCCAGCCATCACGGGAAAGGGCCTTAACTAGTTCACTATAGTAGTCGCTATATACGTTATGTACAAGTAATGCAATGTGGGTCCCATGGTTTAATTCTCTACTAATGGAGAGGAATCATAATGGCAACGGCAACCACATGCTTGATGCGATTCATAACTTCGAGTCGTTGCCCTGAAATGACCGATGGCCCGATACTTGCTTCGCTGGCAACTCCACCCCCCAGGCAATGCGACAGTCCCAGCGCAGATGTTCGTTTGTTATCGACGAGGGCCCGGCACCCGGGTTATGCTGGGCGCTGGTAACGTCTCGCCAAACCGTATCACCAACGCCGCCTTCACCGGACAGGATCCACCGTCGTGCAATTTCGCCCGCAACGCCATCACCGTCTCGTTCAGCGTCCAGAGCAAGAAGAGCACCGCTGAGTATCCAGGCAAGGGTAAACATGACTCGGCGAGCATCCGCCAGAATGAACCGTGGCTCGCTGGTGGCTTTAACCCGAGAAATGAAGCTAGACCATGCCCGTTTCAGTGCGCTTGCCAACTCTGACGTCGTAATCAACGCCAACATACGCTCAAACCAGGCCGAGAAGATAGCCAGATTACCACGTTTGACAAGGAAGCGAACGAGCTCACTAGCCAGCACATTAGTAGTTCCCTCCCAAATGGAGTTCACAGCAGTGTTCCGTAGCAGTCGCGCGATGTTGAACTCCGGCTCGTCCGGTTCATCCATGTATCCAACCCCGCCCATTCCCTCTTGGCATTCCTGAATCCCTGCAATTGCGTTCTTGCTAATCACTGCCTTAGCGATGGCTGTCAAGGCCCGGAACACTACCTGCGCTTCCTTGCCCTTTGTGGGCAAATGCGCCGCAGGAGTGGAGACCCCGTTATTTTCGACAACGCCCATGACGGCAACCGTGAAAAACGCGAGGTTCATCGCACCCCGATGTTTCACCTCCAGGTCTGCTAGTAGGCTCAGATGCATGGGAATGAGCCACAAGGGTTCGCCGACCGTTGTTCTGGCCTTAGCAAAGCTCTTGGTAATACTAATGGCACGCCGCCATGCAGCAAGCGATCCAATGAACGTATGAGTTCGAGTGATGTTGAGTAATGGTGCAATCGCCATGACACCATGGTCGACAGTGCCGACCAGGTGAGCCCGCATGTCTTTAAGTTCCAACTCGGCCGTTGGTAATTCCTTAGTTCCCAGCTTGTTCTTCAAACGATGGATTCGGACGCCATTGGTAACCACCCGGGGCTTGCCGTCTTCCCCGACGACAGTCTTCCGCAACGGTGCGAGGAACGTGCTCAGCTTTCCCGAAGGCGTTTTAGCAAGCATCAGAGCCACATTAGCATCCGTGGCGGAGGAAAAGAACTTAAACCCGCTGATCAGGTAGTCGCCCTCATCAAGACCGTTCGAGGCCTTCGACTTATGCGACAAAGGCGAGTACGTGGCCCAAGTCTCCGTGTTTTGGACATCGCTGCCTCCTGCTCTTTCGGTCATCCACTGACCAGAAGTCCAATAATCCTCTTTCTTAGAGATTAACTTCTGATACGCCGTCTGGAAGGGATGGTCCGGAGGTAGGTTCTTGCGCTCCTTGTTCAAAACAAGCGCGGCCCCATCAGACATGCTGACAGGGCAGGAGTAAAGTCCAGACGAGGGAGAATAAAGGTAGTTCCTATCTCCGGGTAAGGATTGAAGTTCAAAAAACCACAGCAGGAATGGGAATAACTCACACAGCATATTGAACCAACCGTCTCTCTGCCCCGTATGTCGGCTCATATCCCAGTGACACGACACTTAGCAGGTCAGTAAATAGGTGGATTGTACAAGTGCAAAGTTAACTCACCCGTGGCGGGCACCCCATTTACCCAGCTGCTTCCACCCTTCGCTGGTAATCAGTCGATCATAATCATACCGCTGACCCCAGACATTGAATCCCTTCACATATGGTTGATGTCTCTCGGCATCTGCGCTCCACTCCCTAATCTGGTCCGACACAGCTTCCTCGCCCAATTCTACCAATTGTGGCCGAGCCTGCTCTAGCTTCTGCGACGGCAGGTACCCTATACTTATTAGTCCACTCTTCAGTTCTCACAGAGTATGATCATGGTTAAGCGTACAGGAGAGAGCTCGTTGAAGACTAGTATCGGAAGTATATGTGTTCTCCAACCGCTCAGGTTTCGTGATATGTCCACGGTCAACAGTGGCGTGACGAGGTCCAGACTCCATGATGTGCCAAGGTATTTGTTACAGCGACCTTATACTTGCAAACATGTCTGTCCGGTGTTGGTGAGGTCCAGGTTCACATCTTTTGATATGCACTAACGTGCCTCGGTGGGATAGCGCGTGATTACCTCGGTTACGGCAACCTGGGATGAGGAGGTGGCTTGAGGACTAGATTTCCATTACCCAACAACCTCGAACCCAACGAGTCTTATATATGCCTGGTATTCCTAATAGACTGACCCTATACCGATGAATAGCTACAGTAAAGCATCTGTCTAGTACCTGTACTCTGCTATACATACCAGCGGAGCATAGAGGCAACGAACGCCGATCATTCCCCATGTGTAAAACAATCACGACCCCTCGAAATTGGTCCAATCAGTGTCATCTATCAGATCATGGCACTCAGAGCAGATTACATTATCCAATCAAAACACTAACTAATACGATCATTAACCCTGACTCCAGGACTCCAAAAGAAACTTCCCCCTAGTACGTCGACGTCATATCAAATCACGTGTCAGTATATCCCAAAGACGGACTGTCAATCCACGTGACCTCGGAGACTTTCCCACGCTCATTTCGTCCGACTGCTGAATAATCCTCCGCGCCTTGACTAAGCTCACCGCCCACCAATCGCCTGACGTGTGCATTCTCAAGCCCTGGAAAGATTCAACAAACCACGGAGAAGCCCCATAGAAAAAGAAGGAAACACGATCGAACTAAGGAAAAACCCCCAACCCACCGTCCAATCAGAACAACGCACAGCTTGTCGATGGGGAAAAAATTCTGAAAAGGAGTAACATTGGGGTATCATGTTGTCCCAAAACTCGGTATATCGCCGTGACAAGTCGCCTCTAAGTATATCCACTGCGGCGGGGATTTGAAATCAAAGTGCTGTGGAGCACATTTCGAAGGCTTTCTATCAGTGTAAGGAGTATAGTATATAAAGTACTTACTTTCCACCTCAACATCGTTGTACTACTAGAATCAAATACATAATACAATCTGTACATACAAAATGCATACCCCCGACTACGTCGAGCCCGCACAGGGCATCTCCTACTTCACTCCAGCCCAGAACCCCCCCGCCGGCACAGCTGCCAACCCTCAGACCAACGGCCAGAAGGTCCCTAAGCTCTTCCAGCCTTTCACCGTCCGCGGGGTCACTTTCCAGAACCGCCTGGGTGTAAGTACTCCACGCCACGTCAAGCTCGTTCTTCAATACAATAACTAACAAGAAACAGCTAGCCCCATTGTGCCAATACTCCGCCGAAGATGGCCACATGACTGACTGGCACGTCGCGCATCTGGGTGGAATCGCCCAGCGCGGCCCAGGACTCATGATGATCGAAGCCACGGCCGTGCAACCAGAGGGCCGGATCACTCCCCAGGACGTCGGTCTCTGGAAAGACAGCCACATCGCACCCATGAAGCGCGTGATCGAGTTCGTGCACAGCCAGGGTCAGAAGATTGGTGTGCAAGTCGCGCACGCCGGCCGAAAGGCCAGTACCATTCCGCCGTGGATGTCGGGTGCCGTTGTTGCCTCTGAGCAAGCGGGCGGATGGCCCGAGAATGTCAAGGGACCTAGCGATATCCCTTTTGCTGACTCGTTCCCGAAGCCCAAGGCCATGACTAAGGCCGATATCGAGGAGTTCAAGAACGCCTGGGTGGCGGCTTGTAAGCGGGCTATTGCTGCTGGGGCGGATTTTATTGAGATTCACAATGCGCATGGATATCTACTGTCGAGTTTCCTGTCGCCTGCGTCGAACAACAGGGACGATGAGTATGGTGGTTCGTTCGAGAACCGGATTCGCCTTCCTTTGGAAATTGCCCAGCTGACTCGCGATGCTGTCGGTCCTAATGTTCCCGTCTTCCTTCGAGTGTCTGCCTCCGATTGGCTCGAGGAGGTGCTCCCCGAACAGAGCTTCAACGTTAACGAGACGGTGAAATTCGCTCAGGCGCTCGTGGCGCAGGGTGCTGTGGATCTGATCGATATCAGCTCCGGTGGTGTGCACGCCGCGCAGAAGGTCAAATCCGGTCCCGGATTCCAGGTTCCCTTCGCCGTGGCCGTGAAGAAGGCCGTTGGCGATAAGATGCTTGTTTCTGCCGTTGGTGCCATCACCAACGGTAAGCAGGCCAACCAGTTGCTCGAGGAGGAGGGCATCGATGTGGCTCTTGTCGGCCGTGGATTCCAGAAGGACCCCGGTCTGGCTTGGACTTTTGCCCAGCATCTCGATACCGAGATCTCCATGGCGAATCAGATTCGTTGGGGGTTCACCAGACGTGGTGGTACCCCTTATATTGATCCTTCGGTTTACAAGCCGTCGATCTTTGATTAGATTATGATGTGATGATTTAGAGAGGTATGAAGAGATGTACATAGATTAGACAATATAATATCTATCATTATATACACAACTACATTCTTGGCATGTTGCCCCTGTTAGCTAATCCTAATCAACTCTATGAACGCCCAGTGGAGCGCTTGTCTCCCAGTCATTGTCCAAGCACTGGGGCTTATTTCAACAACTAGAAGACCAGAATACGCCTTATCATCCGCCGTCACAGTATTTCAAAACGACACATATATCAAGCTTTTACAGTACATCCACATATGCAGGTTAACTGACATCAGATATCTCCAAACTACAACTCCTGAAACAGTTCAATATATGCATAACTGCCAGTTAATTTCCCTATGAATACTGTGTGCACAAGGATGCAATCACCATCATTTTATCCGCTTCCGTGTCGAGGCCTACAGACACTAAAATACTCCACAAATCAATCGACAGACGAGAGGATCGGAGATCCACAAAACTACAAAAGCTTATACTCCTGCCCAGATATTTAATCCCTGTATAAGCCATATCGCTTGTATTGTACCCCTGACGGACTATCTTCCCTTTGCGCTGCGATTACTTCAATGACCTTATATGCATATACCCTTCAGAGATGAAACGTTGGAATAACGAAAATAAAATCACGATTGTTCGGATATATTCAATACTATATTAATAGACGATTCTAGCAATACATACGCTCCAGCATAGCTAAATCAAAGAAAATATCTTCTTTAAGATTGTAGTCCAGAGCCCCACCAACTATCCTGCCCACAGTAAGCGCCAAACGGTGTTTATCGGATCTTCGGATATAAGCGAGTAAACCCGGAGCTTGTCAGCAATTGACAGTGTTAAGGTAAATTAATTGGCTGAGGGGGTACATTTGCTATATATGGTACCGGATTTAGTGGGATTGTATCATCGACGTCAACTACCGAACTTGAGTGCTAAAAAAGCTATAGCTATATATATATAAATATGTCCACGTCCACCAAGAATTGACTCCAGTGAAACAAATATTAAAACTTGAACTTCCACAACCAAGACTTTTCATCTCCGCAACTTCATCTTAAACAATCAAAATGGTCAAAACACTCCCCTTCGCCGACCTCGAAGTGCCCACCCCAGGTTTTGGTGCAATGGGTCTAAGCTTCGGTTTGGGTAGCAATCTGACCCTAGAGGAAGCCGAGCCCGTGCTCTTGAAAGCAATTGAATTAGGGTGTACATTCTGGGACACAGCCGTGAGTACTACGTACTGCATCAGCCCCGTTGACATACCGCAACCGATTCTAACCAGCGGAATAAAAGGTCGTCTATCAAGCCGGTGTCAATGAGAAACTTCTGGGCGACTTTATCAGGAAACATAACGTCCGTGACAAGATTTTCAGTCAGTCAAATCCTTCTGTGCTCATCATAAAAATTAAGCATTCCCCAATGAATCTAACATTTCTCCCAGTCGCCTCGAAATGCGGCTTTAATGTTTTCGGAGATGGCAGCGTCACCAACTCCGCCGCCCACATTAAGGAGTACATCGAGGGCACGATTGAACGGTTGGGCTTCACCCCAGATCTGTACTATCTGCACCGGATAGATCCCAGTAAGTCACGCACTTCAGAGTAGTAAATACCGATCCAAGACTAATGAGATTAGACACCCCCCTAGAGGAGTCCATCCCAGCACTCGATGAAATCCGCAAAGCCGGCAAGACCAAATACATCGGTCTCTCTGAATGTTCGGCAGCGACACTCCGCAAAGCCAATTCCAGTGAGTCTTTTCCTTACTCCATTTCCCATCCGTTGACCCCAAATCTAGATGTATATCTGACAGAAAGACAATAGTTGCCAAAATCGACGCTCTCCAGGCCGAGTACTCAGCCTTCGAAACCCTCCACGAAACAGATGGCCTCATCGATACAGCCCGAGAATTGGGCGTAGCCTATGTAGCATACAGTCCCCTAGGCCATGGGTGGCTCGTTGACAACTTCCCATTCAAGACCCCGGACGACTTTGCGCCGGATGACTTCCGTCGGAAGAGTAAGTCTCTCCCATTTTTACCCCGAATTTCTACGCTTTCTAACGCTTCCTGCGTCAGGTCCCAAGTTTCAAGGTGAAAACTTCTACAAGAACCGAGCGATCGTAGAGGAAATCAAGAAGCTGGCTGCGCGGAAGAGCTGTGCGATTAGCCAAATTGCGCTTGCCTGGGTTGCTGCGCAAGGGTTCATCGCTATTCCGGGAACGACCAAGGCGAGTCGGTTGGAGGAGAATTGGTCTTCGAGGGAGATCGAGCTGACGGAGGAGGAGAAGCTGGAGATGAGGAAGATTATTGATGCTGCGAAGCCGCAGGGCAATCGGTATGGCCCTGCGCATCAGGCGATGGTGGGGCATTAGTGGGTTGTATATATATAGATAGCCCGGTTCTATCATGATCGACGAGATTTGAAGTTCCGTACATACAATGTTTAGAGTAGATTGATCTCCAATTCAATTTAACACCATACGAAATTTATGTCATCTATGTGGTTGAGCTTCGACGCACAACAGGTATAATCGTCCTCGGAGGTAATAATTTCCTTAAGTCTTTCTTCATCGCTGTTTCGCACCCCTGGTGACCTCAAAAATGTGATCGATGCAAGATAGCGTGTGATGGTCTATCTGTTGATCCTCGCCATGGATACTCACAAGCGACTCCTTCTGTATAAAGGTCGGCGGGTCTTAAATTACAATATCGATCCCTAGTTGTACAATCGTTGTAGTCCAAGGTCTGTCTAGGGTCTATATTTCTAATCTATAGATAGTCTATATCTATAACCCTCGTCGTAGCAAATTCATCCCAAAAACCTAAACTGTACATGAATGCAAATCAAACCAGAGTATATCGCCAGAAATTACACCAAATGAAGAAATTAAAGCTTGCTCTTGGGTGCGCTGTTCTTCAGCACATTCTCATTCCATGGGTAGGGATCGAATACCAGGTCGTTGACCGGGTTCCGAGAGGCACGTCGGAACAGGTCCGGGTAGACTTCACCATCGTAGCGGCCCAGACTGCTGTCCAGCTGCCAGTCAGGGAACTTCCAGGCATCGACGAGACGAACTGCATGGGGCCGGATCTCGTCCAGAAGCTTCATCACAGCGTTCGACTGCGCCAGCGAGATCTGGCGGGTGGTGACAGCGCTGGACGAGAAGAACTCACCAGCTTCACGCTCCAAAGTGTGCAGAGAGTACAGGCGGAAGAGCGAGTGCATCAAGGACAGAGTCTCGGGGTCCAGCTCCGATGTGAGCTGGGGCGAAGTGACCGCCTCGTAGAAGTTCTTGACGACCAGGTACTGCGAGTGTGCGGTGGACAGGCGCCAGAAGTCGACCAGCAGGCTGTTCCATGACCGCTTCTCAACGTCTCGGCGCTTCAGGGCCTCGAAGGTGAGATGGGCGGTACGCCAGGCAAAGGCGGCAACGATGTCCTTGTCCTCTTCCAGGATGTCAAAGGACGCACCCTTCTCCCGACGAGAGAGATATGTCTGCAGAATCTGGGACGTGTCATTGTTCGTTCCCTTTCCGGCAAGCACGGCACGTGCGGATTTCAAAAGCTACGAGAGTCAGCATGTGAGCGTAACGAAAGAGCAACGGTTAGCAACTTACATATCTGGCAACCTGTTGTGTCAACATGTAGTTGTCACCCTCCCAGGTCAACGTAGGAAGGTAGTCCGCATACCACGGTCCAATGCCGCTGTAGTTGCTGTATCCGTGGCCACCGCAGGCACGGCGACACACCTCGAGACCCTCTCCGGCGGTGGTACTAGCGAGCGCCTTCAGACCGCAGGAAGTGGCGTGGAGATCTGCCAGCAGGTCTGCACCAGCCCTCAGCTGCTCAGGGCCTGCGCCTCGCTTGTCCTGACCCGCCTCAACGGCGCCCTTCATCCGCTTCTGGTTCTCCTCATAGAGCCGCATCATACCGCGACCGGTAAAGTGCAAAGCATACATGGAAGCGAGCAAAGGAAGAAGGCGGATCTGGACCATCTTGTAGTTCAGGACTTGGTTTTCTCCAGCATCCTTACCGCCATCGCGGTCCTGGAACTGTCGACGGACAGCGCAATAACGGGTGGCAATAGTGACACCGCGAGCCAAGACACTACCGGCCTGCAGCACAATGTTGGAGCGGACCCAGGTCATGGTACCGTATAAGAGAGAGTGAGATGCCGGGCGCAAATACTTGTTGGTTTCTTTATCGACGCTGGAGAAACGGGCCAGCATGTTGACGTGGGGAATCTTGACCTTGTTGAAAAGAAGGAAACCATTGTCCATCGTGCTGGTCCAGTCAGCATTCTGTGTACGCGAGGAAGAACCATACATATGGAAAGGGACCACTCACTTGTAACCGAACTTAGGACCGATGTCGCCCACGTAGATATTCTCCAGGGGCTGGTGGGTTTGCATATCGCGAATCTGGACAACGAACGGGTGGGGACCATAGTTCTTGCCTCCAATGAACAGCTGGGCCATAACCACGGCATGGTTGGCAGTGCGACCCAGAGAGCCGATCCACCACTTCGAGGCAGTCAGGGTAGGAGAGTGGATGGTGAAAGTCTTATCGTCAGGGTTCCATGTGGCTGTTGTTTCCAAGCCACGGACGTTGGAACCATGGCCCAATTCCGTCTGTGCATAACATCCAATGATCTCGTATTTCGACGCTGGTTCAAGGAAGAGCTTCTTTTGCTCAGGGGTCGTCTGTTCGCGCAAAGTGACCTAATCGAATGTTCGTTAGCGGTCGCACGTCGGCTAGTATGGGCTGGTAGCGTTGCAGCGTCACTCACCAAGAACATACTGGCATGGAGGCCATAAGGAGTCGGCTCCGACAAGAGATCGTTGGCCATGTAGTAGTCATCCTGAGACCACTTGTGTTGCACTGCCAATTGCTGCAGGCGCTTCGCCTTGGCCAACGCTCTTTGAATCTTCTCTGTCCGGCCCAAAGTGTAGTTCTCTGATTTATCGAACACCTTGTCCGCCTCCAGGATGGACAGGATTTGCTGTTGTCGGTCCAATGCCTTCTTGGTGTGTAATAATTCGGCCAACTTGTCAACGTCGACGTTGGACTGGGCGCGCTCCTGGGCGAGCAGCTCGGAGCCTTGCGGGCCGGCCGGCTTCAACGCCTGGACCCAGGCGGGGGGAGGAGAAGGCATATTGTGATAATTGTAAAATGAATGGACAATGTCCGACTGGTAGGAGAGAAGGAGAATCGTAGAGAAAACAAATCTGGTCACAAAGATGGGGGGAGGAGGCGAAGTGGGTGACTTATAGGCAGGACACTCACTCCACGGGGAAAATGCCCCAGAAACCTTTCACAAAATGGCCGAGGGTGAACGCGGCGCTTGCCCGATGGGGCAGAAGCCTCGGCTGTTCTTTGCTGGTTGATGGCCTTGCTGCCTTACCTCACCGGCAAGAGGCGAACTCCAAAAGTCATTCGGACAGGTCAGTAACCGTAACTTTCTCGGCCGACGAGCCATCGGAATTCACGATACCGAGTCATCTTTTAGGCTTGTTGATTACTCACCAGGTACGTGACACTAAGGCAACTTAACTTACACTGCGTACAGGGGTCTGTCCCGAAATCGGCAGGGCGTGCAGCAGTTCAACAGCGATCAGAGTCTGAGCGTATAGAATGATTGGCTTGTTGCCCTGCTTGGACTTGTTATCTGATAACGATCAGTTGCAGGGCCAGCGCAGCATCTACAGCTGTATTTACATGCGACAGAATTTACACCAGATCTCGATCGGGTCATATAATATAATGTCAAAGAAGAAAAATACCGTGTGTTACATATTGGTCGCGATCATGAATCTTTAAAGCTCCAGCCTCACATCGAAAGGTTCATGATCCACATCGCGCGGCGCAGAGCACGTGACTATATCGATCTTTGCTTGCGAGGGGACAAGCCAGACCAGGAAGTAGTAGAATTGGGCACTAGAATCATTATGTTTTCGTAGTAGTTTCCCCTCTGAATTCGATGCCGTGGCCCGATTTCCTATTTGCTTTTCCGCCATGCAACCCGACAGCCACTCCGGCGTAAAATAGGAGCGACGCGGAGGGAAGGAAATCCAAACAACAACTAATCATTCAAGCATAAGGCTTGACACGTGCTAAGAACCCTCGACTTCACATGATCTCACCAGCAGGAATTGTGAGAGCTTTGAGACTAAACAAAACTACAATACTGTGGATAGGAAGCAAATCGGGGGCGCACTCCTTTTTCCTTCGTCGTTGGCCAACCCGCAATCACATGTGAAATACGGGAATGACGACAGATCCACCCTTCACGTCCCAGAAAAGCCATCATCGTGAGCCCCGAACATAATCACACTCATTTCAATTGATTCTTCCGTCCTGCTTCCCCGGCTTTTCCCCCCGTTGGACCCACGAAAACACACGGGCGAGCTAACGTGGTCACTTCCTTCACGGACTCCACCTGTTTTTCCCGTTCTCCTTTTTCAACAGAGGATCGAAAATGGAGAGGGGGGGTGAGTGGGAAAAAGAGAAGAAGAAAAATAAAAATGGAGGGAGGAAGCGTTCCGGCTTAAACACGTGGTAAGCTGTCTTCCTCCCAGGTTTTCTACGCTATGTATTCCTGCGCATACGTACGAGAATATATAAAACCCGCCATAGCTAACATGGAGCTAAAAGCAGCTTCCTTACGCTGAGGTAGCGTCGCGACCATCATGCAGTTGGCCACAACTTTTTGTAAAGACGAGAGAAAGTCTACTTCAATTTCCCCGGTATGTACATTTATACTTGGGATAAAGGGGTAATGGGGGCAAGAGTCATACCTGGACTATCCTGTTGAAGCGCCTCCTCGAAGGTTGCTGGGGATGTGACATGATGATTCGAGCCATTTGAGGCGGATTGGTTGGACTTCAAGCGTCGCCATCGGGGAACGAAACATTCTATTTGGTCCAGCAGGGGACGGAGTGTTGCAGCAGACGAGGTACTGAGTGCAACGCCAACCTCAACATAAGACCAGCATATCACGCCCGTATTATAGAATAGATTCTTTGGGTCGGTGAGCTGGTGGACAAAACACATCCTTGCAATCGTTGCGAAACAGGCACTGCGAATAAACGCGAAGCATGAGCATCTTACTTCTTCAGGACAGTGGAAGGAACCTATTACACTGAGCCAAGTGCCAGAATCACAGCAACGTGTACCTTGATGTAGCGGGGTAAATGCAGACTTCGGACAATGAGGATCGGCAGGAGTCCAAGGGTTGCATCGCTCAAGGCCGTAATGGCCGAATGCACATAGGCAGCTCTGATGAGGCCCTTCCCGTCGCAACTGCCGTGTGGGTTGATCGCTTGGTTCCAGAACCAGGATGGTGGCCGGCACTGAAGGAGAACGAAGATGAAGATGAAAATGGTGAGACAAGTGAGAAGGACGAAAATGGCATAGATAACCCATTTATGGTAGCGTTCGATACAGAAGCGCAAGAGAAATATACCCACGGCGAATTTGACCATTGTGGTTGCGATTACATAGGATGACTCGTAAAGGAATAAAAGCTAGAGTCCATGATGAGTTGATGATCGAAGGAACCGGCTGTTGCAAATCTTACCTTCAAGCCCTTGCGGAGAACCTCTGGCGTTAATGCCGTCCAGGGATGCCCAAAACTGCCACCTCGAACACCTTCAAGTAATGCACATGCCGATACGATGAAGAAAATCTCCAAGATACAAGTATCAGCATTGTTGAATGAGGGCGGGTGCTATACTGTGTACAACACCTGGGTCAAAGATAAGGACTTTACCAAGGCTCCGACCGCCAGGCCATCATCCAACCCAAAGGCCCTCTTGATCCGTAGGCGCACGTAGCATCGCAACGCCACAGTTCCCGAGGCGAGAGCGAGGAAGGATATAACGACACCAAGAAGTTCCGCAGCCCTCGTGGTCATGGATGGCAAATCTCGTTAGTGCGAAGACTAAAATTGGTAATATGGTATTATGAATACCGGCGATCAGAGACTGGAGTTGTTCGATTTGACGATAGATCCCCGCTTCTTTGGGGAGCTTTTATAAGCTTTGACAGTAACGGCATTGTGCTAGATGACGGGATAGACAATGGGTATGCGGTTTCTCAAGAAGGGTAGAGCATGCTAAAGAAAATGTCGGCCTCAGCCACTGACCCAACTATCGAACCCATCAGGCGTCGCTGTACAGCTACACCGAGCTAGCTTTACCAGTACCATGAAACCTAATCCCAGCGCAGATCAAGGGACCAATCGAGCGAGTAGGTATCCGTGGGTCACGCAAGCTCGAGGAACGCCTCCTTATGAATGCTGTAACCGGTAGCAAGCTCCTGGAACTGTTATCCGGGCGTCATTACGCAATTTGGCACACTCGATGGTGAAGACTCATCGAATCGATCGACCCAAAATCGGTCTTACCGTAATAGACACCGAGAGCTAGATTTGCCACCTAAATATTTATTTACTCCATACCTAGCATACTTGCGACAAGAGCTGTTAGCTGGCCCATGTTAGGTAGTGCCTGAAAGGGGCAAGAGAACTCTAACTCTTCTGGGAGGCTTTGGGTGGGGGGAACTGTTGATCACGCAGGCTATTAGTAGGTACTGTACCTGGACTGGCGAACGCCATATCCCCCTAAACTAGGATGATACTCCACAATGACCGGGCTCCTGGGCGAACCTCTCATATGAACATATGTTCAAAACCTGTAGACCCTGAAATACCGCTAGGTGGGTTTCACATTCGCGATAGAAAAGAAACAAAGAACAACGAAAATATTACTGTTGCAGCTCTTACAATACTACCCGTTCATCATCGAGAATTAATAGACGATCGTTGCTGAACCTGGTGTTGGGCGTGCTATAAAAGCTATAGGGCATGTCAAACTGCTGCCCCCATACGAGCGTTTCAAGCGACACATACTGATGGTGAGTGCGAGCGAACACCTGTTCACCTGACGGTGAATTATGTGCTGTTCGCTAGGAAGCGTGGGAAAACTCTGAGGCTATTCCCCTATGGGGATTTTCTGAAGCGCTGGGCTTGAGTGTGCTTCGAAAACAGGTATCATAGGGCAGCTGACTCGCTGATTCAACGAGCCTTAGCTACTAGCTCCTCGCAGGGGATCGTGGTACGCCACCTAGATAGAGGTAGATGAGGATCAAAAGCAGGCACGTAAGCGGCTATGTGGGGGCCCGGATGTGGCTTGACAGGCAGTCTCGGCTCATGAAGCTGTGGATACTCTGTAAGGGAACACCCCTGGGCTTGCCCTTGGTTGCCTGGAACCTTTATCCTGGCCAGTGAAAAGGCAAAACAGGGTTTCATAAAAACCTTTACTCAGTGACATGACGCGGATTTGACTTGAATAGATAGTATTGAGGGAGGCACCACCGGGCTTTAAGAATCCGTTATACGGCTCTTCTCAGAACGATATCGAATGTAAGCTGCGCCCAAGGGATGGTAACCATCAGGATATGGTTAATTAGGCTGACTAGTAGCGGGAATTGGATCTCGGATCATAATATAGTAGCTCCCCTTGTTATGCCCCCCTAATGACTCAAAGTCTAGAACGAATTCCTCTTGTGTGTTCCACCCATACTTCCTATAAAGCGGATAGCCTTCTTCCGTTGCTTCCAGAAACATTCGTGCATTCAGGGTATCCGCCTTTTGCGTAGCCCATTTCAACATTTGACTGCCAATTCCCCTCCCCTGGTACTCGGGGTCTGTGGCTAAGAAATCCAGAACTATAGTGCTCTTTAGCCTTCCCTAGCCGAAGAGAATATACAAGGGCCATTTGAGACAAGCGAGAATAGAAGAGGGGAAAAGCTAGGGGGAAGTAGAATACGCACTCATATCATCTTCTCCGAGATATTTTTCCCTCGAAGTCTTCAGCATATCTAAATAACACGCATAAACGCGCTTGTTGATTCCTTCGGGTAGATATTCATCCGGTTTAGCCGCCATCTTACTTGCGTCCTCAGATAGCCTTGCAAGTGAATGGGAATCTTGTTGGTAATGAAGGGGAATAGCCACTCGCATGAAGGCGACGACACGCCCTGTTTCGGAGTCCGTCGCAATTAAGAGATGGTATTTGGGATCAACAAATCGTGCAAAAGTTCGTGCGTATTTCAACATTTGTAGGGCCGATGCTTCAACGTTCGCAAACGCATTCTGGTAAAATAGACCCGGGGCGAAACTGGCGGTGTTGATGTGGACCAAATCCGGGCTATCAGATTCAGTTGCATAACGGATGTGAATGGGCATGTTGTCGGGGGAAGGACGGTATGTGTGCGAACTGGTGGTAAGAATGCGATCTTGAAGGTTGGAAAATCCTGAGTGGGGCCCGATTGTGCTAGTTTACTGTAATATATATAATCGTACTGTGTGATATTAGACTAGGGCACATGGTGTCTTCATTGAGATTTATATTTATATTTATATTTAGCACGTGTCGTTCGTATCGGTCGCGGAAAAGCCCTTAAAAAAGTCACCTTATCTCAGAGGCCGTCCCCTCTGTTGAGTCTCTACCTAAATTCTCAGTCCCCACGCTTGACTCATTGTGTTATCATCAATCCGACCCCGCATCGTAACTGAGGGGGAAGTTTTCCACCTTCTCAGGTTCCCGCAAACAGCTTGAAACAGGCACACCGGCATAGAAGAACGATAGGGTATGTCGCCCATTCCTACTCAAGCTGATGAATCAATGCAAATCCATCAAACCAACCCTCCTTGAGATCTAGAGCTATGACCAGAACACAGAGATCAGGTGGTGAAAAAGTCATCACCGAATAGTAAGCATGGCTACTCCGCGCAAATCACTGAGGTTCCGTATCTTGGTAGGATTTCCATTCTTTATGATTAAACTTCCAGCTAGAACCTCTTAAATGATCCGGGAGTAGCTCACTCAGGCAAAAGCCTCTTTTTGAATCGCTCGAACCTCTATGCCCATCTTGATGGTCTCGTGGATGCTCGTGTCCTTGATTGTAGTTCTGATATCTCAAGGTCATACATAATTAGACTAAGTCGATATCATCTAGGTGTATAACCAAAATCGGAAGGAAACCTTGCGGCAACACTTGGCATATTTCTGTTTTACCCCAATGGGTAAGTTGCAAAAGCCTCGTGCATGCTTAGATAGCAGTCTTCGTGGAATTTGGTGGAACGCGGCGGTTGACGACGTGGGAACTGACTATATGCATGACCGCTGCTCGAACCAAGTGGTGGTTTAGTTGGCGTTGACGAAATTGTAGGCTGTTGGAAATTCTGGTAAGAGAATTTAAAGTTACGGAAGGACCCCCAGAGAGAAAAACTAGTACTTACTAGTACTAAGGTCGTTGAGTATGTAAATCGTGGAGTGATCGGTGGAGACAAGGTATGAGGGGGCGTGACGTGCGGGTCCATGGAAGAATATTGCTAAATAATTAATTTTATCACTGACCCTGACCGGATGGAAAAGGTCTCAAACATGTGGGGTAAGAGGATGATCCTGCAAGACCTCCTTAAGGAATCATATTGGGGCGCTTTATACTGTTGTGAAAATCTCCTCCATTGGCAGTTCAGAAGACAAAGCGACATTTATCCACCAATCCCGTCACGGCGTTAAATAATACTGTGCTGCAAGACACAACTATAAATACTAGCTTACCTGCGGGCAGACACCTCTTGTATACCATTCTGGGTAGCAAGGTTAACCATATAGACTGGACGGCTGTCATCATGTACAACAATCCGATTATTCCCGGATTTAATCCTGACCCTTCCATCATTCGCGTGAAGAATGGCTTTTTCCTCGTAACCTCCTCCTTCGAATACTTCCCCGGGGCTCCGATCTACCATAGCACTGATCTGATACGCTGGACCCTGATCGGCCACGCACTGACCAGACGCAGTCAGATCCACATCCAGACCCCCGAACCTGGCGGTGGAGTCTGGGCGACCACCCTACGATATCATGACGGCGTCTACTACATAATTGCTGCTAGCTTCGAACGCTATCGCCCGCAGGACGATGATCGCGTTTGGCCGCGGGGGTTCTACGTGAAGACAGAGAACATCTGGGATTCAAATTCCTGGTCGGACCCGGTGTTTTTCGACCAGGTCGGGTTTGATCAGGATGTACGTATATCTCGTCCCCCACCATGTTCAGAGTGCACATCTCTTCTAACATGAACCTCTCAAGCTGTTCTGGGACGATGATGGTACAGTTTACCTATCATCAACTTATCGCAAACTAAATAGGACGCCGAACGCAAATCTTAAAGACTTTGCCATCCATATCGCTACCATTGACCTTGCCAGTGGTGCTTCCACATCCGAACCGAAGCTCATCCGAGAATCTACCTCTGGCGTCTCGGAGGGATCACATATATTCAAGCGCGGAAGATACTACTATCTTTTCACCGCCGAAGGGGGTACAGAAAGCGGTCATTGCGAATGGGTGAGTCGCAGTGAGAAGGGCCCGTTCGGTCCGTGGGAAGTGGGGCCGAGTAATCCCCTTTGGAGAAATGGAATTAATGACGAGGTGCAAAATACTGGGCATGCAGACTTGGTGGAGGATGCCCAGGGAAGATGGTGGGCTGTTTTGCTGGGTGTTCGACCGGTGCGAAAAAATGCTTACTGGGAGGAGTCTGTTTTTGGTAACGTTCTTCGTTCTTTGGCATATGGTGCAGAACTGACTCAAGGCCTACTGTGACAATAGGACGCGAAACATTCCTGATACCCGTGGAGTGGAAGGATGACTGGCCGACCTTCAATGAGGGCAAGAAGATCTCTCTTCAATCTGAAAGTCCACACCTTTATGAGTACCAACCTCCCGTATCATGGAGAGACGATTTCTCGGGTCCGGAATTACAGCTAGGCTGGTACCGCAAAAGTGGGTTTGTAAAAGCGTGCTTAATGATACTAAGCTGAGACTGGTTCCTTTAGATACCCCGATGAGAACAGATTGCTCGCTTATAGAGCGACCAAACCACCTCCGTTTACATGGAGGACCATATAATCTCTCCGTTCCCAGCTGCCCGACTCTATTTCTTCGGAAACAAACCCACCTCTACTGCACCTGGGAGACACAATTATCTTTCAATCCTCAATCACCCCATACAGAAGCCGGAACTGTCGTCTGGTGGAACTACTTCACCTACAGCAGTATTGGGATCCGGCTCTCCCCTACAAAGGAAGGGACGCGCATTGTGCGATTCCGACCGGCTGAAGGAGAAGTCATTGATCGAGAACTCGACAGCGCACTGTCGAATGTGGTGTTCTTCATTGAATGCGGAGACCGGTATAGGTTCGGGTTCAGAGAGGTGAACGGTGTTGATTCCCAGACCCATTGGATAGGAGAGGTTCAGAACAGTACAATGACTCAGCCGCCACCAGTTGGTGCACCTTTTACGGGGATGATGCTTGGACTGTACGCTTTTGGAGAACGACAACGCTGCTTGGTTCCGGCAGACTTTGCCTATGCCGAGTTTAGATGATCGGTTAGCCTTATGTACCCCTTATTGGATTGCTTCAAGATACGGTCAATCTTTCCCGTTCCTACTGCAATATCATATATCTGTTTTGAATGTCCTGTTCGGACAGGTATTGCTTCGAAATCATCGCTGATCTTGCAGCATCCGTGATGGAATAGCAAATGCACTTGGTACGTCATAGCGCCAGTGGCATCATCAATCCATATGACACTTTCTACGGGTCTATACCAATAATGGTTTTAGCACCTAGACTAAATTCTGGGGGCGTTGTGTTCCAGCCTCAGTGGTCATCCGCTAGTCATTTGAAAGCACTCCTCCAGAAATCAGCAACTGCTTAAGCAAATATTTGACTTGAATTACTCATTATGAGCTGGTTAAATTGATACTCGCCCTTTGCCCTTCCAGCGCAGAGCCCTGCAATATGTAGAACAAATAAAATATCCAAGATTTTCGCTAGGTGAGACCCGCGTATCACACATTACTAAATGAAGAAAAGGCCCGCTGATGGGCACCTGCAAGAGATAACAGAAAGATGTTCAGTAATGACTCCGCGTGCCGTACGATATAGTGAGTCTGGAGAGAGATTGTAGGGCAGGGTAGTTGTCGGACTGACCCAAATACTGGTCTAGGTGAAAGTCTCAGGTGCCGTCGGTTCCCCTCAAGGTTCCTGCTAGTCCAACATGTGACCCTACCAGTCCTCTTTGAGACTCGGCGATAAACCTTCCACTCAATGAGCTAGACCAGTCCGGGGTTGCAGAGAAGTAGTGACGACTCAACCTATGGGAGTACTGACTACTCAATGGTAGTACCTTACCCAGTCACCTAGCTTCAATTGAGACTCTTGCTAATAGCAGAGTTCTTCCAGACCTGCACAATCCTAATGACGGCCCTTATCCTTGGTAGTTGCTTGACTCTTCCTTTGATATGTGCTCGTCCATTGTTACCTGTTCATCTCCTCCCTTTCTTCCTCACATATTTAAAGCTTTTGCTTCGACCACATTACTGTTTAGCATCGCTGCAATGAGTTCTACTAATTCGTCCAATTCCCCTTGGTATAACCAGCGCCGCAGGTGATCATGAAAGCCACCATCACTGTGATGGTAGTACTACAACATCGAACAACACATCTCGTACTTCTGAGCTTTCCGAAGCACACAGTCAGAGTTCCTGGGTGATGGTACTGGTAATCGTGATGTCGGTGGTGATACTACTTCCGGAGCCGACTCCTTGAGAGGTGATGATACTACAACTCTAGCGACCTATATCACCGACTATCGTTTCGAAAATGGTCCTCGATATTATGCTTTCCGCGATGGCGCGTGCTTGGTGAGTTTATGCTGGGGCCGTCACGAAGTCGATACCGATTTAGTCACTAACCCTACTTGGCACCAATTGGAAATCCACAGGTAACACTTTGTGATTCTGTGGGGTCTTGCACATGGCAAGTCTGATAGCCTTCAGGAAATCCTGGATGTGGGTACTGGTACTGGAGTATGGGTAATGTAAGGAAGAACATACCAATATCTTCCCCTTTTAGCATTGAGGCTAATGCGGAACATAGAGACATGGCTGATGAGTATCCTAGTGCAAGGAGAATCGGTGTCGACCTATCACCGATCCAGCCATCCTTTATCCCTCCGAACTGTGGGTTTAAGATCGATGACGTTACTCTCCCGTGGACCTTTGCTGGGAATCAGTTTGATTTTATCCATTTACGTAAACTGTTTGGTTGTATTGCGGACTGGGACGAATTCTTTCGGCAATGTTTGTGTTTCCTCAAGCCCGGTGGCTCTATTGAGGTGGTGGAACACTCACTGCAGTGAGTTTCGGATGACGGCAGTCTAGGTCCAGACCATTTCTACCAATCATGGAGCTATACCTTCCTAGAGGCAGCAAGACTCTGGGGTAAAAACTTCGCAATTTGGGGAGAAAGCGCGTAACGTCTCGAGCAGGTGGGATTCGTTATTGTGGTTCAAACAAACTATGAATGGCCAATAAATGGGTATGTTCGTCTTTCTTCAGACCCTTGTTTATGCGCTATTTGGAAATAGGTGGAGTTCAGACCCTAAGCTACACGAGCTCGTGAGTTAGCGATTTATCTCATGCTATTTCCTCTTATCACCGCTTACCGAGACAGGGTCACTGGAATCATGTTTGAATGCATGATGGAATAGAAGGGTTTGGGTTACGTTTACTTACATCCACTCTAAAGTGGCCGGACGACGAAGCTCAGCTGTTCCTGGCAAAAATGTGCAGATGTCTTGGAAATCTCAAAACACATGCATATCTGCCAGTAACCGTTGTTGTAGCACGGAAACCTGACCCTACAGTTGTTGAGGGGTATTAAGCTTTGCTTTCAATTTGGCAGCATACAAAAGACATTGATTTCTGCCAAATGATGGCTGTGGACCCTGCAACTGACAAGGTTATATTTTCCCTTATCTGCATCTAGAACCACCGTTAGGAAAGCACACCAGTCTTACAAACGGTTAGGGTTAAATTATCGACCCTTGTGTACAGTATGGATCGGGCGTCTTCTTTCATAAAAGCTAGATTAATGTGCACATGCCAAACTTCTAACTTAGCCATGTTCAAAGGGAGAGAGACTTGGCAAAAGAAAATCACGGACTCAAACATTATGCTTGCCACCAGTCACAATGGTCGACTATCGACTCTCTTCGGGCTTGTCAACGACAGTATGTCGGTCCCGCCAACGTACGATTTACCAAGCATGTCTCTGCCACACGAGTATCCCAAGGATCTTGGGTCAGACCGTCTCTACTGGTCAAGGCGGGTCACATGTCTCTTATGTGCGACTGGACTCGCGTTCGTGTTAGGTCCTGCTTACGGATGCGCTATCTTACACGGTCCTTGTGAAACTGCAGGGCCACTTATCATTCTTTAAGGCGACTAGTGTCAAGCCACAATCTGCTACCAACGCTCCTTCTCCCTTGACATGTGTACATTTATTCCGCACCGACTCCAAACCGGCCCACAATGCAACTCTTAATGATATCTTGGGTTTGACAATATTATTCCGGCTCTGTCCGGTACCTAGCCTTCGTACGCGCTGACGGCGTTGACGTAGTTGAATCCATGTGGAAGAATGAAGGGTGCTCGGTGAGTCCCTATGGAGACGATGTTACCTAAAATCTGATATCACTGGGTATAGCTTAGTTTCTGTCACAGTGCAGCCTTAGCCGATTACGACGCTTCTTTGATGTGAAGCACCTTGGCGAATCAAGCGCGGTCAGATCAAGGTAATATGAGCTCCCGGACGACCACTAAGAGCAAGACTGACTTGCTGTTGCCTAAGCAAGGATAGCTTGCTAATAACCTTCGGTTAATCATCTTTCCCAGTGGCTCAACAATAGGTAGTTCTCCCCAGAACTCATGAAAAGGTCCTTTACTTTTCACCCCCCCTTTTTTTTAAGAGAGGGGTGATCGTATAATCTGGTTGGAAATGAGATAAAACCTTCTAGAACATTATCTAGTATGGTGAATCATAGACTATGCAACGGCTGCGTTCCACTAGTTGATGACTAGTTGCTCACTAGCCCATAACCATATTTCCAAACAAGGCGGAGTGGATATGAATTGCCACGCTCGATAAACAGAGAAGCAATGCAAACTTGGAAAAATCCACACAATGTCTTGTCTCAAGTTATTGCCGGGCTCTATCTTGTGGCCAATCGTTGCAGTGTCTAATTATAACAATACCCGATATCACAACACAGCCTTATCCTTGAAAAATTTGGGTGATCGACCGACCAGAATCGATTCTTATTTTTGGCTGAGATCCACTCGACAAAAAAATGTCCACCGCCTTAGGCCTATCGCAGTAACGAACACGAGTACGACAGAGACTAGGTTCATCCCCGCCGATCAAACAGGCCTCACCTTCACATTACTCTAATAGAATCTTTTATATAAACGCCACCTTCAACCAGATCATAATGTCCCTTCATCAAACCTCCACGTTCCTGCACAATAATGGCTTCCAAACCTCTCCAGCGGTCGAAGTCGGATGACCTCGCGGAAGTAGTAGACCCTCCTCCACCTTATACACTGATTGCAGAATCAGGATCCAGCACAGTACAAGGTATAGTTGGCAAGCAAATTACATCACTACCATTCACTGACAAATTAGATGACGGTCGCATCGACGTGGATCTCGACTCTCCCGCGGCAAGAACTGCTCTCAAGTTTATCCCCCGGCCCAGTGAAGACGATTTAATAAGCCCGCCGCCAACCTACTCGGGACCAGTAATATGCGATATCAAACTCAACATTGTGATTCATGTCGTTGGGAGCCGAGGTGATGTTCAACCTTTTATTGCATTGGGGAACGAATTGCAAAAGCATGGCCATCGAATACGATTAGCAACACACGATGTATTTCATTCCTTCGTTCGAAAGTCGGGTCTGGAGTTCTATCCGATAGGCGGCGATCCTGCAGAACTCATGGCATTTATGGTGAAGAACCCAGGTCTCATCCCAAACATGAAGAGTCTGAAGGCAGGCGAGATCACACGAAAGCGGGTGATGGTCCGAGAGATGCTGGAAGGATGCTGGAAGTCTTGTATCGAGGATGACCCTGGCACGGGGGCCCCGTTCGTGGCCGACGCTATCATTGCAAACCCTCCCAGCTTTGCGCATGTCCACTGTGCTCAAGCCCTAGGTGTTCCTCTACACTTGATGTTCACGATGCCTTGGAGTTCGACATCTGAGTACCCTCATCCGCTAGCCAATTTGAAATACTCGGGGAATAACGCGAGCTTCGCAAATGCCGTTTCGTACGGAGTCGTGGAGTGGATGACCTGGCAAGGGTGAGCTTAAGCGTTCGCATAGTGGAGACAACTATCTAATCTGCTGTATTTAGACTTGGCGACGTGATCAACGACTGGAGAGAAACTATTGATCTCGAACGGGTTCCGCTCACGGAAGGGCCGAGCCTTGTGCAGACACTCAAAGTGCCATTCACATATTGCTGGTCTCCAGCTTTGGTACCCAAGCCCAAGGATTGGCCGTCTTACATCGGTACGTCTCTCCAACCCTTCTTGATTGTGCCCTACTAAGTTTCTAGATGTCTGCGGCTTCTTCTTTCGTGAGTTGCCGATATATACCCCTTCGTCTGAACTAGATGCATTCCTCCGAGCCGGCCCACCGCCTGTGTATATCGGCTTCGGTAGCATCGTCATTGATGATCCCCCGCGGCTCACTTCGATTCTCGAGAAAGCCGTCCGAGCGGTCGGGGTTCGTGCAATTATCTCACGAGGGTGGAGTAATCTCGGGGGTTCCTCATCAGAAGACATCTTGTATATCGGCGACTGCCCTCACGAATGGCTTTTTCAACACGTATCAGCTGTGGTACATCATGGTGGTGCGGGGACAACAGCATGTGGCCTACGCTTCGGGAAACCTACCGCCATTGTGCCCTTCTTTGGAGATCAGCCCTTCTGGGGTAAGATGATCGCGGCGTCTGGTGCTGGTTCCGAGCCAATCCCACAGAAGACTTTGACGGCTGAAAACCTCGCTGAGGCAATCCGACACTGTCTCACTCCTCAAGCAAAGGAGGCTGCGAAAGACATTTCTATAAAAATGCAATACGAGTCGGGTGTCAAAGCCGCTGTGGAATCCTTCCATCGAAATCTCCCATTGGACCGCATGCGATGCCAGGTAATTCCCGATCAGCCCGCGTCGTGGATATACAGAAAGTCCGCCAAACCCATCTTTCTCTCCAAATTAGGCGCTCAGATTTTACTGGACCACTTGCGCATTGAGTCTAAGAACCTACAGTCGTATGACCCCACTTGTCCCCGCTCATTTTATCATCCAAGCTAACGTGACAGACACGAAATCCGTCCTATAATCATAACGAATCGCCGATATGATCCGATCACGAGCACAACTTCAGCAACGATAGGGTATGGCACCGATATGCTGAGAGCCACATCGGATATGTTTATGAAACCGTACCAAGAGCTAAAAGGCCGATCCAATACAACTCCAGCAGCAACCAACACCGAAGATTCTCTTTCCAAGGTCGACTCACAGACCACAACTGCTAGTGGCAAGAACAAGGTCGACTGGGATGCCACAGGAGCGGCTATAGGTGCCGGGGCGGCAGGATTTGGCAACTTTATGAAGCATGTTTACAGGGGAGTGATTGTCGACATTCCGCTGGCTGCTACGGAGGGCCTCCGGGCCGTGCCACGTCTATATGGTGAAGAGGTGGAAGACTATGCTATTCGCGACTGGAAAAGCGGTGCTATCGCAGGTGGCAAGAATTTTACTCAAGGGATGCGAGAAGGCTTCACCGATATATTCACGCAGACCCACAAGGGAGCCAAGGAAGAGGGTGCAGTGGGAATGGCTAAAGGGTTCCTCAAAGGAACAATTAGCATCAGCACCAAAGTACCATCAGGTAGGCTAGCCCTGTCTTTTTTTTTTTTTTTTTTTTTTTTTTTTTTTTTTTTTTTTTTTTTTTTTTTTTTTTTTTTCTCCTTTTTTTTTTTTTTTTTTTTTTTTTTTTTTTTTGCGAACCCTGCTGACCCTTGACCAGCTGCAATTGGTCTCGTTGCCTATCCAGCCCATGGAATAACCAAGAGCCTACACACGGTTATCAAGTCAAAGACGAGGAAACAAATCGTCCAAGCGCGACTTCAGGAGGGCCAATATATCGCACGAAAGGTTGTGAAGCCTGAAATCGATCATGCCTTGGTAATGCAGAGCTTCGATGCTCTGAAGAATGCGGGAAAAGGCTGATCATTTGAGGAATTTCTAATGGGAGAATTGCAACATCATTAAGCGTCGCATCTGCTTCAAGCATTTAAAAGCTGCATATTTGAAACAATACAACTTCTGTCCAGGCGGCGGAACGAACTTTTCAACTTTCTCCTAGATTTAATTTTTTTTTAATATCTTTATCTAGAAATATACTGGCTTAATAGTTACTAAATCCAGTAAAATATTTTGTTTTTGATTGTCCGGGTATTCTGTTATATAATACTTATATAGTTACTTGCCTGTATTTACTAGGGTCTTACTGGCCCTCATTCTCCTCAATATAGTAGAGATACCAGACCATATACACGTCCTTTTGTTAGAAAGTGGCACATATCAAATGCGATACCATTCCCGAACCAAATTGATGCCTGGGCCCATTAAGTCACCTAAGCGCTGCTCTCAAAAAAGTATTCTACTGGACACAATACCTCAACTATCCCAGCTATTATTGGCCTTGGGCCTTGGCTACACGTCTTTTAGCTGAGCCACCACTTATGCAGTCTAGTTCGGAAGGAAATGGAATATGGTGTTTAATCTGTTTCAAGACCTGGCCCATCTGGGCACTTATACATAGTACTTCAGTAACACTAAGAATATCTTTATTGGCTTACTGTAAGAACTTTATAGGCACTTTTCAGCCCGATACGGTCTTTTTGCTGCGGACTTCATGAAAGTACAGATAAGTTATGTTCACTGCTTTGCTGTCAAAAATATACAATGGCAAACTTGTAATTAGCGCCTGCTGGCTTTCTGAGACTTTTCCAGTTGCCCGGGATGTCTGACGAATCGACATGAATTTTGTGCTTGCGAAGACCCACTTGCTTGCTATCTCCCTCCTTTTTCTTTTCTTTTCTTTTCTTTTTTTTTAACATGACTTTTGGACGCAGTGAATGGCACGTACCTTCTAGTCAGAGTAGAACTGACAAGACTAGAGAGGAAGCCTGATATATACCATTCCAAAAGGCCGACTGCGATTTTGAAAAAGGAGAAAAAGGATTCTATTTTAGTATCTACGATCACGTGATCAGTTGCAAGGTGTCCTACATTTTGTGAACAGTCCAAGCTTTGATAGTGTCCAAGTACTGTACATCTCTGCCTGCTCTGATAGAATATTCCCAAGATGACAACAAGCCTTCCTCTTTTCAGGGGAAACAGCATTTCCTTGGAAGATGCCTTGGAAGATGACGACAATATTCTCCATCGGTTAGATTATCCGGAGAAAAAGAAGGAATTCTGGTCGTATCTTCTCTCTCATAAGAATGATATCGAAGAATTAGTGTGCTTTCATCTTTGTGCAAAACATTGCCAGGTAGCTGATGAAGCTCATTGGTTATTCGGGAGCTACAATGTATGCATTCCAGTCTACATTGACCCTCCATCTGAGCACGCGGTTCTTGTTCGAATCCCCTTACCGTTTAAAATCGGAGAGACATTTAATCCTGGAAATATGGATGAAAAGCTGCGGTGCGAAGTAGCTACCTATATTTGGATTCGTGAGAATTGCCCGACTGTCCCTATTCCGTCCCTATACGGATTCGCGTTCCCCAATGGGCTTACTGTTTGTGAACTCAGATCTAATATTTTTCAGAACAAATTAACTAAGTGCCCTATTCCTAGTTTGCTGAAGTATCTTCTGTATCATTCCTTTCTCGACTCCAGTGGCGTATAAAACGGACCATCAACTCGTTGCTTGGGTTCCCTGCAGCATGCCCCTATATCGGCCTCAGACGGCCGAATCCATTGAGAACCGGATACATGATCATAAGCCTCGTGAAGAATGGTCAGATGCTTTCCAATTCTTGGGCCACATATCTTCTTGAGGATAATTCACGCAGACAGACTCTTTTCCGTGACCTCGCGAACATCGTAATTACATTGAATCGTACACGGTTGCCGCAAATCGGGTCTCTGACTTTAAGTGACGATGGGGTTATTAGTGTAACGAACCGCCCCTTGACACTTCGACTCCAAACATTTGAAAATGAAGGTATTCCTACGATCCCGAGAGCCTCAACTTACCAGGCTGTAGAGCCTTATATTCTAGATCTTTTACAGTGCCATGACAACCGCATTTACTACCAGCCAAATGCCATCCATAGCACAAATGACGGCCAGGAGCAATTTGCCGCTTTGACTATGATGCGCGGTCTTCTCCATCAATTTGTGTCCCGTCAATATCGCGATGGGCCATTTGTGCTTACACTTACTGATCTTCACCCAAGCAACATCTTCGTTGATGAAGACTGGCATATAACGTCCCTTATTGACCTAGAATGGGCATGTTCGTTCCCGATCGAGCTACAAACACCCCCATACTGGTTATCCGGTCGGCCTATTGATGACATTGAACATGGAGAGCATCTACAAACTTTCGATAAGATCATCAATGAATTCATAGATACCTTTGAAGAACAGGAAAAAAGGCTTCAAGACCCCAATGCTTTCCAGGCTCAGATTATGAGACAATGCTGGAATAGTGGAAGTTTCTGGTATTTTCAAGCTTCACATAGCCCAAAGGGCCTTCTTAGTGTCTTCAACGAGCATATCCAACGCAAATTTTGTGAGGAACATTGCACTCAACGCGTGTTTGATCGAACTGTCAGCCCATACTGGTGTGTAGGAGCTGATGACTTTATTCGAACGAAGGTGGAGGAAGAGAAAGAGTACAAGAATCGGTTAAGAAAACGGTTTAATAATATTGGACAACAATGATGATCTATGCGTCTGAAAGCTTTCTCTTGTATTCTGTTCTTTCGTGAGCGGTTCTATTGTGCCAGATAGCGTAAGAAGACATTCTATTATATCTTATTCTTCTTATCTTATCTACTAATCCTTCTTCTTGCTCTGTCTTCTTTTCTATGCCTCTTCCCCTGAAAATATTACCTGGCTAATATTTGAATTGTTAGCAATTTGCTGAGATAATAGCTCTATATCTTTCTTTTCTCTTGCTCTCCGAGCTTCTTTATCTGATAATATCGACATATTTATAAGTTGATTTTACTCGACTCTCTTCTGCTCTGTGGCACTTTTATCGGTCATATTAAAAGAGAATAATTGAAGGTTAATAGAAAATGTATCCAGAGAGCCATAGGTGGGAGTTTGGAGGTGGTGTTATTCTACAGCGGGGGTGACATGTAATAATATTTTCTGCCACAGTGCGGGGATTTCACATGACAGGTAGCAATCCACATATAGAGAGACTTTTCTGGATGCTAATGCATGGCGATTATGCATCTGTTGATTTGATAGGCGAAGGGCGCCCAATCTATAACTAGAGAGCGGTCAAGACTTCTCGAAATAGGCTATCGAGGACTTGAGCTGGGCTTTATCCTACTCGCGGGTGGATAATGGAAGAGTTACTGTGCCTTCCCTTTCTATTGGAGCAAAAACTCCGAAACTAGCCTATTGAGTTGTAGGTAATTTATTGGAATAGCACAAGTAGTATTATATTTGGGGTTTTAAGAAGCAATATTATATGTCAATACTATTGAAATACCATCTGTTAATGATCATAGTTTAGAACTGACAATAACTAAGCAGTGGGTTGCGGAGAACAGTAGTATATAGGGCATTTCATTCAGGATCGCATGTATGATATAGACAGCTGTCTCAGTAAATCTTATAATATATCTAATTAAGACCCAAAAAGTAATGCGCGAGGCCTAAATTTGTTTATAACTGAATAACTAAGGCAACTAGCTGTATTTGAGACTGCAAGTTAGTTAAGCAATTATGCTTTATAGTGACAAAGTAGTCTAGATATGAGACTGTTTTTATGAAGCGGAGCCATGTGCTAATTACTCTCTCATTCCACTACTCTAGCTAATGGGATATCTTCTCCCCCCCCCCTCCTCTGATTAATATTGGGATAAGGAGTAGTTATATGGTATATAATCTAATAATTTATAGTTCCCTTACAGGTATTCAGAGGATCAAAATAAAGTAGCTACTATTCATTACTCTATTTGGCCGGATTTGCCTCAGGAAGTCAGGCCCTCTCGGTTACAGAACTATACGGTTCTCTATTACCAAGACTAGAAACCAATCTATAAAAATAGAGTTACCTTCATCTATCTGGACCACTTTTCCGACAGGACTTTAGTACCCATCTGGACTCTATACTTCTGCTAGATATAGTGCGCTGTGTGGGCTATACTATCTGGGCTATGTACTCCTACTGGATCTGATATAGTATGTGGACCTTAGTGATTCTTTATATAGCGGGACACTTAAAATTTAGTACCCTAAGCTTATTTCCCCCGCTCCGCTACACCTGAAAATTGGGATTTAACTATTAGAAATACTTTTGTGCTATGTAACCAGACCTTCCACAATTGAAATATAGACTATTCTGCCATCTCTCCTTATTAAGTTGACGTTCAACAGTGATTGCTTTCTCTACCATCTTTTCCAATATATCGGAAGTTCCCCTGCGTGACGGATTCCGTCTTGCAATTCTTTTTTGAGCTTATCGGAAAAAAGGGATGCAATGCATGCCTCCCGTATGATTTTGGTTGTATAATGAACATAGCCACTCCTCCCCCTGGGTAGTCCTTGTAGGTAACTTTCTACGGTCTCCCCTCTGCGTAACGGTTTGCCTCCCTAGCCTGAGCGAACACCGAGAGATTCGTGGAATATAGTGTGAAACTTTCAGTTGTCAGTTGCAGAAGTCATCCTTTGGGAAGACTCCTTGAAAAAAGCGAAATTACCCTAAGGAGGTGGGAAGTTCCCTCCTTATTCGGAAATTAGAAATATTTTAGCATTCTCTGATCTGATATCCCTGTTTTCCATCTAGACAGCCTAGATTTATTTAGATTTATCTGGGCTTTTATAGTTATAAGTACTATTGTTTTATCCCTATATTATAGATACCAATTTCATTATATAGTAAAAATACTACGGAAAGATGTATAACTATAGCTAGCAATAAAGTCAGCGTTCTGGTTAATAAAAGTATGATATGTGTGTAGCAGTGTAACCTTAATAAGTAGCATAATTCACCCGAGGTTACCAGTTATAAGGAAGGTGTCAATCCTTCCAGTCTAAATCTGCCTATTTGTCTGATATTATCCACGTCACAGATAACCAGTCCAGATATGCAAATAACTGATACCACACCGCACAGTTCTAGCCAGTGAATAAGGACCTCCAGGAAGCGCGAGCAAATAGTAACAACAGTTTCCCAGCAGCTCGTCCACACGAGACATCGATAGACTTGGGTAATAGACGAGATTGCCAGGTCTGGTAGTATATTACTTTCTTTTTAAAAGAGTGATAAAAGATACTGAGTCTAAGGCAGTATATCAGCCAACAATACCTTTAATAAGGTTCTTTACATCATTTCGAATTATTATTTCGTGACAACTTCGGACAGAATGTTGACTATAACTAAACTCTTAGATAATCGTATAGCTGCGATAGCAGGAGGTCAGTAATGGATGGATCTGAACGTGGAGAAGGGCGCGCCCATAGGGGAGTCCTTGCTCTGTAGCGATGATCATGTACGTTAAACCGTAGCGACTGTTTTCTGGCTGATAATTGGAACTAGTCGTGATTCATTTGCATGCGCCGCACAGCACGCCCTTCACGGTGCAGGCTACTGGTAACTTATGATTCGCAGGTGCGTATGTATATCAAGAAACGAGTGGTTTGGAGCGACGAATGTCGCACAATGATGTTTGGCCTTATTGCACATCAGGGGTTCGTATGAGAAAGTGGATATTTGGGTTGGATATGCATACACCATCCATCAATTCCAGCGCGTAGAACCTAATAGAAATAAGGCCCATGTGTAACAAGGCCAGGTTTTCCAAAGCGAAGGCGAGTATTCAGCCCCTGGCTTCGAGGCCCACTTTCCAAATGCCGAATATCTGGAAGCAAGCGGGCTTCATATTTGAAACGATAGTAAAACTGAGAGATAAATTGGCCGTGATCTCCATTGATACTCATTTCTCCTCGCGAAGTTTATTCGCAATAGAAGTCAGTCAAATGGCCAATACCTCCTGTAATCAGCTTTTTCTTCGTCAGATTCAGCCAATTGCTCCAATATCTGACCTTTGACTTTGTCAAGAGCCGCTTTGCAATCATCGTATCGCTCGTGCTCTATGAAGCCTTTGTCCGGCCATAAATCACCCAAACTCTCCTTGACCTCTGCAACAAGATCGGTTCCGGCAACGGCACCATCGCTATCTATCTTAATACGCTCGATATCTTCTTTCGAAAAGTCAAAGGGGAACGGGGCGTCACGGGTGACAGCAGGTAGGTCTTCCCATGAGTCCTTTAGATCGACCAAGAGCGATTGGAAGTGCGCCTCGCCGTATTCGAACATGCGGTGGGCAAGAAAGATCAAGCCATAGGCTGGCGTCTTTCGGAATTCGATGACTCGGTATAGGTCTGGGTTTTTTGCATGCATAAGTTTCCGCCAGCCGATGAATACGTTCTGGACGGTATACACCTGCATAGCCGTAACCCGTTCTTCTGAGGAGAGTCCGGAAAGTTTTGGTTTTGGTGCTAGATCGAGTGTCTCGGGCTCAAGGCCATCCCAGTCGAGAAAGGCCGGGTCGGGATTGTGATTGAAGAGTGGTGAAATATGACAGGACTGCCAGTCGATGATACCTGTGATATTTTCGGGGTTTTCTGGATCTACAAAAACATTGTCATCGTGCAAATCATGATGCCAGAGACGTGGGTCCATGATGGCAGCGTCCTCCGGAACAAGAGCTTCAATGATTTGTTGGTACATTGCCAGAGCAGTAAGCTTCTTTTGCATGTCTGGCTTGTAGAGCTTTGGTCCACAGAATAAAGCAATTTGTTTTGCTGGTTTCAAAGACTGGACTGCTTTTTTCTCGCGCATCCCGACTGCTTGTAGATACTGCACTGGAGAAATCCCTATATGTTGATCAGTAGCCGTATAAAGACAATAAAAGCTCTCACATACATGGCCCCCTGTTAATATTCAAACTTGAACGGCCCGCATCCGACCAATCCCGGCCTGTAGTAGGGCCAATAGCAAACTTTGACCCTTTGATGGCAATACCATCCTTAACGTAGTAGGTGCCGCTATCTGGCTGATGTACGTCTCTTGCGTAGTACAAGCTGCCATAGTGCGAGAATGAAACATTCAGCCATTTGTTCTGGAGACGTGTTGCAGAAAGAAGCACCTGGAGCTTCTGGGGCAGTTTCATAGTACCCCAGACTTGAGAGAGCGGAACACCCTCGACTTTATCCATGATGATAAACTCAGCCCCGACGGGATGCGTTTTTGCTTGCGGGTTCCATGAATAAACCCGAGGCACTGGAGTGTCAAGAATAGTTCTCGCCTACCACATGAGTCACATAAGTAATCTTAGCGTCATAGAGTTCGAGGTAATCTTACAAAATCCATTGTGGCGACTTCACTAGCTGTAGTAAAGTGTGGAACACCAGCGTTCGGGTTAGGTACCTTCGCAACGACTTCTTTGCCATTTTCCATAGTCATAAGAAAAGCTTTGTTGAACATGCCGTCCGGGTATTTCTTGATAGAAATGCATTGACCGGCGCCAACTGAGTCTGCCGCGACACAGGCGAGCCTGTTCAAGTCAAATCTAGTCTCCCGCTTTTGGAGATTTTCCGCCTCTTCCACAACAAAGCGACCACGAGTAAATTTAAAAAGTTCGTCGTTGGAATTCCAGTCTTATCCATATAAGTGATATGTTCAACCGCGCTTAGATGGGGATGCTTACCAGTCTGAGAGGAGCGCATATTAATGGAACAATGACCGTGAGATAGCGATGAAGCTCTCGAGGCTGAGCGGCAATGTTGCTTTGAGTTTGATATAATACTTTGCGCGGTGCACCAAAGACGCGTAGATAGGAGTCGGCACATGCTTCAAAAAAGGTACTAGCGACGCTAATGCTACTTACCTTACAGGAAGCACATAGCACTCGATAATGTGAGTGTCCGACAATCGAAAAACTAAAGGAGCAAAAAGTGATTGTTTGAGAGCATCTTCGTTGCCGCGCAAGTCGAAAGAGATGGTCATGCAGATGAAGCACGCAGTGGTCACGTGATTGGGATATGTTAAGCCTGGGGGCGATGGGGTTTCGCCTTTTGCGGGGACGCCACGGATCTCATTAGCATTAGGTATGGAGTACTCACAGGACATCCCTAATAGCAAGTACAAGCCAGTACAGTACTTGGGATATCAGCGCTGTGATGATGTCTCTAATCTCTAATGATCAGCCACAGAGACGCAGACTTGGTGCTATCTGATGACACAAGGTCATAGGACCAACCAACCTGCAGCTGAAACCGTCAGGGACAGAGGTCAGGATGAGAAGTATAAAAAGGTATTAGGGGACTTACACATACCAAAATCTTCTAATTAACCTCTTATCTGGTTATCCTTACGAATCAAATTACTGATTTACTGGCATCACGGAAGATGGGTTTGCTGTGGAGACTACCACCGTTTGATTAGGCTCTTTCAAAAATGCAGGAAAGATTCTTTTCACAGTAATACCACCCTCCTGGGGTGTATCAAAAGGCAATATTTCCTGTAAAAGAGGGGATAAGCGTAGCAACAAAGCAGAAGTTGGCTTGCTCGACCAATAACCACTGTATACGTTCCACTACCTGGTAGGGTAGTACAAACGCAAACTCTATGAAGCGAGGAAAGCGAGCAAACTTAGCGAACTGCCCTTGGACCAGCGCTTAGAAGCTCGATGACTTCCTGGAGTGTCACCTCAAACGGCGTAGTCCGATCCATGTAGATATTTACATCCATTAACAACCCCCCCAACAAAACTATCACAAAGAAGAGAAAGAAAAGTGAACATACCAGATATCAATTTTCTCCGTCCCCAACGCCTGCAAACTCTCCTTTAACCCCCTCCGCAAATCCTCCGGCGTATGCTCATACGACAAAACACTCATCCCGCCCATTTGCTTCCCAACACCGGGATACAGCTTCGTCTCCATCACTAGACTCCGTTCGGCCCAGTTCATCTGACCCAGAAGCTCCTCTACTTCTTTATGTCCATGGCTGCGCTGATGTGGTACTTAAGGGTATGTTACTGAGGAGAGGGGGTTTTCTTATATTAGGTGTACATGGAGTGTGTGATGTGAGGTATGGTTGTACAAATGGGTGGGTGCGCTGATAATGATGATATTCCCGAATCTCAATCCGTTTTAGTTCCACTCATTTCCATTGTCCTTGATATTGCGATGAGATCTTGATGCGCGTCATGCCACGGCACCGCATCTATATCGATTCCCGGCAAGCCCAGAACCCAAAGACGACATACTGTTCAATACAATACAATACCACGTTGAAAATAACGGGCCAAGCCCATACCAGTTCCTATTATTGGATGACCCAAACAATTAAGAAAATAAAGTGGGCTCTAGCGCGTAAGCAATGTGCATTAGCGCCGGTGATAAGGGTCTTGATGATCTCATCGTCCGATCTCTTTCTCTTTCTCCAAGATAGTAGTTAAGGACTAGTAGGTAGTAGTAAGACTATGCATCCTTCCTTTCAACTCCATACATACAGCTGTACCTACATATACATACCCCAAAACAAACCCCCTCCCCTACCCCAACTAGATCACTGTACATCCCATTTTATAAGATAAAAAATATATAAAAAAAAAGGCTAAAGATATCTAAAAATCAACTTCTCCCCCCTCATCGCACGCCAACGATTCGTAGAAACCAACAACTCCCCACAGCCCCCAACCACCCACGGCCACTTCCGAATAAACTCCTCACTCACCTCCCAATTCGCCAGATCCTGTGGATCCCCCCACACCAACAACCCGCAGCTCTCGGTGCTCATATCCCAGAACCCCATGATATCCAGGCACAGCGGTTCATCGTCGAAGTCGCCGGCGCGGATGAGATTATCACGCATTCGTGGGTGCGGGAAGAAGTCGAGCCAGGGGTGGTGGGGGGTGGATTGTTGGAGTTGGGTCGGGCGGAGGTTAGGGGGGATCGTGGAGGGGATGGTGAAGCCGGGGCGGAGGGTGGTGAAGGGAGAGATTGCGTCGTCGTGCATCCATTCGTGGTGTTTAGGCATGCCGAGGGTGGTCATGATGGAGCCGAAGGCGCGGAAGACGTTGACTTTGGCGAGGGTGAGGAGGTGGTCGGAGGTCGGGGAACCGAGGATGTAGCTCTGGTAAGCGGTTTTGCTGAAGAGGTCGAGGATAGCGGCGGTTTGCTCGGGGGTGGGACAGTTTGATCGGGCAGTGGTTAGGGCGGTTGTGGGTGGGGATTGCGATGAAGATGAGGATGACGATGCTGTGCTGGACTCGGCTTCTTCGGGTTTGATGGTCAGGCCGAGCTTTTCGGCTCGTTTACGTTGGCCTGAGTTTCTCTGGTTAATATCTGGTTTTCTTTTCTTGTATACCCGTTCATTTTTAGGGTTTAGGTTGGGTGAGATTTTAGTGGGTATACGCACGATAGGCTCTCTGGTTGATCCTGTTCTGGCGCCGTCGCCGTTCCTTTGAGTCCGTGAGACCCTTCCAGTCATCGGGTTCCTTTTTTTGTGTCCGAATCGGTATAAGCTGTTCCGAATCGCGCTTGGGGATCTCGCTTGCGGGCGCCATTGTTGGGGACCTGGGGAGTGGTGGATGCTCGGGACGAACTATGGAGGCGTAAGTCGACGGTCTTATGCGTTTCGCTGACGGACAGTGTCTGGGTCGGAGTTAAGCTCGGTGGGGATCGTTTGTGGGGTTGCCGGTCTCCGTATGGTTATTACCGGTATGCCGTACGATTAATCTTCGGGCTAGACATACTGAAAGAATTGACTAACTGGAACATGCTTCATATCGAATTCTCATGAATGTGGACTATTCTTGTGCTGCCTTGCATCCTTTTCTTCTCCAATCCTTTTCGTTTTCTTTTACTCCCTATTCCCGCTATACATAAATCTACTAAATCAAGGAATAATATATATCTAGCTAGTATACCGTCAAACTAGACCATAATCCTCAATCCGAATTATAACCCATCCCAAAGGACGTGTTTGGCGTAGAGTAGTACAGTTTACAAAACTCAATTCACCGTGGACCTAACATCACTGTAATGTCCCTCGAACGTTGAACAATGAACATACAATACTCTGGTATTGGGCTATAAATGTCCTCTATTATTTTTATATTCTCTGCCTAATTGGCAGATCCGTACTATTGGAACTATGAATATAAAAGGGTGGGGGAGAAAGAGCCGTTTCATATTAAGCCGGGGCAAAAGAACCGGCGCCACATAACGTTTAGATTAAACCTGAGCAATACAACCAATATAGTGTCTACCTATCACATTTATTGATAGTCTTCGGCATTTATAGAGTGTCATTTACAATGATATTGTTATTCACCATATTGGGAAAGGGCTCCATTGACAAAATTAAATGAATGCGGCGCATAGGGATTTCCATGGGTTGTTAGTCGTTGTATGATGTGAGTTACTGAGCAATACGCTCACAGTGCACATCATCTACTAGTTGTACGATGAAATAACTGTTGATCCCAATCCAGCTCGGACAGCCCCGGGGGCTATCAGAGAAGGGTCAAATTCTTTATGTTATTAGATACAGGAAGGCAGCAAAGTATGATTGACTTTGACTGCCTTGCAGGGAGACAAATAGTACAAAATAGAAAAGCGCCCAAGATGTCCGATATCCCCTCAGATACACTAAGAATGCACTTAGCAGGAAGGAAGAGGGTCAGTGTAGACGCAAGAGTCACTGGGGCCAGAGCCAATCTCTTCGGGCTCACCAGAGCCTTCGGTGGCCTCGTAGGTCTTGCAGATATCCTTGACCTCAGTGGCGCAAGTGTCCGTGATGGTGGCTTTATCACCGTAGTTCTCGTTGACACCGGCGAGGACCTTGCCGTTGTAGGCCTTGACGTTGGAGATGGTGACAGTGCGCTGAGACTGGGAATCGCAGTTACCGCAGGAGCGGAAGAGCTTGCCGAAGTCGGAGACGACGAAGCCATCGATGCTGACCTCACCTCCGGCGTTGTGCTGGATCACCTTGTCCTCGGCACCCTGGGCACCACCGCCGATGACCTTGTAAGGACCGTTACCCTTCTTGAGGGAGAGTGCGTCTGCGACAAAAGTCAGTTTTCATCCGAATAAAAATAGACTACCAGCACATACCCTCGCAGACCTTCTCCCACCAGACGTTCTCGATGGTGCAAGCACCCTCACAGTGGACACCCTCAATCTGGTCAGTGCCGATGATGGCGTTCTTGAGGGTAGCACCCTCCTGGAGGATGAAGACGGCGTCGCTGTCGCCACCCTCATCCTGGCCAGTGCACTCGACGCCACGGCCGTAAGTCTTCAAGCCACCGTCGAAGACCTCGCCAGCGGCGATCTCCTTGGGCTCACTGAAAGTCTCAGTGCCAGCAGACTCGGGAATAGGGAACTCGCTGGCACCCAGTGCCATGGAGGCGAGGAGAGAGAGGAGGACAGCCTTAGGAAGCATTGTGAATAATTGAAGAAGTTGGTTATTGGAAGGAAAGGATCACTCTCAGAGCGTTAAAAAAGGGCACAATAAGTCAAAGAAAAGATGATTTTTGTCTGCTTAAATCCAAGGTTCATGGTCGTGGGAATGCAGAGGCTTTATAGCCTCAATGTGTCTGCTATGTTGCCATATGTACTCCCCTGCTCGAGTCATTGGCGGAATATAGACGCCCTTGGCACGTTTCAATATTTCCCTCCTACTCTCTTCCAGGTCGAAAGCACTCTTTCGGGACCAAGCTGAAACAGATAGCAGATATTCCGGCTGGGTAAGAATGTTCCGAAGTTTTCCCAAAGGCTTGATCTCTGGCAGGTCGCTTGGAAGGGCAAGTGGGTGACGATCACTGAGACTTGGAACGAACACTGACCACAAGCTTATATTAACTGTTTCACTGCCCAACAATGCCAAGATTCATGCATTAAACCATTTGCCGTCTCCGCACCTCTTGGCATTAACTCTGGGTTGGGGAGCTGTTAAAACTTGCAGCTTTACTGCGGACTTTTGATGTCGGATAAGCGGTAAATGACCCTTCTCATTTAGAAGGGCCCACATTGAAGCTGCACATTGCGAATTATACCTGATCCGACTGCACAAGACCCCGGAGACTAGGGCTAGCATCGTGGCGCAGCAAATCGTCCGACATGCCAAGAAGTCGGAAAGTGGCCCGGGAATTCTCCACACGGCTCCTGTGGACTTGGGCAAGACCAACAACCAACGAGAGTATGTCTTTAATCAACGTGTAGTAGTTATCGTAGCACGTCTTTATCATACTGCATATAATGCGCAGGTTATACTGCGTGTCGTGTATGCTGTGAATTGTAGTATATTCCAGCTTGCTCCCGCTTAACGATCATCTATCTCGAATTTATCTGGATAAGAAAATCACATCCCTTTTGGCAATCGGAGGAGCTCTTTTGTCGCGTCATCGTACATAATTGGAGGGAATACGTATGCCGTCCCATAGCGATCGGCAGCAGCCCTTCATTTAGTTTCCTCCTTTTGGAAGTTGAAGTGCAAGTCACACCCTTCGCGTCACAGCAATGGGTCCCTAATGCAACAGATACAATTTTCTCGCGGACCGAATCAAGGGACAAGAGTCATGCTCTGCAGGGTCTGGAACTTTGTTTAGTCGCCAGGTTCCAGCGTTAGCTTCACAGTGGAAGATAGAGCCCATAGCATAGCATGGAAGTATTCGGCATTGTGTTGATACGATCCCATCGGAATATCCGAACGTAGGATTCCATTATGGAGCCAGGGAGCCAGGGAGCCAGTCTGCAAAAAGATTCATGATACACGGGCTCTTCAGCTGGTAAGTCCTGGTGTACCAGTCTGCTAATGTCATCGAAACATGGCTAGCATTCCGTATACTGTTACAGCTCTCCGAAGAAGTGAGTTTCTTGGGCTGGTTGATACACTTGAAGAATTAGGAAAGGAGCTGAATTTTGACAGGCGGAAGAACTACTTGAGGTAGTACCGTGTAGCATTCTTCAGTTCTAATTGAAAGTCTATCCTTCAATCATATTTGCGGAGACCCCTGATGTGTACCGAAATCAATGGGCCTTGAAGGCGTGCCGCTGCGGCCAGTTACCGTATCCGAAAGAAGACGGATTCCGCTATCCATAGTCTATTGAGCATACCCCTGAGCTCCACATGTTATCACTAAGCAATATATGGCAGAAAGAGTGGCAAACCAAGGAGATATAGCCTCAACCCTGGGAGCGCACTGCTGACGTCTTCGCTTAGTTGTTTTCTTTTTATTTACTACTCTTCGGTCTGACGTGTCGTATCCACTTCACAGACGATGCCAGAGCAATTCCTCCATAGGGCCCGTGCGATATTTCTTGACATCAAGATTCGAAGTAGGTTGTTTGTTCTCGACGTTCTTCCTCGGTATACAGGCCAACAAGAGTAGCATTGGAGATCGAGCGGGTAATATGGGTCACACTCACTACATAGATCAGATCACAACTCGGAGTTCCCGTAACACATATACTGAACATATGCACCAGCACGCTCTGGAGTCTGAAACCCATCAGCTTGTTCATACATCCAAGCCATACAGCACTTGACTGCGGGTATTTGACATTGACAAGCAATGTTTCACGCCCACAGAGCATGCTTCTATAATGGTACCAAGCGAAGGGGCCTCACTAGAGAGGAAATATTCCCTTTAGCTACATAAGCAACCATTAGCAACTAGGTCACAGATCATGGCAAATGACGGATTTCAACAACGCTCCTTATCCGCTCTGATCATCACAATGAGCGGGTTAAAGTAGGCTCCCGTATAACGTCATGGCAATGGGCATGCCATGATCAGCCCCAGCCAAGATGTTGTATACTAATCATGCTTTCTTGGTCAGATGTTTAGCCCCTAGCCGAGCCGGCGAAGCAAGGTATACCAAATATATACCACCTACGTACTTCATAGCACTATTTATGTGCGTTACGGACTATTGGTGGAACCTCTCCGGGGTTTCCAGAAGAGCCTTTCTGTCGCTCCACATGGTAAAGTTATTTGTGCTGTAATGTTTCCAATAATGTTGCATACGGGGTGTTCGGAGTCACCAACTGAGAATTAAAAGTTAGCAAAAAGGTCATTTACTAGTTAGGTACGACAGGCACCTGTAGGATATGTGCATATGAGGCGCTTTAGCGGGCTTCATCAATGATAATTCTGTATTGGTGGGGCGTCGGGCGTTATCCAGTGAGGCTTTATCAAAAATATTGAGGGCCTGTCTTAGGTATGAGTGCATAAACTCGGGACTGATGCCGGGTTTGTGGGACAGGAAGGGGTGGTCTGACAAGACCTGAACTCCACTCTTGACGGTGAGACATAGGGTCTCTTCCAATCGTTTTATGAGCTGTTGACCCCGTCTAACTTTTAACTGGCACATGATGCCTCTCGGTCTAGTAGGGAATAGTGACGTTCGCTGGACATAGACAAGGACAAAGGCGAACAGAGAACAACATTTGATCCCCCACATGTGAAGCATAGAACTTCACTTTCAGGTCGGCCTTATTCTTCACCAACAGGGAGCTTAGATGGTCTGAAAACAAAAAGAAAAGCGAGGCGACCTGCGTCTGAGATAAGGCGAACGGATGTCTACTGACAAAGTGAAATGCACTGAATACTAGATTACATCACAGAATTATCAGTGTATTATCAACTATATCGTGTATGGTGGTTCGTTTTTATATAAAGTTCTAGACTTTCACTAGAGACCTCTTAAGGTGCGCTGCTCTGAGTTTCTTAGATGTCAACAATATTAAACAAGTATTAACAAGTATTAGCACGATTAGGTTGACAATATCAAATGCGCTGGCCTTCAATCTTTCACGCAACACACATTAGTGGGAAGTAGTAAAGCCTCCGAGTCAAGGTTTGCTCCAGAAACGCCAGTCTTGCATTGACTCACGCTGCTAAACAAGCAAGCTTGAAGGGCGGCACTTATTCCTCCCGTTCGGCATCGGGAAGACTTTGATCTTTCGTCAACCTTGGGTTGCGGATGCAAAGAGAAAAGGCGATCAGAGGCACCGTCAGACATATGCCAGTGATGCAAAGGAGACGCTGGACCTCTCTATATGCTAGGGTGACAGCTTCCCGCTCAGGTGTTCCGACAGGATACGAAACGATAAAATCAAAAGGCTGCCCAAAAGCTAAATCGGTGAGAGTGGCATTTGCAACACCAAGGTGCTTAGTGAGCTCTTTACCCATCCTCTGTCTCCATATAGCGCCAGAAATTGTACCTCCTATAGCGCTTCCAACGTTGTACAACGCCAGGTACAGACCAGTGATTACAGCGAGATCTGTGAATCTTAGACTAGATCGTTCAATGTAGAGATTTGTACTCACGCTCGTGTTTCGTGGCAGCCTGTATACTTGCTTGGGCCGGGTATGGGAACATGCCACCAGCTGACAACACAAATCAGTTTGGGCTAACCCTCTTAGTCATTGTATAACAACTCACCAATACCCAAAAGTACCTCTCCGCCGATAATACCAGAATAGCTTGAGCTACCTGTCCCTCCGCGAAACTGTATGAGAATGCCGAAAGCCACCGCGAAAAGAATGGTTCCGGCAACTATGAAAGGCTTCAGTTGTTTTACCTTGATAATGATCGCCCCGAGTATACATCCTGTTATAACGGATGCAAAGCTAGTGAAGTCAGAAAGGTTCGTTTTTCGGGGAAAAGGAAATTGCATTGCAGCTATAGCGGACCTGTATAGAGACGAGATACGTGATGCACTGAGGACACTTTGGTCAAATGCGACTTGCAACACGGTGTAGAGGTATGTGCCCTGCAATGACCAAGCTACAGGGTTATTAGCATAGTATTTAGGCACCAGACTCACATCGACATACCTAAGTTGAGCATCGTTGCTATGCCGAGAGCGCCCCAAACCGCGCGGTCCTTGAGCAGCTACATCTTATTAGTGACTGCTCGAGAAAGAATCCACAACCGCTTACTTTGAAGGGAACCATGGGATACCGGGCGTAAGAACGCTCCCAAATGACAAACAGGGGCAGACAGATTAAACCTATAATTAGCGGTGCCAAAATCTTCGCAGTCTTCCATTGCTCGGCCGCGGCACCGGCGATCGTGAATGGAACAAGAATAAGAGCTAAGAAAGCAATCAAAAGCAGGATTCCCACCACATCCAGGTACCAAAACAATTCTTTAGCAAATTTCCCTACACCTAGAAGCCGAATAGGATGTTGATATGTCTCAACATTGGCCTTTTTGGCTTTGCGATGTCCAACAAGCAGCGTCGCAAAGAGTGGGATGGTACAAACTAACATGAATCAGATAAGATCCCAAGTTTGCAAGAAATTTACCTACTAGGAAATATGATTGCAAACATCGCAATGCCCCAGTTCCAGCTGGTGACTTTCAACACGGCAGAGGCGATGTCGCCACCAACCCAGGTATTTATAAGGAAAGGAGTCGCAGGGATATAGGAAAAGAGCAGACGGGATCGAAGGGAAGTCGTATCTGCTACTAGAACTTCGACAAGTAAAATCATCGTCGTATATCCGACCTAAGGACAACGCTCCGGTTAGAGTTTATAGTATACAACACTCGAAGAGAATAGAATACCTGGTATAGAACAGCGCCCGCGCAGAAAGTCTCGACGTTGTCGGCACAAGCCTCCACGATAGTCCCTGAGTGCGTCAGTAGTGTTCAGTATCCAATACACAGGCAATCCCTACCAATGGTGTAGAAGAAAGCCGAGAGGAAGATCAGCTCAACTCTCCCGAAGACATCGGCGATTTTTGCAGCTGTTGGCTGTCACTCCAAGTGTCAGTGAAGGACAGCAAAAAGGATGAAATGCCTTACCTGTGCAGCAGCTGCAATAACATTACGCAAAACAGTGATCGTAGGAAGCAAACTGTGCTTAGCATAGCTACTGGTTGCCAAAGGCTGTCGACATTAGTTCTTATCAAGGAGGGAAAAAAAGAAAAAGTATCACAGCAGGTAATATACCTGATAAGTCACTCGCAGCTGTCCATCCAAGCCATATACATAGGCTACCAAAAAGATTCCGAAGAACAGAAAGACACGAGCTACAAGCCCCAGTTGCGACGAAATAGCTGCGATGCGTTTGACACCTGGATTTTTAAACTCCGCCTCGTCCTGAAGTTCGTGAGTTTGGACTGCATCTTGAATATGTGGATTCTTTTCGGCGGACATCTTGCACTGCCCTCGTCGTTATCGGTATATGAGAGCAGAGGAAGAGGACAATTTCGTCAAGACTATATTATGAGGTAAAGGGGGAGGGGACAGCAGTATGAAAAGAAAACAAAAAAAAAAAAAAAAAAAAAAAAAAAAAAAGAAAAAAAAAAAAAAAAAAAAAAGAAAAAAGGCACCATATCTGAACGTGACCAAAAAGAAAAAATATATCATGACAAGAAAGGTGAGCGAATCATATCTGATAAGGCATCTGCAAGCGCTCTTTCTTGGGTCATAGTCTCGAAATGATCCCGGCATGACCGAGACATTGCCTAGGAGTCTAGAGTTTTACAGCGGCTGGGACAGGGAAAATTGCCTCAAAAGACACCAAGAATGTCGAGTTCCCAAGGCGTGGCATGGAATGATCTCGTATTTTGCTCTCAGCCATTGGCTGGGAAAGCCCGCCAAGCCCGCATTTCGGCCCTGAGTGGGACCTGTTTTATCAATCTAATCTGATACCCACCAACAAAGAATATACATAAAGCTCACCGTTAACCTAATAAATGTCATGCTTTGCTCTCATTTCTTCCCATCCCGAGGGTAGACCTGGTCTTTGAACCATGGGCACTATCCAAGTGGCTTTGTGTGGAGGCCCTCAATCAGAATTGAGGACGGCGCTGGTGAAGATATTCAGTTACCTAATTGCCAAATGAGATCAAAACGCCACTCGTTCGTTGATGAACTGACCCGGAAATTACCCCACCAATACCTTGGCACGTTCGTACTTTTCAAGTCTTTGTGTTCTTGCTATTAGCATGCCCCAATTAAGCGATAGCCTGTCGTACAATAGCGAAAACTTTGGATGATGGCCCCCATTCAAGACCGGCATCGGCATCGCTATCATGGTTCGACGTTAATGCGCATCCCGGCATTATGGCGCCATGACGCTCCCCACAGAAAGATTCTATGAGCCGACCTAAGCGCTATGGTTACAGACCTTTGCAGTACGAGTCATGCTGGGCAACCCATAAATACCACAAGAATACACACGCCAATACTGAAGAATGTGGACGGAAACTGGGCGAAGTTCATTTGACAGTCGAAATGCATGGATTCAAGGAGCCCCTGATGGATAAGACAATTGAAGTCGTACAAGAGGCCGACTATGGTAGCTAATCGCATGCCATAGCCAATTGATATACACTGATAGGAGAACAATTTATGTTCAAGAGATACCGTCAGGATGACAATGGAACCACGAGTGACGCACCTCAAACAGTTACGATGTCCCTATCATACCCCATCCTGACAACAGCTGTGCAAGTGGGGCCTGGCAAAGCCTTGAGGAATGTAATAGAAGCCAATTATAGGCAAAGCCAATGTGTACGTATCCAGTTGATAAAAACTGACAGCTGTCTATCTTTGCGCAATAGATGATTCAAGGAGGGATCACCTGTGGGATGGTTTGGCCTTCAAATCCTCGCCTCTCCCACCTAGTCGAGCCTCGGTGTCTTCTGGCTGTATCTCAATGGAGTGTGGCCATGCAGAACGACTCGTGGAAGCCGTTGAACAATACCTAAGTAATTTCGGACGAAGGATTTACAGGGTTGCAGCGATGAACCTTCTTGCACAAAACACTAATGGCGTGCAGGTGAACGGGCCACTAAGCCGATCACGCAATGAGGAATTTGTTGCTAGTAGGCTCATACCTTTCGATATTCTCTCAATGCCAACAAGGCTCAGGCTGATATTCGTCTATCGCTATATGCAGGCGCTGTTTCTATCGCATGTTGATCAATAGGACAGGATAGTAGAATACGGATCTGAATCATGTTCCGATAGGTAACGTGATAGATTCCTCACATCTATGCTGCGTCCTGCAAGCCGCTTGTATAGAAAAGGGTGGACAGCTCGCAAGACTTCTAGTGAACTCATATAAAGGGCTCTGGAGACTATATTAGATATTAAGCTGTGGTTGACAAGAGCATCTAGCTTCTCTGCGTTCACTCCCATCTCATCGAGGTCTTACAGATGGCCACATTCGCGTTGAAGTATCAGCTGCGCACCTCAAGCTAGATATTGGCATCAACTGTGCCAAAGGCCAGGCTGAAGCGGGCCTTGTCTTCAGAGCTGTCGGCAGTAAGCCAAGCTAACACATTTCCTGTTGACAGCGCCGTCCGATTTCTCGTTCACCACCGGGGTGGTACAGATGAACCTAACACACAAAGGTTTGTTAAGCACTTAGCGACTGTGAACCAACACAACTGCTTTAAAAGAATTATGGCCATCTATCCAGTCACTGGGTGCTGTGTACCTTGTCAAGTAAAATCTCAACTACGGGCTTGAATGCCTCAGTCTTGCAAATGCTAATATGCAAGATTTAGTAGGATGCCCTCTGCTTTAATGCAAATATTCTTTAGTTTAGATATTGTGAACTCCTGGGGGTGCGGTTCTTGCCGTAGTGTTCATCGGGTTGCAGGGTGACAGACATTGTTAGGATACCTCTTTGTGCTGAAATTTCTAAAACTTGATTAGAAAGAGACCCAGCCGATATCTCTTTGTGCCTACCTTACAATCACTACCCATTCTTATACTTCCCAGCTTTCTCTCAGTGCAAACCATTGTCGACTATTATATTTTTCGGGCATGAAGAGTTCAACCACTCAAATTGTGGGAAGTTTTCTGTGAAGCTTGAATCCGCATAAATGCTTATACGAAAGCAACACAGACCCTAACATATAGGCCAAATTGAGATAACTAGTTCTCCAGAGCCTGTTTACTATACACGTATCTTCAATAATCACAGCACGAAAGCATGCGTCAATATCTCGCAAGCTGTTAGAGATGCGTATTGTCACAATGTTTGCGGCTAGTGGTACCTAGGATAATCCAGCGATTGTACAGCGAGGCGAGGCAGTACCCAAGTATTAGAAGCATGCTGCGGAAGGAGAGAAATAGCATTTTCTCTTGCAAACATAGCGGATATCCTGCTTTCGAGCCAAGGTCAAATATGTTGAACCTGTACTCAGTCGAAGATACAAGTGACGATACATATACATGAATGGTTAAAACGCGACACTGTATGCTTCCGTTAAACAGGGCTTGGACAAAATATCGGCGCTGAAGTAATAGAAGACCGATCATCAATTTAACCAGCAGTTACTTCGTCCATCGTTTCTGCCTTCAACTTAGTGTGGGACATAATCAGAGGTCCAAGGTTTTCTACTCGCTCTTCATATTGCAGGCACAACTGTATCGTCGGAAGTTATATGAGTTTGTCAAGCGAATAATTCCAGCTTCGAGATCAACTTCCCGGTTTTCGATCCACCGCACATACGATGTCCTCCTAAGAACGTCTTCACGTCAACTGCCAGGTTGCTAAGATGAAGAACCTGTGTCGGTCATGTGGTATTCCAGACAACAGGAGTGGAAAAATGAATCGCCTGCCTTTGACCCATGCCACCGTGTGGTGCCGTTCGCCACGGAATCATCTGCTAAATTCGCCTGGAGTTGTGTTTGGAATGGGACTCGATAATAACAGTGATTGCGTGGGTTAGATTCAGCCATTCTAGACTGGCAAAGGTCCAAAAAAAAAAAAAAAAAAAAAACCTGATGTTTCATTATCACTCCCTGCACGAGGAGAAGTTTTCCATGATCGTCCACCTATGATGTGCTGATTAGCATGATATGTGCGGCTGCATGTGACCCGCCCTGTACGCAGTCAGTTCCAGAGAGAGTAAGTAGGGAATGTCCTCATACGTTAGTTTTATGCACGCTAGCAGTTTAAAGGCCAATCCAAACCAGCTATTCCGCGCCGCACGCCACTCGTCGCATCGCAGTCTCAATCATCCGTTATGATTGCCCCATTATAAACTCGAGGATGAGTCTAATGAGATCATCGCAATGGCTGGGAAAACATTCCCTTCGCAGCTCCTTGCCTGCTGCCGGTGGAGTTGTCCATTTAGCGTCAACACTACTAGGACTGGGCCTTAGTGATAGAGGACGCATGAGGCCATATGTCGCACGCAACGTTTCCTGATGATGTGATTTCTCTGGCTCCAAAAGAGTTGAGAGACGACAAGCGGGGAGAAAAAGAAGAGGAACGGTTTAAATAATATTGATGATAAAATATATAAGATAAGTAAATGGTAAGGAATAAGATCTTCATTAACGGTCTAGGAAGTGGGGGATCAGGTTAGCATGTTAAGAGGGTGGTGTGTTTTGGAGAAGTTTGGCCGCCCTATATGTAACTAGCTCAATCTGGTAGAACGTCTTTTCAAATAACTGGACCACCAACATGCCGGAGTTAGTCCGTTGCTCCTAGGGTCCTCCGCTTGTTGCAAGTCTGTCACAGAAGGCCGATGGAATATATATGTACGGTACAGTACAATTCCATACTTGAGCGCCCTCTTCAATTCTAGATCGGATGTGAAAAAGCAGAGAAATCGTAGAAGCCAAACGTCCAGAGAGGGCAAGGACCAGGCTTAGCCATAAACGGAGTAATGTCATGTTCTGTGACTAATATTTTTAAATTAGGTAGAAAGGAATTGAGAGGCTCTTCGCGACATGGGGGATTAGTACCAATACAGGAAGTAGATACGGAGTATTTATACATAAATAACCCTGCACCATGCACACATGAACACCAGATTTTTAAGGTTTCATATCGCGACCTGAACAGGACAAAATAAACAGAAATACAATAAAAACACAGAATTGTCGTATTATACTTTTTTCTCTCTCCCTGTCCTTTTCTTCTTCGGTCCTAGCTTCTATCAAGATCTAGGCAAAAATTTGTAATTAAGAAGAACGAGAGAGGGAGAAGATGATGGACACTCATGGATTGAGAAAATGGTGACGCATGGCATGGTTACCTAATCTGGGAGAAGTCCTCATTTATTCGCCGACCGCGGTAGAGGTCCTCAGGAACAAAAGAACTAACGATTGATTCATGACAACCAACTACCATTACTTACTATTCTACCTTTTTTCCTCCCTCACCGGAGAATCTGACTATTTTTTTTTTAGGTGGTTCCTCATTCTCTCCAAGATATCCCTGTCCTTATTACACTTGTCCTCCTAGTCCTCCTTCCCCCCTCCTTCCCCCCCTCCTTATCTTTCCCAAAGCTCGTGACATCCTATTCTTGCCGACTTGTACTTTTATAACCATTGTGGATTTTTCTCAATCGACGAATCGTCATCCTCAATCGACTTTCTCAATTCGGCGTCATCTTTTGCAAAATACATCACACGTCTAGTGACTTCGACTTGGAACCGGTGCATCTTGAGTTCAGTTTATCGCGTCGGAGCTTTGGATAGCTTCCCCGCACTACAGCTCGGACACCATGTAAGTGGAACAAAAGAACCAAGATAAATAAAAAACGAAAAGGGTCTCCTGGCGACCATCAACCATAATATCTAACCGAAAGTAATAATGAATATAGGCGTATCACTGTCAGTGTCATCCGACCGGACCAAGCCGATGCTGATATCATATCGCTTGAGGTGGGTGGGGACATGACCGTTGAACTTCTCAAAGCTATCGTCGAGAGCGAAACCGCTGTTCCCCCGAGCGCTCAACGAATCGTCTACAATAATCAGTTGCTCGGAGATGATGCATGTACCCTTGATCAGGTTGGAATCGGGGAAGGAGATATGTTGGGGGTCCATGTTACGCTGCGGAGTCCTCAGGCGCCCGCCCGCACTGCTGGCGGCCCTAGCGCTTCTGCTGCGCAACAAAACCTCCAACGGCGTCAGGCAATGAACCCAGATCCCGAGACCATCCGGTTACACATTCTAGGCGACCCTCGAGTGCGCGAAGCTGTCCGACGGCAAAACCCGGAATTGGCGGATGCAGCCAGTGATGCTCAGCGGTTCCGCGACGTATTCCTCAACCAACAGAGGCGGGAGGCTCAGTTAGAGGCTGAGAAGGAGGCCCGTATTGCAATGTTGAACGCAGACCCGTTCAACCCGGAAAACCAGCGACAAATTGAAGAGATCATTCGCCAGAATGCGGTGACAGAGAACCTCCATAATGCCATGGAGCATCATCCGGAATGTGTGTTCAGTCATTTTCTTCCTGTGACAGAATGGCTTTGCTAACTGTCATAGCGTTCGGTCGCGTGACCATGTTGTACATACCAGTCGAAGTCAACGGCCACAAACTCAACGCATTCGTCGATTCTGGCGCCCAGGTCACCATCATGTCCCCCGAGTGTGCAACCGCATGCAACATCATGCGTCTGGTGGACCAGCGATACGGGGGAATTGCTAAAGGAGTGGGCACCGCGAATATCCTGGGGCGCGTCCATTCGGCTCAGATCAAGATCGGAAGCATGTTCTTGCCATGTTCCTTTACTGTGATGGAAGGCAAGCACATCGATCTCCTCCTGGGTCTGGATATGTTGAGGCGGCATCAGGCCTGCATCGACCTCAGGAGGGGAGCACTGGTCATTCAAGACCAAGCCGTGCCATTTTTGGGAGAGGCAGATATTCCTAAGCATCTGCAAGATGAATTCGAGGATGAGCCTTTGGTCAAAGGAGCTGACGGTGCCGAAGTCGGCGCTCGAACGGGTGCGGTTACTCACCAGGCACAAGGATCCGGTGGCACCAGCTCATCTACGGCACCTCCGTCTCGTCCAACTCCGGCACAATCATCCCGTTGGCCACAAGATTCCATCGCGAAGATCACCGAGCTCGGTTTCACTCGGGAAGAGGCTATGCGGGCGCTAGATGCAGCTAATGGGGACCTCGACGGGGCCATTGGCTTCCTGATATGACATGTGAGTTCCAGATGCTATAAATTACGAAATCTTGACGTGTTTCCGGTACCTTACCGCTGCATCACGCCGTCATTGAGCGGTGGAGACAGCGATTGTTGCCCAGATATCCCAAAAATCCTGTAATCGACTCCTGTCGCTGTGTGGATGAGAGAGGACTCTGAGGGACCGGCGAGGCGTGTCATTGGTAGAGAGACACACCCCTCCCCATCTGCATTTCAGTTATATCGGCTGCAGCTTACCGCATTATCAGCTCCACCCTTGGCCTCCCTGGCCTGTGCCCCTTGTGGCGCTGCTGGTCGAGTCAGCGTAGCGGTCTAGTCGCCCCGATTATGAATACAAACATTATCTGCACTTGCGGTGAATGCGTTCTATGCTGTGCCTCGTAAATGGAGTCTCATGTATTGAAGTGGAGCCTCTTCGTTTATTTCTTGTCTTACTTTTTCGATCAGTCACGTAGCCCTAAAACTAAGTACTTCCACTGCAGAAGGTGGAACGTAAGATTCCAGCCTCGCATTGCGATCTAAATTTGCCATTGACTCCATCCGTGATAGTGAAATTGCAGTCCTTTCAGAAGTACTACGACGTAGTATTATTCCCAACCCAGACCTATATTCTACTTCTACCCGGTCTGTACCAGGGGCCCAACCCACATACAAGTTACTCGCTCTTGGACTTACTCAGTAGCTTCCCCCGCAACCTAAAGAGCATGTCCAACGCCATAAACGCCCCTGGACCAAGTTAGCCGCCACCGATCGCCCTGCCGAAACCACCAGCCATGAAAAAAAAAAAAAAACAAAAGAGATGATAAAGAAAACATAAAACCACAAGCGTGAAACACCCACAAAGAAGAAAAAAAAAAGATTAAAATAAACGTAAACTTACCAAGCATCACATAAGGCGCATACAACATAGTCAAATCCTGCTTCTGGGCGACCGTGCGATCGTCCCAGCCCCAGACCTCTGCCAAGCAAGCACTCGAGGTCACGAATGATTGAACTCCAAACACCAACAAATGCATTGGGACCAGGGGGTCATCTGTCGGTATCCTTTCTGTTAGCTTCCGATATTTACGAGATGATGATTACACCCCACTATCACCATCATCCCCGACGGGTAAAAAACAAAAAGTAAATAATAAAAATATTAGGCTATTTTACCTTTGAGCAACGCGCCAAGAGCCCAGAGACTCAACGGTGCGTGATAGACAAGTTCCATTGCGATAAAGGTGGAGAACCACGCCGGAGCGGGCTCCGAGAAGAATTTGTCATGGTAGGTGGTTATGTAGTAGGAACGGATATGGTGGGAAAGGTTAGTCTGGAGGATGGAGGGGAGAAGGGGGACTGTGTCGATGACTGGATTGGTGCGTTAGTATTGTTCCAATGTACCGATATCAGTGTGGAGAAGCCTGTTAAGGAGGGAGAGATTTACGGAAAATGATAGGGAGGTGGATGGCGAAAAAAATGAAGTAGATTAGGTCGCGTTTTCGCGATATGAGAGATGCAGATTGCACCATGGTGTTTCGTATCTAGGAGGTGGCAATTCACTGAAAATCGATAAATCAAATTTTTCTTGATGTATACGTGCATGTATATATGTATGTTATATGTGGTATGGGTATGGGTATGTGTGAATGAAATCTTTTGTTGGAGGTCAAAGGTTCTTGAGAGCTAACGTGACTGCTGTCAACAAACGGAACACCAACATGAGAAGTCAGGTCAGGTGATCCGCAGGGACAGGAGAGGAGGCAAGGAGGGAAGAAAAGACGGGAAAAAGCAAACATGCGCAATCTCTCGAAAGGCCCCCGCTGTTCATCGACGACCCGAGAAACTGGGAAGAAGATACGCAGGAGTACTATTTGCTTTTTTCACTGCACGAGGCCTAAACATAGCTTAAGCTTACATAGGTCCGCGGATCGGTACCTGCTATTATCTTTTAACGGGCTAGTTAAGTTTAGTGTCCCAAGAACAGTGACCCAGCAGTTGGGACTCAATGCTAATCAATCTCTTTGCTTTTTCTGAGATTTTGACCTTGCATCATATCATGCTTCGATCTTATCAGTTAAAGATATCCTGAACAGCAATTCCAGGAAACACTCTCGACTCCCACCCCGTCCTTCACCGTACACACAAGCGATTCCCACAAGGGGATCGAGGACGGCGTAACCGCCAACGGGTAACTACACGAGACACCCGGTTTTAGGGAGTCTCACCGCAACTCTTACGGAAGAGCCTTTTGCCCCCTTGTCTCTGTCTTTGGTGAAGTTTGTGGTGCAAAAGCCCCTAATTTATGACGGCCCCTGGAGCTGATCGTTACCTCGACTTCCCGTCGCTCCGGAACCAGATTGGTTGGACTAAAAAAGTACTGCAAGGAAGAGCTGCGCTCCCAAGCCTCTTGCAACCTGCAGCATTCCCCACCAATATCGTACGGAGTACACATTCTCTTTACGCAGACTGCAGCCCAATCCAAGGAATTCCTCGACAGGTGGCCTATGATGTATATTTTATGACTGTTGTCTTCACGATTTGGACCGGACCGGTCATGCTTGGGACGGAAAAAAAAAAAAAAAAAAAGAAAATTGCTTTTTTAGGGCCAAAACACGGGACCGCGGCTGCTAAGCTATCACATAGTACGATGACTAGTCCATTGACATGGGTACCTTAGGAGTTGTGTCCCTTTCCCCGGAAGTTAGGACGGAATTTGACCGCCAGAATAATTGACGAGGTCTCTCACAAATAACCTTCGCAAGTAGTCACTACCCGACCGTTGGCGTCAACCTTGCAAATCCTTTGCTAATGGAAACCCTGGTCCCGTAAGAAAATCTCGGAGGTGTCTCTGAAACCCAGGCCTTGGTCATGAGCTCCAGCCGGACAAGTGCCGAGGCACCTCAACGTTCGTAGTAGTGGTCAGTCAACACTACAGACACAAGCATTTAGGCAATACGCCGGATGGCTGCACCTATCGGCCTCAATTGGAATTCGACTCCTCCAGACCCTGAGAATACAGAAGTGGACCCAAATATAACTGCAGGTTTGACCAAGACCTGATCTATCTATCATCTTGTGCGATACATATGTACATACATAGTACTTGTTCCGTACAGACGTACATTATCAGACCGATGCCCTATATCCTCGGTCGAGGCTTCGATGGATCTTCTAAAACGGCTATGGAACGCTCCACGACGGAGCGAGTGGTCCTTCGCGAGCCAAAGTCCACTGATGTGCCTCCTGTGGGGACCTTTTTTGATAAAGAGCTCACGGGGAATTGGGCCGCATGGCCGAAATGAGTATGAACGTCATGATCGCCTTGGCTTTAAACGAGCGCCCTCGGTTCCATTGAACCACCCGGGAGCGGGTCAAAATGGCTACTAAAAATGATTAGGATTGTTCTTTCAACCCACTAGAAGCCACGTCGAGCAAAACCATGTGTGACCCAAGATTGGGACACACAATGTTTTGATTCATCTCCACTCGAGGGCGGGTCCATAACAACAACAAAACACTACCCGACTGCTTTACTGGGCAACTCTATTAAAAAACAACAAAAAAAAAAAAAAAGGAAAACGAAAGGAAAAGGGGGGAAAATTACAGTTTATCGGAATTATTCTTTCTTCGGTCGATCGTCGTTACACCAAGACTGATCCAGTCAAAGCAATAATTTCAGTAGTGGCGAAAGAGACGCAACACAATCTTCTCAATGTCGCACCCACCCGTTATCACATCAATAAATTATTCCACCGACATCAGCAGACAAGCTGCGATGTCCAGTTATTGGACCACAAGTTACATAATGCATGAGGTCTTACAGTAGTACGAGCATTAATGGGGACCCTACCGGGATATTACGCCCTTTTCCTTTTCTTTTTTAGCTTTAACTTTAGCAGTTTTCTTTCCTCTTTTTCTTTTTCTCCCAATCGAAAGGGATGCAAGGGGATGCATGATAGCCGCGACAGAAACCTACTATAAGACACTGGATGGGGACACTATTTACTTATTGGTACGGCACCGATGTATCTCGGGCGACTACTGCACCAACATGCAATTCCGCGAGCCTTGTTACCGGGGATCGAGGAGACAGACCTAGGCTAGCGATATTGGCCCAACGTGCATGTTGCATAGGCTCCACCTTCGGCTCCTTATCGTTCGTCCGGTTTGCGCCAGATTGAGCGGTGAAACCGCACCAGAAACAAATGGAATACACACTTACAGACAGAGCCAGTCCCCCGGAGCACGCCGGGAGCAGGAAGCAGACTGTGCCCCTCGTCGGCGCGAGATCCAATCACTATAGTAATCGGCGACCTGTGCCCGACATAGTTGCAGCGATGAGGAAAATTGCCCTGCAAATCCTTTGTATCGTCCGATGCGGAAGCTATATGAAATGTACGCCGAGGACCCATTGCGTCTCTTGACCGCTTCCCTCTGACCTTCTCTAACGCCTGCTTTGTCTGATCTTGTCTTGTCTGTTCTGTTCATTCCTCTCATCGCTTTCACCCTTTTGGACCAACTTTTAGAAATTTTTTATTTATTTATTTTTATTTTTGAGGGCCTGCTTATTTCTGACTGGTCCGTTGACCTGCCGCCGTGCCCTCCACATCCCCCCCGGTCTAATCTGTCGAGACCCGTTCAGGTCCAGAGGAGCGAATCCTGTCCCCTGTCGTCATGGCATCGCGTTCGCTCGAGACACTTTTCGTTCGCCGCCATGAATAATCTGGCGCATCCCCAGCGCAAGGTCGCTGCCGGAGATGAAAGGGATAGCACATACAGAGTAGTCTAGTCATGTTTAAGCGAAGTTCCGTTAGATCGTTTGTGCCGTGTGGTGGCATTACATCCACTTTTGACCCAATATTCCTTTTCCAAATTGAGCAGTGGCCTTCTCTTTTTCTTTTCTTTTTTTTTTTATTTATCAAAATGTAATGATACCATGGATGCGAGATTATTTATACTTGTCTCCCTCTCATCTAAACTCCTATCACTTTTCTTTTCAATCTCATCAATTTCCAACCAATCTTCTAGAAACCAATTTTCTCTCATCCATTCTTAATTCTTCCGCTTCTACATTTTGTAATCTGCCTTGACATTTAAGTCTTAATAGCTCCTCCTTCTCGTCTAAGGCTGTTTTCACTCTCAACATGCCATCAACCGCCCCTGTGATAAGGCCCAAGAGCCATCCGGTCAATGCTCACAAGGAAGAGAGCCCTATCAGTTACGACATCAACATCCCCTACGTGGACGTCAATGGGGACAACACCGTCAGAACCCGGTACCCAGAATATTTGCCAACATGGGACAAAATGTGGTTTGATCCACTGCCCCCATTCCACTATGACGATCCGGCGCTGCGCGTAGAGGATAGGTCCAAGCCTAATCTCTTGACTCCCGAAGCTAAAGTGACCGAAATCCAGCCGAAGATCGGCACCATCATCGAAGGCGTTCAGCTGAGCCAGCTCTCGGACGCCGCGAAGGATGAGCTTGCATTGCTGGTTTCCGAGCGCAAAGTTGTCGCATTTCCCGCGCAGGATCTGATCGATGCTGGGCCCGAGGCACAGGAACAGTTTATGCGCCATTTCGGAAAACCGAACTATCAGCCTGTTTCTGGAACGGTGCGCGGCCACCCCGGCTTCCATATCATTCATCGCGATGGCAACAAAGAAGAGATCTCGCGTTTCCTGTCGCAGCGCACGACAACCACTCTGTGGCATCAGGATGTGAGCTACGAAATCCAGCCACCCAGCTACGTCATGTTGGGTCTTCTGGAAGGCCCAGAAGTAGGAGGTGATACCGTCTTTGCGGCGACCGATATGGCCTACAAGTATGCGCGCTTTTGATTCCACTTTGTTGAATACCCCAAGATCACGGAAACTAATCAATTCCAGACGTCTTTCTCCGACTTTCTGCTCCTGGCTCGACACTCTCCGGGCCGTTCACTCTTCCGCTAAAATGATCAACCACGCCCGCCTAACCAACAGCCTCGTCCGCAAGGACCCCGTGGACACCGTCCACCCACTAGTCCGAGTCCACCCAGTGACGGGCGAGAAGTGCCTCTTCATCAACGGCGAATTCATCACCAAGATCCAAGGTCTCAAGGAGCCCGAACAACGCTGGCTCACTGAATTCCTCATGAACCACATCATCACCGGCCACGACTTCCAAGCTCGAGTAAGATGGCAACCAAAGACAATCGTTATCTTCGATAACCGCTGTACTCTTCGTAAGTCACAAACCCAAATCAACCCCCTCCTTAAAACCCAAACTAACGGTGAAAAACCCCCAGACTCAGCAATCGTCGACTACCTAGACGATGACTACGGCGCAAAGCTCCGCCACATCTTCCGCCTGACTGCACTAGGCGAGAAGCCCATCCCCGTCTACGACCAGTTCGAGTAAAAAAAAAAAGGAACTCGAAAAACAACATAGTATCAGGCGAACAGCACGTCGTCTTGCAATTTACGAATCATCGCTTCATTATCCCGGGCGTTCTGCTGGGAGTGCAAAAAACCTATTGAGCGTTACGTTACTTCTGCTTAAATCCGGGTTCATAATATTTTCTTTTTCGGGAAGGAGTGCAAAAATTTGCTGGCTTTTTTTTTTCTCTTTTCTTTTCTTCGCTGCATATGCATGCGTGCGGGATCTACAACTTATAATTCTTGTTTTCTTTTCTTTCTCTGCTTGGGATACCTATTCTTGTTCGCGCGATAGACGGTTGGATTTTGGATTTTGGATTTGGTAGTTTAGACATGTTAATCTCTCGCGAGAACTAGCTTATAGACATTGGTATTTGATCTACGTTGATATTGGTTGTTAGCAGGCTTCTCCTATTGTGAACCCAGGTTTAAGATACTATATCTGATAGTAGAAGGCGAGACTCTAGTTCATTGTAGTAATATCTCACATCTTTACAAAAACACTCAATATTCTGAAATATATTGAATGAATAATCTAATGAGGACATATACCTGCCTGTCTACCCTGCACAGCCAAGACCTATGATATGAACCGACCAACAACATACAACAATGAACTCCAGATGGCTAGCTAGTACAATGGAATCAACGCACGTAAATTGACAATAATGATATAATTTCTTTTTAGTTGCGCCACATAATTGCATCCATTAATTACCGCAGTATATCTTCAACCCGTGTCCGCAGCTCATTGGCCAATTGCAATTGTTCCGGGGGGATGTTGCCGCCCTGCTGTAGCAAAAGCAGCGTCTCTGTAATGCGTTCCGCAACCACGTCGCTGCCGAAGACGGTTCCGCCCAAGCGGACGGTGTCGTGGAACCAATGCTCGATGAGATAGAGGAGGTCCTTGGCGATGTATTTCCGGTTGGTGCCGTGGAAGGGTGCCTCATCTGTGTAGTACATAGATTCGAGAACGGTGTAGAGAGTTTCGTGAGCGACGCCGAGATCGAGGAATAGATCGACAACCCATGTTGCTGGACCAACACCACGCTGGTGTTCCAAGGCATAGCGCTCAAGCATGGGCAAAAGAGTGGGGATCGGGAATATTATCTCGGACATGCGCAACCGGCTTCCCAAGCTGCGCACCTTATCAATTACAGCTTCATATGGCTGAGGCTCTCCATTCTCGACGGTCTCATCGTGTAGATCTTGTAGCAGGTGCTGCCACGTGGAACGGATATCTGCTGGGTTCCTGTGATCGGCTAAGTAGAATATTTGCAAGCAAATATCGTAGTAGCTTGCAGGGTCGGCATATTGGTTGAACAACTATAACATGTCAGTGGAGGTGGATTCAATTAACGTGGTTGAGTTGGCCTACCGTGCTAATATCCATGATGGGGCCGTCAACATCTGCAAGAACCTGCGTCTTGCGTTCTGAAGTTAAGCGCTTATCATCTTTCAAGCGCTGCAGAAGGTCATCCTGAATGTTTGCAAGATCAATGAGATTCGAGATATCCTGCAACAAGCGCTGTCGGGGCTGTCGCCCAACATCCGGCGTGAATGTTGAAGCGTTGGCCCTGGCACGGCCCAAATACTCGATTCTGCGACCAAGAGGGAGAGTAAAAGCGCTCTGTGCAAGATGGAACTGAACCTTGGCAGCTTCGAAAAAGCGCTCTGACTGCGCATAGTACCTCCATAAGAGGTCCGCATGCGCAATATCGTCCGTCGACTTCCGCTGAAGATAGGTAACCACAAATGCGGAGTTTGCATGAAGCAGGCGCTCGCTCCAGCCCTGCTCTAAGTACCAGTCATACAAGCTGGTCAAAAACACCTCATCGATAGAGTCGGAGATAACTCCATAGGCTTCGTTCTTGCGCTTGGCAATGACAGTGAGTTGTCCGTCAACAACACCAGGGTCGTGAGCTGCAAGGTTATCCACAGCAATGATAACCTTGAAGATGAGATCATAACACTGTTTTCTAAAATAGAAGTAGTCACTCCGGGAATCCTATCGAGCACATCAGCATCGAATGATTTTGACCAAATCAAGTGACTCACATTCTCTGGACGACCATCAACAATCCACGAAAGCGCCATGTTAGCTTTGTCTGAACGTGCGGCAACATTGAGTGCAAGCTGGATAGCGCCTGTGGCTTGATTAGCGCTGTTTTAGCCAGAGATTATTCAGTGCATACCAGCGAAGAATTGATTAGATATGAAGTTTTCAACTGCAGAAACCAGGTAATCCATCGGCAAGCTCTCGGAAACCTGCTGGAATAGATGAAGACTTTCATTGAGCAAATTGCGGCCTAGTTCAGAGTTGGAACCAGCTTCAGTCGCTCTCTTGAGTAGTTCCTGAGCCTTGAAGATAACCACATCCTCAGCGCTGCAAAAACTGCCGCACCGCCGCCGCAAAGCGTCAGCAACCGTTTCCACATTGGATCCTTTAGCGATGTTTCGGTTCACAATTCCCTTAACCAGTTCCTTCGCGATATCGTGGCCTTTGCTAGTGCTGAAGAGCTCCTCGAAGGTAAGCTTCATAAATCGCTGCTTTGAGTCATCTGGCAAGTTGGCAACTATCTCGTCAACCCGCTCATCAAACAGAACCAGAATGAATGAAATGCCTTCAATGGTGTGAGATACAAGTTGAACAAGGGAATGCAGGGCACGATGCTCCGCTTGAAGCGCAGTTTCTTCTTGCTTGGTTGATACACGTGCCAGGGCCTCTGGACCACTTAGTCCCTCGATAAAGCTCTTGTTAGCTTTGAAGAACTCCTGCAACGCCGATAGATCTCGTTGGATAGTTTGCAACTTTGCGGATGATACAGAAGGTAAGATTGTTTGTGCACCGCCGGGGGAGGGCCCAACTTTAGCAATTTCTTTCCTCCAGATGGTACGTAGCAGTCTAGACATGTAAAGAGCAATGCCCGCATGCCGGGGTGATGGAACAACAGAATCGATCGCCGGTGTAGAGTTGTCAGCTACGGCATTTTCATTCATCGTGGGCCTGCCTCCGTACTCGATGAAGACCTTGCGCGCAAATTCGAGCACATGGGGGTCATTAATCTGGGTCAGGCGTGAGTCTGCAGAAATCTCTACGCCTTGGCCGCAGGCGACCGCGAGAGCAGTTGCAAGTGTCTCACTGCGACCATACGTACGAATAAAATTCTTCACTTCACCTTCTAAGCCTTCATCGCCGTCACCACCGCCGCGGACTAAGGCCGCAAACATGTCAACAAGACGTCGGCGACGAATAATATGGATGCCAGTGTTAGTCAAGATGGCGATTTCGGCGGCCGGGTTGTCAAATTGAACCGCAAGCTCATTACCAAAGGCACCTGGTGTGGCTAAGGCTGCTGTAGACGGGGAGCAAAGACCAACATCTTCCGCCCTACTACCTAAAGAAAGCCAGATAGCTGTCTCGCTAGCATTGCCAGGAATGACATTTTCTTGGGAACGAGCAACGCGTCCAGAGTCAGGGGAAGAGACGAAGAGAGTATCTGTCTTCTGCGTTGGGTCCTTGCATGTGAAACAAAAGAAGTAACCAGGGGGGTATCGGACAGTGAACCTGGTAGGGTCAAGGGAATGGATTGGAACCTTTGCTACTGACGGCTGGAAACGCCCCTGACCCTGGAAAGCTGGGCCCATTGGACTGGCGGAGCCGCCATCGAAAGGAGGCGTTTTCACATGGTGAGCCTGCATGCTCGTAGGTGCATTGGTACCGTTGGGTGATGGTGACCAACTATATGAGCCAGTAGCACTCAAGTAGATCCGGTAGCCAGTAGCAGTGGTAGCCATCAAATGATACCTGGACGCCTCTGCAACCGGAATAGGACTGATGGAAACGATCGGGACCTTGGGATTCAGAGTCTCATTCGATGCAATTATATGCCCGATATTGGCATAAATGTCCATAGCAGGCTTAGTGATCGCTAAAGCAAGGGTACCGTCGGGCTTCATGTGGAATACTCTGATTGTGGACGAGGAAGACAATGTATAGAGCAACCTTCTGCTGTCATCAATCTCCATCTGCTCTACATTTTCGAACATCTTGTGCGTGAAGCTCGAAAAGCTTAAGCTAGGGGTCAGGGCCCCCAAGCGCGAGCTAGTATGGTTGACCTTTGAGCAACGTCCTTGAAACCACTTCTCCTCTTGTTGATACGTGAGCTCATAAACGTCATTATCGGAAGAACCACCGAAGAATATACGACCGGTGGCGTCCGACGACGCGATAACGTGGATATCCAAGCCACGAATTGACGTCGACATGCCCGTTTGATACAATGTCACCTGGCGTGCACCTGTAGCGGTCGTCTCACAACCCATGCCAAGTAGGATGACGTCTGCCGTTGTTGATACGACAAGCAAATGTGTGATCGAAGGCAAAAACACCCCAGGGCGAGGTTTGGCCAATTTAACCGCATTAATGCTGTTTGGTTGGTCTTCGAAACCCACCAGCTGGGGATTCGGGTGCGTATAGTCCCAAATGTAGAGCGCGTTGTCAATGGCAACCCATGCATGATTCAACTCTGCGAAAAGACCCATGCTCGTAGAGACCTGCGCTCGGTTATACTGATCGAAAATCTGGTCTGGAATGTTATACATCTTCACTTTCTGGAAAGGAGCCCATGATGGGGAAACCGGGATATCATAATCGGACGAGAAGCCTTCTGCACAAGGGGTCAACCATGCTCTATGTGGCTCAAAGCCAGTGTTTACTTACGAGAAAGGTAGCTGTCCAGGTCAGGGTAGCGGGCTTCTTGGGTAAGCGTATCATTAACAGTTCGAGCTGCGCGCTCTTCAGTACTTAAGGTCTGACTTTTCGACTTTGATGCGGCTGGAGGAAGCTTTGGTAGAGAAGCTGGTGAGGGTTGCTCTGCGGGGGCTGGAGCTGGCTTCGGGGAGAAAGCTGGCGCAGTCTGAACATTGTTCGGACCAGGAGTCTGGAAAAATGCGCCGGGTAGCGGTCGCTGAGGTGTGAGAGCTGGAGGAAGGTTTGGATAAGACATGATGCTGGCTTGGAGTCAATATACAGGCGGCTTTGGGGGGGAAGTCGTCGCGCTCCCCGGCGAGGTAAGTTCGTTCAGTGGAGGGAAAGTAAGATAGTAATGAGAATGGTGAAAAGAGGAAAATGAAGCCGGGGGGAAGTCCAAACTAGACAGGCGGGATGATAGAAATCATCAATGAAGGCTTGTGGTGTTCCTCCAGAGACGGATAAGATTATTCAGACCGAATAACAATCAAATCATGACAATTCGAAAGTGAGAAACAAAATTGTGCACGGGCCCGAAGATTTAATCGTGACTTAACCTCGAAGGAGCTCTCCGCCTTTTCCGCCGACAAAGGTCCTTTCATTATTTTCCTTGCGCCTCAATTGCACGGAACATATCTAATATAATTCCACTTTTTTAAGAATCGAGGAAATCACTTCTCTAGTCAATAAGTATTGCTTCAAATTTGCATTTCTTCGATCTCATCACATAATGTTCCGCCCTCAAAGACTCACAGCTCGACTGAGCCTGCGCTCAGTACGATGGAATTCAACTAGCAGCCCGTCTACGCCGCCTTTGATGGCTAAAATCAGGACCGACCTTAAAGTTGCTATGCGTGCCAAAGATACAGCGAGGTACGTAAAGTCCATGCCGTACACACCTTTCCAAGCGCGACGGCTAACATAGACAATGAAATTGCAGGTTGAACGTTCTGCGCGCCATCATTTCCGAAACGAATAACTCCTTGAAGACCTCATCGCCGATCCAAACTGACTTGCAACTTTTATCATTGATTCGGAAGCGTATGGCAGGCGCAAAAGACGCAGCGCAACAATTCGCTGACGACAACCGGCCTGACCTGAAAGAGTCTGAGGAAAAGAACGTCACGATTTTGGAAGAGTATGCAAGCCAGGTAGAGACAATAAGCCTAGATGATGTCAAGCAGATTGTGGCACAGGAAATCTCAAGGTTAAAGGAGGCTGGCCAGAAGGTCGAGATCGGGACATTACTCAAATCACTGTTTGCTCCCGGAGGTGCCTTCGACGGCAAGCCAGCGGAGAGATCAGAGGTCGCCAAGGTTGCTAGAGAGGCGGTTTCTGCCCTCTAAAGACATGAATTGAGCGGTGTGTATATTAGCTACTGTATAACTGTAAATTTACTTCACTCCGATGTTGCCATAGATCCAAGGTCAGGTTCCTTTTGGTGAAACGTGTCCAGAGGTCAAACCTGAGCTACGCGCCTTTATGTATCACGAATCATTATACCTATATGAACTGCGTAAACCCATACATTCAGAAGGGGCAGATAACCCTGGCCTGTATACCGATAATATTAGATGATTAAACGCCAGACCGAAGAAATTCCTCCAGCGCCAGATTGTATGCAAAAACTCCAGTGATCCCAACCATTGATATACCATCCCAAGCATCTCCATTTGACATGTTTACCGAACTCCATAGCCACTGGGAAGCCGACTGATTAAGGCATCGGACGTTTCTGGCTTCTCAAGAGTAAAATAAGGTGATGCCACCTAGAGCAGTCGCGAACACCCCAACCCACAGCCACCGGTCAGGGTTAGTAAGTTCCTCCTTCGTGATCAGGTTTCTCACTCCAGTTGACCGGTCCGTATCGCGGGCGACATGACGTTTACTTTTCCCCGTCTCGGACATAGGATTCAAGGTCGCTGTTGGCAGCATCTGCGGCGGCTGATAAACAAGGTACATCGGATGCATTGGTGAATCATCAAAACTCTTGAGGTCCAGCCGTTGAATGCCATGATAAGGATCTTTGGAAATCTGGAAAGACTGAGACGGGGTTAGCGAGGGCAGCATTAAAAGGTGTGGTAGAAAGATACATTGAAGGTCTCTGTCTGATTGTATCTAGTGTATGTTGCTAGATTTGAGGAACAAGGATCTGAAACTAGCTGGCGACCATCCGAGGCAATAGGCGTCAACTGGAGGGATCCGTCGCTGTTCAAGACGAACTTTCCATGTTGCCATTGCATAATGCCTTTAGGGCACGAAGGATTCACAGCTATACATAATCCAGACATGTTAGACAGTCGAAGCATCTGGTGCACGGTGGAATACTGACGATTGGCAACGGCGCGATAGTACGCCTCTTCATAGTGCCCATCCTCTGTGAAAGAGTAGGAGATACCAGTGAGGTTCGGTTCAATGAATTTATCATTTATCGGATCATAAAAGTCCTATAAAGTGGAAGAAAGCGTATATTAGCTTAGGACCAGTGTTGACACGATGGCCTTGATAAACAAACAAAGCGATGCAGAACATACCGGACCTGTAACAACCTTGCGGGACTTTGTTGACCAAGTGCCCACGAGGTCAGATATACTTGCAGCGCTCACAGCTGTAGCAAGTAGACTAAGAGAAAGGTATCCCGCAAGCATTTTTCTGATATGTTCGTGGGACAGATATCAACAGATACTTGGGAGTTGTAGCAAAGGAAGGATCAAGGAATCCCAGGAAGGGTCCAATTCCACGGCCGTTTCTGTGGAGCATATTCCAGGCACAACCGTCGATCCAACCACGCAAATCACCCTAAAAAAGCCAATGTGCCAAGCCACGCCCGTGACACTGATATTAACTCCGAAACAAAGTTGACAAACATCGCCAGATCCAGTAGTTTGCCGTGGAGTACGCCGTACATGCCACTCTTAAGTACTTAAGTATACCTACCATCAACATCCAATATCCAACCTACATCACTCCGAGGGTTTTAACACTTCGTCGTAGCAACATGATGGCTGGTCTACAAACAGCTAAGAAAGACCTTCGCAGAAAAATGCGTGATGTCCTACAAAAGATCCCCGCAGATACTATTGTCAATCAATGTCAGAGACCTTATCGCTTTTGACTCATAATCAAAGGTGCTGACACGTTATAGCTAGAATTGCCACAAACAAGCTGTTCTCTCTAACTGAGTACCAAAATGCAAAAAGGATTGGAGTTTATTTGTCAATGCCGTCGGGAGAGCTATCAACTACAGCCATTGTGCAAGATGCATTGATAAATGGCAAAGAGGTCTTCATACCCTATATCCATAATGTGGAGCTGCCATCGACGCAGCAGAAGGTATCCATCATGGACATGTTGGCCTTGAATTCCATGGAAGAGTTCAATTCTCTCACCCCCGACAAATGGGGAATTCCATCTCTCGCGAAAACCCAAGTTGGTACAAGAAAGAACTGCCTCGGCGGTCTCGGAGTCTCCCCCTCAGGAGCCGAGAAAACTGCAGATGGAAACTGGGGACTAGATCTGATTGTCATGCCAGGAATGGCCTTCGATCATGAATTTAGGAGGCTGGGTCATGGTAAAGGATATTATGATCATTTTCTAACTAGGTACTCCAAAGAGATTGAGAGTAAGACAACGACGCCAAAAATGCCTTTACTTGGTAAGAGAGCCCTCCCAACGCATGAAGAAGCACAGATTTTTTTATTCTTGCCTAACCTTCGCCCAGTTGCCCTCTCTCTCAAGGAGCAAACTTTGCCCTCGACCGAACAGATACCCGTTGCAAACCATGACTGGCCAGTAGATGTTCTCATCGTCGGCGACAATGGGTGCTTCGTCCGTCACTACTAATTTGTAGCCCAAAAAAGAATTCCCTCTCGTGTCAGAACTCCGTGTATTTAATTGATGTGCAAGAGTGTCTCCCAGCGGCAACCCGTAAAAAGACATGATTAAAGAGAAATAGATATTGTCGTAGCCTGGCAAAACATTTTTGAAATTTCTTTTCCGTATGCTTCCTGCGGCCTCTATGATCACTGAACGGCTTGGATGAGTGAGACGTTATCTCCCTTAAGTAGGATTTGGCCTACACGAGAAATCTAGTTAGCCCGCTAACTGCTAGGTAAAAACAGATATAGACATTAGCTCCATACCTAGAGGCCGGCGCTTCTCTTCTTCGGTCTTTGTAGCCAGCCTGACCTCCACCGCATCATCAACGACGAGGTTCATAAACTCATCGAATCCCTGATCAAGTCAGCCAGTTATCACGGTTTTTGCTCATATACGACCACATACCCTAATCTTGCCTTCTATACGAAAAGCCAATTGCTCATAGAGCCAAATAGAAACGGTGGAGCGCTGTTGAAGAAGCTTGAAAATAAAATGAATCGGCGCGAGCAAGGTCTTGCGACCACCTCCACCGCCTCCACGACCAGCCATGATGATACGCGATGAGTGAAATAAGGGACGGGTTCAAATAGGAGGAGCGATCGATGAGCCGTACTCAAGCGACTGGTAGAAAGCTATTATGATGGTTTGCGCGGATGTTGGAGGTTGGTTTAGTGCTGGCGGGCAAGATGAGAGAAGGAAGAGAGAGAGCTTAACTCTGGCGGATTCAAACCGCTTCGGGACTTCGCTGCGGCTCACCAACTTTTCCCTTTGGGTTCAGGCGTCACCACATCCCACCTCTACTATACGGTCATTCACCCGATTTCCCCATCCACCACTATTGAATGATTTTTCTTGTGCCTGGGCCTCTCCTTGCATACCTTCTTTAGGGGTTATTTAATGAGTATTCATGACTGTACTCCATAGGTGTTAAGCCTCCGGCCTGGCTGACCCCTCATCTCCGTTTCTTATTCTCCCTCAACCAAAACATCCCACTCCAATCGACGATGGCCAGCAAGGAGGGAACCACAGGACAGGCCTTTGGCCCTGTTCTAGCTGCGGTCGCTACAATGCAGGGAAATGTTTCCAGAACCGATAAGGCGCATGCTCATGAGTTTCTCGAGAAATTCCAGAAATCAGTCCGTTACCCCCGACCCCTCACCCCTTCTCCGTACCAGTTCGCCTCAGCCCAATGTGTTCTTACTAACAAACCTGGAATCATACTCTAGGTTGAAGCCTGGACAATTACCCATGAATTATTGCAGTCTCCCGATGTTCCTGTCGAGGCCAAGTTGTTCGCTGCGACCACGCTGAAAGGAAAGGTGAAACGATCCATGGCCAATGGAAGAAGTACCCGGATGCTGATTGTTGTAGATCATGTTCGATCTGGACCAGCTGCCCGCAGAGTCTGTACCCGCTCTAAGGGACTCGGTGATGAATCTCCTCGTCGCCTTTGCATCGGGTCCTCGCCCCATTCAGACACAACTATGCGTATGTTTGGCGAGCCTCGCCATTCAGATGACTGGGTGGAAGGATGTCCTCGCTACTGTCGGCTCTGCATTGGGAAGTAATGCTGGTGATTGCGTGTTGGAATTCCTGAGAATCCTTCCGGAAGAAGTTACAGAAGGTCGCAAAATCAATCTAAGTGTATGTTCGACAGGCACTATCCCACCTACCTACCCATCTTCCACGCAATCAGCAACGGCTCTGCTTCGTGCGATTAATAACCAAACTCTAACATATGTCATTAATAGGAAGACGACCTCATGCTCAGGACGAAAGAACTCTTGGAAGACAATGCAGAGCAAGTGATGCACCTTCTAATTCAGTATGCTCAGTCATCACGTATGTACACCTTCCTTAATATCCTTCGCGACCCAAATTCACACATGTGCTAAAGTTTATACCGATTTTAGCAACTGCATCTACCAATCCTCGTCTGCTGGACTGCATTACATCTTGGATGCGCGAGATCCCCGCCTCGAAGATTGTCGAATCGCCCTTGTTGGATGTCATTCTCAAGGCACTTGACGATGACGTGTCATTTGAAGCCGCAGTGGAGAGTGTTTGCACCCTGTATAGGGATACTCGGGAGGTGGACGACTCACTGCCGATTATACAGACCTTATATCCACGCCTAATGTCCCTTCGTCCAAAGATCGCCGAGGCTGCGGAGGCCGAGGATACGGATGCGTTCAGAGGCATTACCAGGCTTTTCGCAGAGGCTGGTGAGGCTTGGGTTGTGCTGATCGCCCGCTTACCATCCGATTTCCGGGGCCTCGTGGAGGCTGTCCTAGAATGCTGCGCACGAGACTGGGAACACGACGCCGTTTCACTAACTTTCGTTTTTTGGTATGAATTGAAGCAATACGTCACGCTGGAGCGGTATGCCGATGCACGGGTAAGCTACAGTGATGTCTTCTCCAAGCTGGTGGATGTTATGGTCAAGCATCTTGAGTACCCCCGCCCAGAAGAGGGTGAGACCGATTTGTTTGGTGGAGACCGGGAACAAGAAGAGAAATTTCGTCACTACCGACACTCGATGGGAGATGTCCTCAAAGACTGCTGTGCTGTGATCGGAGTGACGGAATGTCTGACCAAGGCGTATCAGTTAATTCAGCAGTGGATATCCAAATACGCCTCTCAGGCTAGCGATGAACATGTTCCAAATTGGCAAGAGCTTGAAGCGCCGCTCTTTAGCTTGAGAGCCATGGGCCGTATGGTTGACCCTGAAGAAAGCCAGGTTCTCCCGCAGGTAATTCCTCTCATAACACAAATACCGAACCAAGAGAAGGTTCGATTCCAGGCCATCATGGCCCTGGCCCGCTATACGGAATGGACAGCACAGCACCCGGAAACTCTTGAGGCACAGCTAAACTATGTTATTTCTGGGTTTCAGCACAGCTCCCCGGAAGTTGTTCAGGCCGCAGCTCTGGCTTTCAAGTTCCTGGGTACTGACTGTCAAAAATTGCTCGGCGGACACATTGCTCAACTCCATTCGTTCTATGAGTCTGTTATTGATAAGTTGAAGCCAGCAAGTCAGGAAGAGGTGACTGAGGGTGTGGCTGCTGTGGTTGCAGTGCAGCCACTTGAGAAGATCTATGAGACGATGAAAATGTTCTGCGACCCGATCATGGCTAGAATCATGAACTTGGCAAACAATGCGAAGGACGAACAGGGCCAACGGGCTGTCGCTGGTACGTATTCACGGATATTCATGAAAATCGGCCTGCTAATTTTCTCACCACAGACCATCTCCAATTGATTACGATCTTCGTGCTAGTAGTGAATCCTTATGTTTCACCCCGCGAGGAAAATCCCGCTGTCAAATATTGTGGCGAGGTCTTGCCCATCATGACCACTATTGTCATGAACTTTACTTCATCCACTCCCATTCTGGAGCGAGTGTGCCGCTGCTGGAGGAATATGCTTATCTCCTACCGAACAGCCATGACTCCATTACTACCTACACTAGCAGAGAGCCTCGCAAATGGATTCCAAGCTTCGCGAGAAGGATGCTTCTTGTGGGCCACTGATGCAGTCGTGCGGGAATTTTCTGAAGGCGCTGATCTCGTCGACCCAGGCACGAGTCGTGCCGTCTTCCAATTTTACGAGCAACAGGCAATCGCCTTCTTGCGTATTCTCAATGACTTACCCCCCGAGAACCTGCCTGACGGTAAGCACTAGACGAACCTGCTCTTTTCCTATTTTTCTTTTTTCTTTTTTCCATTGCTGATCCCAATCATCCATAACAGTAATTGAGGACTTCTATCGTCTTTCTTCGGATGCTGTTCGGTACTACCCCAAAGAGTGCATCACCTCATCCCTCTCTGTGCCGATCTTCTCTGCAGCCCTGAGCGCCCTTACTTTGCAGCAGATCGACCCTCTTATTGCCACATTACATTATTACCATGACCTGTTTAGCTTCGCTTTCGAAAAGCCCGCAGTGTCCGAGTTCACCACCTCTGATGGTAACCCGTATATGAATCCTCCAGAAATTCGCGAGGCAGTCAAACAGTTGATTGCGTCCCAGGGACAAGTGCTTTCGCAGCGAATTCTAACAGGAATGTTGTTCTCATTCCCGGCAGAATGTTTCCCAGATGCGTCCGGTGTGATGATGTCACTCTTCGACTTGATGCCACAGGAGGCTGGGGCTTGGTTCCAATCTACTCTCCAGATGTTGCCCGCGGGTACGATGAAGGCTGGTGAGGCCGAGCGGCTGCTAAAGGGGATATCCGACCGAGTACAATCTGGCGAAATCCGCAAAATCCGTACTCTTCTACAAGGTAACACATACCTTACCCTTTTTCTTCCCTTCTTCTTCTTTCTTTTAGTGTCGGTTCCCTCAAGCTAACAATCGCAGACTTTACGAATTCCTATCGGCGACGAAATGTGGCGCCTCGAGAAGGGTTGGGCCGGTTGGAGGCCACCCGGTTTCGGTTTAGCGGATAAGTTCTTCATCGACCAGGACTCAACAAGTCAAAAACAGCTCAGCTGAGGAGGTCGGGACTGGGGATGCTCATCGCCCACCCATGATTGGCCCCTGTGGTAGATTGGGGGAAATGCCAATCCATGCAATTTAGTGCACTCCATGGGATCAGCAAGCAATACAGTACACGAAGCGTTGAGAAGCAGCCCCCTCGACTAAGAAAAATACAAACCATAGATTACCCCAGTACCTGTACATGTTTATATTTAGTTCATGCGGTCCTTTCGCATGACGTTTGATGGATGATCTCGCAGTCACTGGGTCTGGGACAGCGATACACTCGCAATAGCCCATTGTAATACATCAGTACAATAGTCAAAATTCATGATTGGAAGAGGTAGACATGGAATGGTATGGCAGGTTTACGCTTTCTGTCTCTACCAGTAAAGAGAAGCTCCGGTATCGGGTTCAACAAGAGCACATGGCATATCCTAATCATATCCTGAAACACAACTAGTTGGTAAAAGACCAACCGACCCTATGCATGGGATCTTCCTTCAAGTTCGAGATCACCAATGAAAAGAAATGCGTTGACCATGACCGATCACGATCACCAATGAGGTCATCTCCATTATAATGCTGACCAGTCTGGGGCAGATATACATCTCAAATGATTGGTGAGTTGTCTCTAGCCACTTTCTTATTATGATGAACGCAACCTTTCCCCTTCAAGTAATTGGCATTAGTATACATGATTCATTTCTCCCCAGATGCAGTCGATAGTCTTGTTTCAGACAGAGCCGCGTAAATGGTATGCCTTGGGTGAGATCTCCAGGTAGCAATGTACAAGCTGCGTCAAGGGAAGAAAAATGACGCACCTCTCTGATAATTGCCTTCCCAGAAGACTCACCTATACATCACAGTGGTGCAACTCAACATAGACTCTGGGCCAATGATCGAAATACTTCAACTTGTTAGCCCAGGGGAAAGGATCGCCAGGCTGAGGCTTATGCAGGAGTCGAAAAGCACTCGGCACGAGACCCCTTAGCGAAAGTAAACGAGCGAATTCCAAAATACACAAGCATCTTGTACGATCTCAACAATTCCCCAGCAGTCTCATCGCTAGCCTAGGGAACAGCCGGCTCCAGACTAGGCAAGCATGCTAACACCAGGTACCCAGTCGGGTGATCATCAGGTCTATCATTTTCTATCGCCCGAGTTCGGGGCGGGTACCCGCTAAGAATGGGAAAGTAGGATAAACTGGCCGAGCAAATGTGGGCATCCTGGTTGGAGACTAGGTAGACCATCGCGAGGTGGCTGGTGAACTAGGACTGGGGGCGATATTATGGATTGATTCGGCATGGCGATCTCCTGATGCGTAGGTGTTCGAACTTCGCATTGGGTTAACCGGGATTGAATTAGCTTGGAAATTTTCATGGAAAGTCGTAGTATGGGTCTGGAGGACGCTACTCAATGGCGGTGCTGGTGGGGAGATTTGCCTTTCTGCGATCTGCTGTCATTTCCCTTTCTGTTTTCTATTTTTTTACACCCTCTCTTCCTGATGCGGACTGACTGGTTAATGAAAAATTCCTACAACGTGCTTTCGAGCCATAGGACAGTGCTCTGGGAGAATTCGTTTGACAGGTAACTCCGAAAGACAGGTAAGGGGGGCACATGATATGACTACATACTAGTTTGCCTACTATTGTCTGCAAGAACCTTCAGTATGATACCTGTAACATGGTGTGCTCGTGTATGTTATTGACGTTAAGTATGTACCGGGGCGCTGGTACGGGCTACGGATACTTTTCGTCAAGAACTAATTTTGTCACCCAGAGTCATATCTGTCAGATGCAGACGGACAATATATATGCATATCAGTTACGTACATACCTCGGATCCTGCCTAATATGTCTTTACCACGGAGACATCTCACTGATCTCCTTATCAGATAGATCATCAGTGGTCCCCATTCGAGCGGAGGGTGGTTCATGCGCTGGGATCATCAGGTACCAGTGAACGATCGTCTTGAGTCAAGAACACCTTAGCGGTTTCAGGTATTTTCGGTTCCTAAATTAATTATTCTACTTACGATATACTTTGGCGAAAAATTAGAATTGATTATTCTTATACCGGGTTAACCGTCAAAAACAGAAATTTAGGCTGGGGATCATTGCTAGGTTGCCTTCTTTTAGGAAGCGAGGTGCGAGGCTGAAGGAAAAAGCAATATAGGCTCCCAACAAGCCGTGTTGATCTTCCTCCGCGGACCTCAACGCCTGGCCAAAGTACTCATGCACTTCTCCTCAAGCATCTGCTTTACTCGCTTTCTTCCGCGCATGAGGGATTTCAGCGTGTAGATCTACACCGGTAATTTTCTTTTCAGCCACAGCAACACGCACTAAATATCATCTTGGAATGCAGATCAACCCCGCCATATAGGCAATCAACAGGCCCACAATGGGAGTTGGAAAGCATTGATCGCTTGTTTTACTTCTCGAGGGAGCGCCACTACGAGGCTAGTGAGTCAGTTTAGTCCAAGTTATCAACGAATAACTGCTATGGTTAGCCCACCAACGAAAGGATGGAACGGGAAGATGGTCCCATCCATGCTCACTTGACCACAATTATCCGCATTAACCGCGTCTATTTCACTGTCCTTGAGCGCAAACGATGAGGATCCTTAGTCGCAGGCTGCATGTGTCCCGAAGCAGATCTCAGATGGGTTAGTATGGTAGTGTTTCGACAGTGTCCATCGATATGTCTCCACCCGGAATGTCAGGCACCGTGTCGTCTTGTCAGTCACAAGGTTTCCAAACCCTAAATATCATTCTCAACCCTGCTTCCGATGGAGGGGAAATTTTTTGGCAGGTAATGCGTCAGGATAGTACCTATAGAATGGCTCTATGATTTTTGAAAGGATGCACGATATTTTTTAGAGTAGGGTACAGCACGTCATGTCAGCTGAAACCGACTGCTTCTGACTGGCTGGCTAAGATTCTAGTTGCATTCTGTAATACTTCGGTGCAGTTCTTCTTACATGAATTAATTAAATCCTTAATCGTAATCGATCTTAATCTCATGACGATCGTCCTTTCTACCCATGCACGATCTCCTCTTTACCCGCTTCAACAGACAAAACAAGGCCACCTCTAGTAGACAGGAAAGGACGCGCAAAACCCACGATACCCTCTCATCGTCCCTTCTGAGAAGTGATTGGCAGTCTAATTGCTTTTTCCTTTGACACTTGGTGATTTCCCGCTGTTTGATTTACATATCAAAGCCGGGATAGTCGCGAAACTGGAACTTAAAACACGTTCTAGTGCTGGAGGGAAAAAGAAAAGAAAGCGGAGATGGGGAAAGATTGGCGATGAGGGTTGATATTCATTTGGCTGGGATAGTAGAGCGAATCCACTTGATGCATGAAATGCCGACTGACCACGAAAAGAACTAGACAATAATAACATGTTTAGAGCCTAAGGAAGTAGATACCCCACTTGCTTTGGAGTCATGGAAATGGTAGTGGCTATCCTTATACGAGATAGAAAATTGTTCTCATTTTTATTTTTATTTTTATTTTATTTTTATCTCTATTTTTTAATTTTTTTTCTAATTTCTCTATTTTTCATGAATCAATTGAACTGATTGAATTGAATCCTTTCAGTCGCTCAATACTCTATATGAGCTCGTCTGTCGCTGCCCATTCTGTTGGGAAGCAGTACTAGTACTGAGGAGGTACTGTATACGACCGATCTGACTGTTACAGTACAAAAAGTGTACTTTGATATATTTCCTATCGCCTTCCCCTCTTTTCAAACTTTGCCGTGCGGTCTCTCTCTCCGCCTTTTACCTTCTCCAATTATTATCCCATATCGCTCCTAGCGATCATACCACCACCTCTGCGATTTCTTCTTCTCTCTCTCCTACTTGAACACTGTGTTTCCGGATTTTCTACCGGCGAAGTTCGCTCTGAGTTCTCGGTCGGAGTAGAGTTTTCAGCTCGGAGACAATCCTTTTCTCTGCCCAGCCGTCTCGGGAACGCTTCGGCTTTCCGTCCACACGATTTTCCCCACGGGGTTTTTACTCAACTCGTCCTTGCGCCGCCGCTATCCTTCGCAACTTTACTCCCGGGCAAGAAAGACGACCCTTTAATATATTCCGTGTCCATGGCAAATTGCTCTGCTTGTTAACCTCTCCGTGAAACCTCATATTCGCCTCCATTCCACCCGGACTCGGGCCGTCATCGCCCGGTCTGATGCCCCGGCGTATTCGGTAGCTCTCCGTTCGCCGCAGGTCCACGTCTTGTGCGTTTTGGGCGACCGAGAAGTCAAGGAAGCACGGACGGCCGTGAATATTTCAATACTTCTCGGTTGGACCGACTGAAGATGACCTTGGCGGTTGGTACAATCAGTGGTCTAGACCAAGGGCCAAAAGGCATCCGCAGAGAACGAGAAGTTGAGATCATGGATAACGATACGATCACTGTCAATGGCGCCCCGAAGAAAAGGAAGAGGGTTCGAAAGGTCAACACAGACCGTAAATTTGAATGTACACACGAAGGGTGTGGGAAAAGCTATTCGCGTGCGGAGCATCTATACCGGCATCAACTGAACCGTAAGTGAAAACCCCACACCACAACGGTTATCAAAAGAAGTGATCGCTGACTGATCTCTTTGATGGCTCAGATACTCCCAAGCAAATATATCGATGTGATTTTCCTGATTGTTACCGCTCCTTCGTTCGACAAGACCTCTGCATTCGACACCGTGAACGTCACACCACCCAGGGCTCTCAGCTTCAAAAACGCGATCATTTTGCGCAAGCTGCTTCCAACCAGCCTCAGAGCCCACATCATGTACCTCACGTCAGCCAAGCGACTGTCGTCACACCTCCATCCATACCTACGCAAATGCCAAATGCTCAGTCTAACGGAGTCGTTCCAATATCTCCTTCGTCGTCATCATCTCCCTCTGTCGGCCTGAATTCCGTATTTAGCTACCAACATCATATACTACCATCACAGAATGAAAACACTTTCCCCCGGTCAAATAGCTTAAGCACTCATGGGAAAAGCTCCCCCCCAGTACCGACGAGTTACAGTCCCTCCGAACTACATAAAACGTCATATGGAGCGTTGAGCAACCATCACCCGACAAGTACTTCCATCGGTGAAATCCATCATGACGCACAGTCGCATCCCGGTCAGACATCCGCCACACAATCCCAAGGTGCTGATGGAGCCTACTCATCACTGCCAACAGATGCCAATGGGTCGTCTCTGGCTGATACGGTACCATTTACCTCCCAGGCTGGTATGCAAATGCCCGTGAATGGTTACTCAGGTCTTTCTCTGGCCCCTGCAACAACTTCTACACCGGCGACTCTTGACCAAACAGCCAACATGAGCACCCTTGATGCGATGTCGGGAATGATACCTCCCGGCTCGACAGTTGGGGACCCTGGCTTTGATTCGTTGGCCAACTGTGTCTACCCGATCTTTGGCAGCGAATCATACAACAGATCCCCTTTTGCTATGGCGGAAGATTTTACGGCATGGCTTTTTAATGAACCCGTTCCCGGATCGTCGTCTATGAGCTACCCTGCAGCGACCGGCATGATGCCGAATTACATGGACCCTACGCAACTACAGAATCAATTCTTGTTGGGTGATCCGGCTTATGGGACATTTTTGAGCGGCGTAATCCCGCCCCACCATCCCATGAGCGTTACCAGCATTCTAGACCCCGGTTCACCCCGCGCCATTATATCGGAGGAAAAGCGGCAGGAACTGCTTCATCTCATGGCGACCCGCTTTAATGAAGCCGCCTACTCAGCAGTGGCCAAGCGCAAGGATGCTCTAATGGATGGTGATATGGATGATGACAACCACGTTTTGAGCTTGCGCATGATGCAGACGTACATTGGATCGTACTGGTATCACTTCCATTCTCAGCTACCCATCCTGCATCGGCCCACCTTTTTCGCCGACCAGGCGCCAAACTTGCTTCTCCTGATCGTTATAGCCATTGGCGCATCCACGCTAGACAAGATTCATGGTCCAGAGTTAACCGAAGCAGCATCCGAGCTGGCAGACTTCATTGTATGGCACCTTAGGTGGGAGCTCTTCATGGACGCTGATTTCCGGCCGCCTGCCAAACTGTGGGTCTTCCAGGCCCTCTTGCTGCTCGAGGTTTACGAAAAGATGTACTCTACTCGTGCGTTACATGAACGGGCTCATATTCACCATGATACCACTCTGACCCTGATGCGTCGCGGCAGCTCTTTGATTGGACGTTCCGCGTTCGACTCGCCCGCGAGCTTGAGAGACGACCGGCAGGCCCGGTCGGTGTCCTGTTCGACGACGACACAGGATTTCTCTGCGGATGAATCGTGGACGCACTGGATCAAAGCGGAGGCTACCCGGCGAGTGGCGTTCGCCGCATTCGTTTTGGACTCCACCCATGCCACCATGTTCGGCCACTCGGCTAAGATGGTTGCGCATGAGCTTCGGCTACCCTTGCCCTGCGATGAGGCTTTGTGGTCAGCGACAAGTGCTGCCGAAGTGGCGCGCGTGCAGGCTAGCCTCCATGCTAACGGGGTGAAGCCGGTTATGTTTCTGGATGGCCTCAAACGGACACTTAATGGGCAACGAGTCCGGACTAATGCCTTCGGAAGGACTATTCTCATGGCGGGTCTCCTCAGCGTCAGTTGGCATATGAACCAGCGAGATCTCCAAGTCAGTTCTTTGGGAGTCCCTCAGGCACTGGGTGGTCGAGATAAATGGCGAGCTGCGCTACTGCGGGCCTTTGATAATTGGCGACGAGATTTCGACGAAGCGTTGGGACAAGCTGGGACACCGCCACCTTTCCCGGGGTATCGGGTTCAGCATCCACTTGATGACGACAACGTCTTTGAATCCCGCGACGTGCTGCACGGTCTTGCTCACATGGCGTCGCACGTCGATATCGTCGACTGCCAAATCCTCGGCGGTGCCACCCGACTCATGGGAAGGGCTATTACTGCCAGGGACTACAATGCCGCGCGTGAGAAGATGACCGAGCGATGGGCCACAAAGGCGTCAGCGCGAGACGCGACTTTCTACGCCCTCAAGTTTCTCTCCGAGTGTTTGCTGAGCGGCGAGTCGGAGGAAGGGGAGCTTTACTCAGGACGGGATGACTATCTTCTCAACCGACCATGGGTGATTTACGTTGCGGCATTGGTTGTCTGGTGCTATGGATACGCTCTAGAGGGCCCGATTCGTTCTCCGCCGAAGCTAGCCACGGTGGCGGACCAGCGCCGTGATATGCAAGAGTATCTCCGACGGGTGGGAGGTGTGCGTTCACCTAACGACCTGGAAGCAATGGAGGGTCGTAACCAGTGTCTGGGGATGCTGATGATTCTGCGGGATGGGTTTGTCAACACGCGATGGGAGCTGTTGGCGGAGGCGGCCAAGTTGTTGAGCAGTTGTATTGAGAAGTTGAAGAGCCGATAAGCATTGATACATTTCCCGGGGGTTCTTTATACATATTCGACTCTTTCCTGTGTACGTACGGGCTTCAAGGGGGTTTTTTGTTCTTTCTTTGGGAGCTGGTTGATATCCTTCTCATTTTGTGTTATGTACATATATTATTTTTTTTTGGTCTGTTCATGGGTTATGATTATGCGGTGATACCAATGGGATAAGCGTTGTCTTCTGCATGCGATAATTGTATGATTCAAGGTTCTTGGAGAGTAGCTCTGAGTTTTAGAATAGACTCGTCTACTGGTATTAAGCAAGAGTCCTGCGGTATGAAGAATCACATGATATCTTTTTTTTTGGTCTTCGACTCGATCTGGAATGACGTCCCAAATGGGCAAGGGTCTGGGTTCCCAATAAGGTAACGGTTACCACAACAACGGACACTCCACTTTCTCCTTTTCTCCATCCCGCCTTTTCACTCTTATCAACATTCCAGTCCAATCTGTTCCTTGGTAACTCTCTGGCCTTTGACGTGCTGGTCAACCGTCAATTCTCCATTACAACCATCCCTGCCTTCATTCATCCCCCCTCGCAGCAATCTACACAACTCTATACCATTTCCGGAATCACCCTCACAAGCGTTCCATAACAAATCGAAAAGATGGTACGTGGCCCCCGTCCGATTGTTGCTCTGCAATCCCTTGGAATAGTGGCAAGAGAAACATGGCCAGCGAGGTGAAGGATGCCCCAAGAGCTTGCAGAAAGTGGTTGTTTACCTCCTACTGGATCCGGGGCGAGACCTCACTCGGTCCCCAATGAATCGATTGGATTGAATTGCCGCCCCTCAACCTCAATGCGCAATCCCTGGTTCGCCCTCTTCCGACCCATTCCATCAACAATCCTCCCCTCCTCATTCTCCCCATTATACCTGCATTTTCCATCTCCCTCATCCGTCACCCTGTGCTTGGAATCTTTTCTTTGGTTGAATATCGCATTTGGCGTTCAAAATGACTGGCTCACACAATAATTACGACGACCAGGCCTCCACCAACTACAAAGAAGCGTTCTCCCTCTTCGACAAGCGCGGCACCGGCAAGGTCTCCCTGGAGTCCCTCGGTGACCTTCTGCGCGCATGCGGCCAAAATCCTACTCTCGCTGAGATCGCCGATCTGGAGAAGAGCCTCGGCGGAGATTGTATGTCTATCCTTACCTTGCCTCGATCTTAGTGTATAGGGAAAATAAAATCTAATGAGTCACATGCGCATAGTCGACTTCGACTCTTTCGTGAAGGTCCTCAACCGTCCAGGCGGCTTCCGCGACCCGGGTGAAGCTGAAGAATACTGCCGCGGGTTCCAGGTGTTCGATAAGGATATGACCGGGTTTATCGGGGTCGGTCAGCTTCGATACAGTACGTATTAAGATGGCAGGACGTGGTGCAAGACGACCGCGATGCTAACCATGGGCAGTTCTGACGAACTTGGGCGAGAAGATGTCGGACGAGGAGGTCGATGAGCTTCTCAAGGCGGTTGATACCAGCTCGGGTGAGATTAACTACACCGGTAGGTTACTGAATCCCCAGGTACAGTCATAGAGACCGAACTAATGCGTGCAAATCTAGACCTCGTTCGCACCATTTTGGCCAACTGATGATTGATACACGATACCCTATGTTCTATGATATTATGAGAATCGCTCGAGGGGCGGAGTTGGGCTAAGTTTCAGTTCGTTTGTATTGTATATCGGGTTCATATGATATGGATAGCAATAGCAATGGTAGCATAGATATTTGCACAAATTCACACTAGTCCATATACGCTTTTGACTTGATGATACTTGATATGACGTAGAGCCGACAGAGGTCTATTTTTGCGACCATGTATATCCACCTAAAGAGGTAGAACGAACCCCACCACAATGGCGAGATCAAGTCTGAAACCAACCAGATAAGACATAGACCTCCTCTACAAAACGGCACGACTGCCCCCAATAACATAAAGTGATCCCCACACGCACATCCAGAAGTACATATGTACATCCAAGTGGCATACCATGCAAGGCTACCCAACCGACAAGAAAGTCTCTCATGCTATATCAGTCTCGCAACTTTTATATATTCCATCCTAAGTTATAAACGAGATATAACCCTTCAAGGTGATAGACAAGTCGTTCTCTTAAACTAATTGGGGTAGCTATCATTTCGGTTTAATTCTACGGATGTTTATTCCGCCAAATATATGTTTACTACATATTGTACTGAAATACCGATCCGAGCAAATAGTCAGGCAATACAACTTACCTAGAGGATTGAGATACAATACCATCTGCTATGTGAAATTTCATATGAAAATAGGAGGAAATAAATAAATAAAATATATAAAAATAAGTTGTAAACTAATGAGAATAATAAATAGCAAATAGAAAGAAAAAAGAAAAGAAAAGAAAAAGAAAAAGAAAACAGAGAGAGAGAGAGAGAGAGAGGAAAGGCATTGGAAATTTATTGATAGTAGCAAAACTAGTCCATATCCAGACAGAAATATACATACTGTCGCTTGAAGTGAACCCCAACATCAGAAACACCTGCAACTTAAGCCAAGACTACAAAGACTCAAACCATTTATTCCGACAAAGCCCTCCAGCAGCCTAAAGTTACAGTGTAGTAGTCATTAATGATGGATCTAAATCAACCTCTAGGCTTTGAGAGAGCCTAAAAGTGCAGTACGGTTTGGTTTGCAGGAAAGTACGTATTTTAGACGGTAGTTGTGGTTGACCTGGCCTGCACATTTTAGTGTAGATAATAATTTCCAACCAACTTCTCCTAGTGCCTAGAACTGACGTGTACTGGCTGCTAGAACTAATAGGGTGAATGTATCCAATCTGACCAGTGACTAGCCTATCCAGTGACCTAAAAGTGCAGGACAGGTCGGTGAGTGTACTGGCAGGTAGCAGGACCAGAGACTTGGCATTGCTCATGTATCTATCAGTGTGAATGTAAAGCCCTGGTCAACCTCTCCCGAGACCTAAAAGTGCAGTACAGACCCACCCATTGGCTATTTTATCCATCAATATGGATGATTTAACCTGACCATCCTCTCCAGGGCTCTAAAAATGCAGTACATGGCTGTGCAACTCCATCTTGGCAGCGATATCTAACCTTCATCCATCAATGTGGATGGTGAATCCTGAGCATCCTCTCCCAGGGCAGAAGTGCACTACAGGTTCAGATACGCTGGAAAATTAGACACACTGGATAGACACGCTGGATAGACAGGCAGTGCTAATTATTATGTTAACTGTAATGGGTCTAGAATTGTAATAGACCTGTTCTATATCTATTAGCGTGGGTGTGGGATTCTGAATATCCTTTTCCATACCTCAAAAGTACAGTGTAGGTGTATAATAGGGTTGTATTGAACCTCGATAAGTCTAGAAGTATGATAGAACTGACCTATAACTGGTAGCGTGTATAGGTTTCCTGACCTTTGTCTCCTAGAGACTAAAAATGCAGTGTCAAGGCTGACCATTCAGGATAGTTGTGAGATCTTGCCTCTCCAGGTAAAGGACCGTGAAAGTGAGGCTGATTAGGCATAGTATGACTCACCAATCAGGATAATCGTGAAATCTTGACTGTCCTCTCCCAGCGCCTAAAAATGCAGTGGCCCAGGCAGACATCGGCAGTGGCCCCAGGCAAATCGTCCAATATCACCTTACTTTTGGGCTCGACGCAAATATGATATACCTAACCTCAACTACTAGGGAGAGTTTTGAGTCAGATCTCCCAGGGCCTAAAAGTGCAGTGTACTCCGCAATGCAGCCCACAGGCCCATATAGCATGCTAAAAGCCCCGCTCTACACCAGTATGCCTAGCGTGGCAGTCCTGACCTCCATCTCTCTGAGAGACTGGAAGTGCAGTGTAGGGATTCACATCCCTGCACCCAAAATGTGGCAGTGCTGAGCTGTATCTATCTAAGTAGGATTGGGTTTAGATAGAACACTTTCATAAATCTTCTGCAGGAGATCTACATGTAGTGCTTCTGTTTCTGGAGAGATCTTGGACGCCTAGATTGTTCCTCTGGTACATACAAGGGGTTGTGTCGTATAGATAGATCTGTTAGCTTATTGAGCCATGTTTTGGAGAAATATACTGCGTGTTGTCCTACCTGATAATGCCAGGTAGTGAGTATAAGTTAGTCCTCTGATGTTCCTTAATAAACTGGCTTGACTGTGGAGGTAATATTGAGGATAGTGAATCTTTTGTTTTTAGAGCACTGTCTATGATATTGTGAAATCGATCTGGGGTACTAGTTATACAATTCCAGTTCGTGCATCCAGTCAATGAATTTATATTGATTAGAGATGTTGGTACTGTATGCCAGCAACACATTGCCCATGTTAATAACAGTGAAGTAACTCAAAGGCAAGGAATGTATAACTCAGTGGTATAAGACACCTCACGTATGAATAAACACGAGCCATACTCCATACACCACAAGTTAGGGATACACATGCATTCGTTAATCAATATACATTAAGATACACATACTAAACCTCCGCCTTCCACCCCCTCCACTCCTCATCAACCCCCTTCAACCTGGCCTCATCCCCCATAACCCCCGTCTCCACCAACGCCCCCGGAAGCAAATAAACAACCTTCTCCTTCCTTTCCCCCTCTTCTGCCTCCCCATCACCCCCAGAAGCAGAGGCAGCAACAGATGTCATTGGGAAAAGCACCCCATCCAAGAAATACCCCACAACAACCCGACACCGTCCACACCGCAGAAACAATCTCTTCTCAAAGCCGTCCTCGCGCCGTACGAGCGTCGCCTTGCGATCCGGTACCGTTGTCGAAAGGAGGATGGTGTAGTGTTCTTGTTGGTTGGGGGTTGAGTCCTCGGCGGTGCTTGATGTTGGGAGGGGGAGGATGATGGCTTTGTCTTGGGCTGGGTCTTTGCGGCGCGGGAGGGAGGAGATGTCGCGGGTTGTTGCTAGGAGGAGGTGATTGCAGAAGCGGCAGTGGTGGGTGTGGACTGGGAGTCGGTATTGTATTGTTGGCTGTTGTTGTTGGAAGGATTGGTCTTCAGTTTGTGATTGGGGGTCCTCCGGGGTGGACATTTTGAGGTTCTTTTTTGGGTGGTTGTGGTGTTTCTATTTCTGGCTCGGCTTTGGTATGGCTTTTTTTGTGGTGTGAGTTTCTGTTAATTGAGCGAGTAAATGGGTTGTGGTGTTAGTTTGAGGTGATTATAATGCTGGAGTGGAGATGTTGGTGGACGCTGAAGAAGAGCTTTTGGTGCGCCTTATCGATAAGATTGATCGGCGCGACGGAGCTACAATTTATACTGAGTATGTATGTATCTATTTATCCTGACATCTACTTGATCGTACAAACATTCCTAGCTCCTGTCTTCTTCTTTCAAACTTCATTATATTCTCTGAATCGTGTATATATCGCTAGGTATCAATATTAATCCTAAGCCAAGCCCATATCCTTGTAGAATGCATCGGTCTTGGGCTCACGGCCCAAGAATTCCGTCAAGCTCGTCATCTCGTCCTGGCTGCCTCCTTTCTCCAGGACCTGGTGGCGGTAGCGTCGGCCGGCAGTAGGGTTCATCGGGTCAGCCTTAAAGACGGTGTAGAACATATCGGTGGAGTAAACTTGGGAGCTGTTACATCATTAGCAAGAATGTTAATACCACAGGAAGGAATCAAGCAAGCGTACCTCAAGTATCCGTAGTAACCGGCATCGTAGCCACCGATCAAATGTCCGAAAGTCGCTTCACCGTGTCCCCATTCGTCGCCAAGGCCCAAGCTCTCCAGTCCGTCCATCTGGGTGATCTGCTTGCGCAGCTGGTTGTAGGTGGCCGAGATCGGCAGCTTCTCAATGTCCTCGTGGCTCTTGGGCTCGTGCACGGTCATATCGAAGATACCGAAGTGCAGCTGGCGCAGGTTGAACAGTGCATCATTGACATGCTTCGTCCGGATCAGGTTCTCAATCACCTCGTCGGGGATCTGCTCGGCCGGCTCGGGCTTGTCGCCGGCCTGTTCCTTCCACGCGGCGAGATATTCGGGTGACAGCGTCGAGTAGTGCTTACTGAGCGACTTGAGCTGTGATGGGGTCCAGCACCAGTTCTCCAGCATCTGACTGGGGGCCTCGACGAAGTCACGCACGGTGTTAGTTCCGTGGAACCGTGAGTAAATGGTCTTGGCCACGAGGTCATGGATACCATGACCCAGCTCATGGAACAATGTCACCACCTCGTCGTGCTTAAGTAGACTGGGTTTCTTCGGTGTCGGCTTAGTGAAGTTGCACACAAGGGCGGTGGCAGGATACCGGCGCTTGCCGTCCTTGTCGATAAAACCGGGCTGGAGGTTGAAGTTGGCCGCGTGGCCGTATTTGCCGCTTCGAGGGAAAAGGTCCAGATAGAGATAGCCGACAAATCCGCTACCCTCGCCCTCATCGTCCCAGACGCTGAAAATCTGCACATCCTCATGCCAGACAATGTCACTTCCCTTGCCAGAGGGAGCTACCTTAGCCCGGTCATCACTGGTGATCTCTACGAACACCAGGCCGAACAATTCCTCGAAGATCTTCAACATGCCCTCAATGGTAGTCTGGAGAGGGAAGTATTCAGCAATCTGTTGCTGGTCCAGCGAGTAGTTCTTCTCCAGCATCAAACGATCGTAGAACCGGTGGTCCCACAGATAGTACTTGCCGTCAAAGGACTCGCCACGAGCTTCAATATCATCCTTCTTCAGCTCCAGCAGACTCCTGATCTCCTTCTGGCCACCGGCTGTCAGGCGACTTCGCAGATCTCCCAAGAAGGTGTCAACTGTCTCTGGTGTCTTGGCCATCTTATCCTCAATGCGGAATGCTGCGTGGTTCGGGTATCCCAAAAGCCGAGCAGCCTCATCGCGCAGGACAATGGCCTCCCGGAAGAGAGGTACGTTCTGGTTGCACTTGTTCTCGTTCTGGATCATCACCTTCTTGCGAGTCTCGGGGTTCTTGGCATACTTCATAGTCGGGAAAAGATCGGGATACTTGAAGGTCAGCCAGAGCTTGCCGGCGTTCTCTCCCTCACCCTTCTTCAATCCTGACAGCACGTCTTCCGGCACACCGCCCAGTTCTTCGGGGGTAAACCAGAGACCCTCGTTCTCTTCATTCAAGTTCTTCTGGAACTCAATGCTGATCTGACTCAGACGTTTCTTGATCTCCTTGAAGCGGTCCCGCTTCGGTCCGGCGGGGAGACCCAGCCCATTGCGAATGTAACCCTTGTGCTCCTTCTCTAAGAGGCGACGAGATTCAGGGTCAAGAGTTTCGTTCTTGTTCAGCACGGCATCCACAAGCTTGAAAACATCCTCGCGCATGACTGTTTCGATGAAGAATTCGTCCAGCTCTGCCTCGGCCTTGGATGAAGCATCGCGTAACTGCTGTTCGGTCGAGACCGCCTGGTAGAAGCTGAGGATGTGGGCTTCCAGAGCCATGGTGTTCTCGTCATGGGCCAGCGGCTTGAGCACCGAGTCGAATGTAGCCGACTCAGGCTTCACATTGGCGACAACCTCATCCTGGACCTTGCGGGATGCCTCAATGAGGCGTTTGGCATCGTCAACGATCGACTGAGCGGTTGCTGTGAAGACCGGTGGGGCCTGAGGAGGGCGGCGGTAGTGTTCTGGAGCCATACTCGCGGTGGTGAGGGATTTCCGGAGGTTCGTCAGCGCCGTAGGGGATAGTGTAGGTGTAGTCAGTCGTGAGCCACGGAGATGGCCCAATACCGAGGAGAGTCTGAAAGTGGGGGACGAGAGGCGGAGCGGAGGAGCCACGGTGATGAGTAGAACGCCCACAAACAGGACGAGGGCGTGTAGAAAAACGGAGCGAAAGGCGGGAATGGTGGGAGGGGTAGAAATTGGAGAGGTGGGGTAAGAAGAATTGATTCAAGCAGAAGAATACGTGGCTTTGCAGTGGTGATGCAGAACTGATAGTGACCTGCAGTCTATGGTTGTATTTACTTGGTCACTGGAGTTGGACCCGCGCTAACGGCAAGCTAGTAAACTGTGGAGCTGGTGCGATGCCAGGTGACTTTTCTCTCCCACCGCAAAATTGAACTTCAACTTTAAATAAGAAAGGAGTCCTCTAGGATGATGAATACAATAGAAAGGACGGTCTACCAAGATCTACGGTAATGTGCACAATATATCAGGTGGATATCATCATCTATTTTCGTTGAACACGTAAGTATGTTCTGACCCTGTCGCTTTTATAAAGGACGCGAATAAACCTCGACTCAATCAAGTCTCTCGTCATCTTGCTGCTAAACCGAAACCCAACTCCGAATCCCATACAATTAAGTGTTGTATAATGAACGCCCATGGTGCTAAATAAAGACATGACCCGTGGAGAAAAAAGAATGCAATATCAAGACAATCATACATCACAGGAAAGTATATAAATAGCGACTTCATGCTGCATCGGCAGTGGGAATAGGTTCGGGAATCTTCGTAACCTGTTCACCAGCGCGGATGACCCGCTGACCGGTGCTGTCACGGACGTAGTCGCTGCTCTCCTTCTGAGAGCGCTTCCAGATCTCGACTTCACAGCCACCGCGAATGACACCAACCCGCATGGTTGAGAGCAGGTTGTGCGCAGCGTTGGAGTGATAATAGACACCTCCGTTGAACATGGCGGTGGCGTCCTTGCCGATACCAGAGTTGATCATGGCCTTGCCACCAGGGTGGTCCTTGATGAAGTCAGTCACATCGTGAACAACACCGGCAATGGCAATAAGACCACGGCCATTCTTGGCCTGCTCGACGTAGTCGTCCCACTCCATAACGGGAAGCTGGTCGAGAGAAACACCCCAGTCCAACTTGGCACGCTTCTGGTCGATCTTTTTCTGGAGCTGCTGAACACGGCCCTTCTCGATCTCGTTGGCACGGAATTGCTTGAGGTCATAGGCGAGGCCGAGCTGCTTCCAGATCCAGATGCTCCACTTGGTGGGATCATACTGGTGCCATTCAATGGCATTACGGTAGTCAGAGGGAAATTCGTGGTGGAAGTTGTGGTATCCTTCACCGAGGGTGACAAGGGCAGTGATAACGTGGTCGCGAGGAGAGTTGCGGTCATCAAATGGCTGGTCACCGAGCCAGTGAGCCAAGGAGTTGACGCAGAAAGTTGCCTGCTGGACGAAAAAGATACGCAGGATACCAGCATAGACGAAGCCGCCCCACCAGTCACCCCAGCCCAGACCAGCCACGAGCATAGGCACAAACAGACCCATGGTGAAGACGACCTTGAGGTAGTTCCGGTGTTGCCACACCACGACGGGGTCTTCGTTCAGATCGGAGATATCGGTACGGCCAATACGCTTGGGGTTCTGCTTCATCACCATCCAGCCAAGGTGGGAGTAGAGCAAGCCCTTGCGGACTGAGTAGGGATCCTTTTCGGTATCGGTATAACGGTGGTGAGCGCGGTGGTCACGAGCCCACCAGCGGATAGAACCTTCCACGGCACCACCGCCAACAGCAGCGAGCCAGATACGGAGGGGAAGACGAGCGGAATAGGAGCAGTGAGCCCACAGACGATGGTATCCTGTATCGAGCAATCGTTAGCTTTCCGTGTCCTGAATAATTATCCCTGCCAATCGGGGCAAAACCTACCTGCGGTGATACCCAGTCCGGTGAAGAAGTAGTAGATGACGGCCCAGATGGCGGTCTTGAGCTGCAGAGGCACCCAGAGAGCCTGGACACATCCATACACAGGAATACCGATGATAAGGAACACGTTCAGCCAGTTGACATGCTTGTGCCAGTTGCTCCGTGTCATGGCAGTGTCGGCAATGTGAACCTTCTTGATGTCACCAGCACGAGGCTGGGTAGCATCTGCCGTCTTTGCAGACATGATGTCGGTGCTTTTTCGTCTTCTCTTAAGACCTCCGATATGCCCGAACCAAGACGAGGCAACTGTCGACGGTGACGGGTGCCCTCTTGATAGATGAAAGGGTTAAGGTGGTGAGGTGGAGAGAGAAGAGGAGGACTATTTAAACGGAGGCAAGAGAACCGAGGAAGAAAAAGCGATGGAAATAAAAGAAAAAGGGTGGGGAAGCTCCGGTAGGAGGCGAAAGAAGAAACGGCGAATGAGTAAAAAATTTGGGAGCTCTTTTACTTGCACACCCCAAGGGGTTCCACCGGTGGATGGCGGTTGGGGAAAACAGAAGAACTGCAAGGCCAGGCAATAATGATGCTAAGCTGAGCGATCGACTGGAAGGATGGAAGAAACAGGAAAAGAGTGGCCTGACAGGATACGTTTATCATTCATACCTCACTGTTAAATCAATTGATCATAAGCTTCCGAGGTTCATGACTGCGTTCAGCGTTCAACAAAGCCGGACCTCCAGCATTGCTGATATCTATGTAAGGCCACCAGGGACGAGGCCGAAGATTCAATTGTCCTGCCAGTAAGCTTGTTGGGCCGCCTGTGATTCGATGGCGAATGTCGGCCAGGCTCTGCTGCTTCGGGTTAGTCCGGCTGGTTTGGGCCAATCGCTACCAATTCGCCATCTGTTGAATCCCCAACAATTTTCACATTTTTGCAGGCGGTAAGGCCGGGGATGGGTCTGATTGGTCCCATCTGACTGAACGACAGCTAAACTTTGAATCTCACCTCGCATCAACGGCTGCGTTCTCCGCATGCTAGAAGCCTTCCCGAACTGTGATTACAATATCCAAACACTTAAACTGTTCAGAGTGACAGCAGCCACTGGAAGGATTTCACCCTCCCGGTCATTTGGGGTAGTAAGACGACCGTAATTACAATCGAGATGACTTAACTGGAGACGCCGAGGCCCCAGGATATTAACGTAGTTTGAGTATGTACATACATCATCCGAATACGGTATATCCGATGCAGCCCTACGAAAGTGTTCTTCTTGCCACTTCGTGGTGGCGACGGACCTGTTTCTTCAATGAAAACTTTGACTCCTTTGTACCGCGATCTTCCATGCACCACGCCTTCGTAAACTACTAACTTCCAGACAACTTCCCAGCGGTCAGTAGATTTGAGAGTTGTTGAAAACGAGTCCGGTCGCCGATAACTAATCGCAGATATAATCTGTGGTTACGGATGAGTCTAAAATGTTCCGGCCATGGTTTGCTATATATAGCGCATGTCTAACACGTTTTTGCTTGTTTACTATATTCACTCATTAAAGACCATAGAATTGTCTAGCCCCCGTAGAACCAGATGACTATGAAAGTCGCCTTGTAGGGCTTGCACTGTATGTTGAAATGGCGTTCGACAGTTAAGGGAGCTTTCATGGTGACATACTACGACCCCAGATCTTTACCAAGATCGCTGCTGGCATATCTGAGGAGATAACAGCCACTGATGTTCTCCATATTTCCATACGTTAGTGTCTCATACCAGACGTTGAAGTTCCTGCAGTTGCAAACCGCGTTCCTTCAATTAAGGTACACTTGATGGCCACCGACGAACGTATACTCCACAATAATATGGGGACTGGTCCCAGCACTAACTACCGTTATTCGGATCAAGGTTGAACATTGAAACGCTAGACTCTGGATATCCCTTAGTCAACCCTCACAGTCACACACTCGATAATACTACTACTGTTTAGCAGAATTTATCCCATAAGGAAAGACGACTAATTCCCCACTTTATCCAAAAACCGATGTAACCGTCCAGAAATGGCCCGTAATCGCCTAATCTGGTAAGGTGCATCCTGCGTAGTCATCCACGCCCTTTCCCAGTGAACCCGCAACACATCAGCCATCCCAAGACCTTGCAGCAAAGGGATAATGTCTATTCCAGGTCGACAGCTTGATCGTGAACACTTCGGCTGCTTGCTATCAGCTCCCCCAGATTTTAGAGGAATTCGGCGGTGCCCGTCTAGGTCACTGATAAGCAGGTTGACCTTTCCCGTGCTCAGGATGGGTTAAGAGGCTGTCCTTATCTCGGCTCCACTTGTGAAGCCAAGGATATGCACAGGCCAAGTTCTTGGGATTGATGTTTGGAGATATTGACTACGGTCACAAATTGGGGCTTTGCATTGATTACATTGAATCGTAGCCAACGAGCTTGTGGGGTGGTAATTCATTCTATATTTACACCGTAGCTTTAATTTTATTATTTCCTTTTCGTAAAAAGGGGACGAAAGAAGAGAAAGCCAGTAAGTTGGCAGTAACATAGTGGCTGATGCTAAACGACAAGATGAATGAATCAGTGGATCTGTGCGTAAGACAGTGTTTATGACTGTATTCTGTAATTGTTGGCTGCTCAGTACATTCAACTACTATTCAATGTACTGGTTCAATCCCTGTACTTGCTGACAATGTGATTGTCAACCCACCCAATCGTCTTCTACTTTGTGGCAACTACTAGTTCTTTTGTCATGTATGTTTGGTTCTCTAACCGTTTGCATTACTCCGTACTGTTTGTCTCAAAACCTGAAGCCGGAATGACTCGCGTCCCTCCCCGAGGTCTCTCCGAGTTCTCCCTTGCGAGCGATTGGCGCCAAGGGACTAAACCCTCTAGCTGGAGTTGTCCTTGATAGATAACCAACTTTATTTATTAAATTATTCGATTGATTGACGCATCGTGCTCGTCACTTATCGATAATCCGTATCGCTTCGTCGTCGGAAATTTGCACAAATCTGATCGCGCTTCTCCAGAGATGCTGTTGTCTACATCTCACTACCAGGTCCTTCGAGAGCTTTTGGGAACTTAAAACTCGTGGTTCCCCGCGATCTTGAATCGAGATATCAGTTTCAATCATCAATCATACCCTGGTTCACGAGACCTTCTCCCCGCAGTTGTGCGTTATACGGAAACGAACCCTACCTATTTGCGGAAACTTGCCTCGATCGCGATCATTGCCGTGTTTCCTTTGAGAGAGAAGATAATTGTCCAACCGCGAAACATTTCTAAAGCACTCCAACATGGATGGACCAGATCAGATTGGTCCTGACCTGCGTCCCAAGCGAACTTGGGCCGATAAAGGCCGTCGGATTGTCAAAACCTTCACCACGAGGTACATGATTACTATCGGATACCCTATATAACTTTCAACATGAATCTAATCGATTCGTCCACAGGGATGGCTTAATAGGAGACTACGATTATGCATACCTTTTTACACCCAGAATTCCTTTTATGAAGCAAACGAGGCGAACGGCACCTTTTTTTGGACTGGATGATCGAGTACCGGTTTTTCTGGCTCTTCTTTTGGGCTTACAACATGCCCTAGCAATGTTGGCTGGAGGTTGGCATATCGTCTTATTATAGCGCGGAGGGTGTAATACTAACTTCGTCAGTTATCTCGCCCCCAATTCTCCTGGGTGGTTCTTCCGGAGCCAACTTTGGAGATGAAGACTACCAGTACCTAGTGTCGACCTCTCTGATTGTATCTGGGTTACTGTCCGCCCTTCAGATGTGCCGCGTTCACATCTATAAAACGCCTTACTCGATCGGTACGGGCCTGATCTCAGTCGTGGGTACCTCGTTCGCAATAATTACAGTAGCGTCGGGCACTTTCACTCAGATGTATTCGTCCGGATACTGTCCCGTTGATGCCCAGGGCAACCGTTTACCTTGTCCGAAGGGCTATGGAGCTCTCCTCGGCACCTCCTGTCTATGCTCTTTACTCCAGATCGGCCTTTCATTCATAAGCAGCAAGGTCTTGAAACGCGTCTTCCCACCCCTGGTTACTGGACCAACTGTCCTCCTGATTGGAGCATCCCTTATTGAGAGCGGCATGAAAGACTGGGCGGGAGGCTCAGGCGGCTGTGGCAGCGACCCCTCCGCCCGTGCCCTTTGTCCCAGCGCAGATGCACCGCACGCTCTTCCCTGGGGTAGTGCAGAGTTTATCGGTCTCGGATTCTTGGTCTTCTTGACCATTATTCTGTGCGAAAGATTCGGCTCCCCCATCATGAAATCTTGCGCCGTTGTCATCGGTTTGCTGGTCGGATGCATTGTGGCAGGAGCATGTGGCTACTTCGACCGCTCAGGCATTGATGCAGCTCCAGTAGCGTCTTTTATCTGGGTCCGGACATTTCCCCTAACCATATACGCGCCGCTTATCCTCCCCTTACTAGCCGTCTACATCGTGATCATGATGGAATCAATCGGCGACATCACAGCCACATGCGACGTTTCCCAAGTGGAAGTGGAGGGGCCCAACTTCGATTCACGTATTAGAGGTGGTGTCCTGGGCAACGGTATCACCTGTCTCCTCGCAGGCCTATGCACCATCACGCCCATGTCCGTGTTCGCCCAAAACAACGGTGTCATCGCTCTGACGAAATGCGCAAACCGCAAGGCCGGATACTGCTGCTGCCTCTTCCTCATAATCATGGGCATCTTCGCCAAGTTCGCTGCCGCACTCGTCGCCATCCCCAGTTCTGTTCTCGGTGGTATGACCACCTTCCTCTTCTCGTCCGTCGCTATCTCCGGCATCCGTATCATTTCCACCATCCCGTTCACACGTCGCAACCGTTTCATCCTCACGGCTTCTTTCGCCATCGGTATGGCTGCCACGTTGGTACCAGACTGGTTCCAATACTTCTTCACCTACAGCGGTGATAACCACGCCCTGCAAGGGCTTCTGGATGCTGTGGTGCTCGTTATGACCAACGGGTTTGCAGTCACCGCTGTGTTGGGTTTGATTCTCAACCTTCTTATCCCAGAAGATCCAGAGGAAGAAGCGGCCATCTTGGACGCCAGGGGTAGCGAGGTCCGGAGTGAGAGCGAAGAGACGAAGACCACTTCAGAGTCCCCGCACTGTAAGACCGAAGAGGTTGGTCCGGCTACAGTATAATAATGGTTTTGGCTTTCTACTATTATATAACGACCCTTGAGAGGGTCTAATTAAAGGATACCCTAGTGAGTTGCACATATCGTGACTCAGATGACCTACAATTCGAATCATGTTTCACTTCCAAATTAGTACGTATTCGTAAATATATATACTTTGTAAATGATATCATCCAGCTAGTAGCATATAATGAAAAAGTATGTAGACAACACCAACCCCCCCACCCAACCAACCAGAATAACCCAGTCCAAGACATTTATACAAGAGAAATGAAATATATACCTAAACCCCTTCCACCTTCTCCCCAGGCTTCAACATCTTAATATAGCAATGCTCCCCCGTCTCCAGCACCTCAATCCCACCCCCAACACAAACCCTAAACTCTACACAAATCAGCCCAAGACCCTAAAACCAACGACATCAACCCAAAAAGAAAAAGGAAAAGAAACATACCTCGAACAGCAGGAACAGCCTGCATGCCCAACGCAGCATTAGTCAAGTCGCCACGATCAATCCTCCTCCACATCTTCAACGTCCGATCCGGCTCCGCAGGATGCCTAACCCCAGTATCAGGGTCTACATTTGGCAACTTACACCGAATAGTCCGGCAAGCAGTGTAGACCTCCACACCCCCAGACCCAGGTTCTGGGCCATAGATCCTCACCCGTTTCCAATGATCCTCCTCATAAGCCCCAGGACCTTGGACGATGATATTCGCCCGAAAGCGACGGATACTGAGCTCAGGGATGTCCGTTTTGCATTTACTCGCTATATCCTGCACGCTGGCTATATTGAGGAGGTGGATGGGGTAAGCGTCCGCGAAGCCCGTTACTGGTTGAAATCCTATGTCTTCTTTGCGGGGCGCGTTGCGGAAGATTTCTCTGTGGTGGGATGAGTTTACCCTAAAGAGGGTCAGGGGACCGCGGGTGCGGTCAGGGTCCAGGAAACGGTGCAGTGATGGTGGGAGGTGACAGCCGTAGTCGTGAGCTAGGGGATTGTCTTTCCAGATCTTGACCGGGGTTAATGGGTAAGTTGACTTGAGATCTGAGTCTTGTGGGGGAGAGAAGGGGACACGGAAGGATAGTTCCTTCGAGAGGAGGCCTAGCATCGTGCCCAGTTTCACGGCAAGTGAGAGAATACCGGCCGTGACTCGCGGGTAGTGGATTACCAGGACGCCTTGGGATCGCACTTCATGAAGCTCGGGGGAGTAGTCCTCGGATGTAGGGTCGGGGACCCAGATCTCGGGTCTGATGAGAGCCATTCTGCAGAGCGAGCCGTCACGGAGCGTCCTTGCTGTCCAGTGGGCCTGTTGAGACTCATTGGTGCTGGTTTTGGGGGTGATGTATTCGGCGAAGCAGAATTGGCGGTCATAGGTGAAGCCTGTGGGGACGACGTCGGCTGTATCTAGCTCAAGGCCGGCGCAGCTTTTGATTGGGTATGCGAAGAGCGCTTTTATCCGCCATGCGGGCTTGTTCTCTGAGTCTGTATGCTTCTCAGGCACGCCTTGGCTGTATTTTGGGTCGTACTCGTCGTGCAGGTTGGTTTCGTTGTGTGGGAGACCTAGCTTGCGACAGCCTTTGGGTGGTGGGTTTGTGAATGGCCAGTATTTGTGAGAAACCAGGAATATGATTATGGGGATGAGAGGGAGCCAGATAACGGCTAGAGGTGGGTTTGTGTTCATAGCATAGTGGCGCACGGTGTTGAAGCCGAGTATGGGTTCAGTGTAATTCAGCATTGAATCACGAGTCTGTGATTTTGAAAGGAAAATCAGTATACCATACGTGTTCCCTAAGGAAAGTATATAGTATAAAGTGACGATAAACTTTAAGGTTAACTACGTTGGACAAGAATAAAGCCCGTATATCAGATGCCGGGGAAAAAGATGATGATCTTCGGAGATTAGATCTGATCACATTTATTTTTAACTCCGACGTTGAACTAATTTAATCCGAATTGGCAATTCCCCATGAACGAAGCCTCGCAGTCATCAACCACCACCGTCGGTAGTTGCTAGACTCAGGATGAAGTTGGAGCATACTGTGACACCAAAATGAGAGGTCGACAGTATTCTAGTGTTCCGAAGCGCGCAATTAATACCATTTGATCCCAACAGGCCTGACGCGCCGGGTTCGCGTTTGCCGTCACCATGAACCAGCAGGATTACCTCGGCCTTTCCACTCAGGAGCCTCGTAAGTCCTTGTAAACTAATTCGGACAAGATTGATAGGTTAATGATACGTGCAGATCGGGTTGTCTCCTTTCCTGCGTCGCAGTCTCTGCACGCGTCTGCCGCGTCTGCCGCAACTGCCTCTGGCGCTATATCGACGGGTATTCCTCAATTAGATGAGGCGATCCGTCCGCCTTCCGCGGAGGATGTACTGGGACATACCAGTGCCATAAACTCCAATGGAATACCATGTGGACATGTTACAGAGGTGTTCGGCCCCCCTGGGGCTGGGAAAACGTCACTGGCGTAAGGCCCCATCTCTGCCTGTCGCACGTTGGTATTGATTTAACAATGTATCTCTAGTCTGAGCGTTGCCACATCGGCCCTCCAGAATGGAGACAAAGTGATATGGATCGGTACGAAACCAAACTCACTGAGAACTGGCTCTAACATTTCTAGATACGGGATCTCCACTCCCGAAAGTACGCCTGGCAAGCATGCTGAAGAAGTTCCCTGATGCCACATCTTCTGATCCACCAGAAGACCCTATCAGGAATTTGATCTACTTCCATGCAAGGTCGCTACCACATCTACTAGCTCTCCTCATCCGCCCACCCAAGGGCTTCCCTTCAGAAGATGCGAAACTTCTCGTCATCGACTCTGTATCAGCGTTATTCCCATCGTACTTTCCCAATCCATCTGAGTTCAAATCCCGCCTACCCCAGTCAGGAATCACAGACAAGACGCAGATCCAATGGCTCATGAACCGCAAATGGAATGTCACAAGCGACCTTGGCAACCAGCTCGTGAAACTGGCAGCTACACATCGCTTAGCCATACTTCTAGTAAACCAGACGCATACCCGAATCAGGGGCCAGCCGCGGGCAACTTTATGTCCGATTCTGGCGGGCGGAACATGGGAGAACAGCGTCCATGTAAGGGTTGCCATCTTTCGGGACTTTCTTCCTGAGGACGAGGGGAATTCGAAAGGTATTCGATTCGCGGAGGTAATGAAGAGAGCAGGGAAGACTTTATCTTTGAGATTGGACGAGAATATCGTACCATTCAAGATTGAGATGGTAGGCTTGGATCATTTCTCGTGCAGCACTCACAGATGGCTCACATTAGTGTATAGGATGGTTTACGTGGGATAGACAAGACTCCGTCTCCAATGATCTTGCCTCAAGAGCCAGTTGAAACAAGCTTATCGGCTAGCCAACGGAAACGCAAAGTCGATGAGATTGCGGATAGTCAGGATGAAGATTCCGATGAAGAATTCGGCTGGGTTGAAGGGGATGATGCTGGCTTGAGTGACAGGGCTAGCTGAGACTTAGATTGCATTGGTGTTATGGCCGTCATCATACTAAGACCAAGCATATGAAACAGCTGCTTCTTGGACAGCTGAATCTTTGTAGCTGCAAGTGTTCATGCGGGTTGTAATGGGTGTAAATTATGATAAAATGAAGATGTATGAAAAATAAATAGATAGTTCCCTCAGGGGGGGCGTCGTTTAATCAAATCCGACACCTTCACAATAAATTTTCTATCTGGACATCCATCGTTCTGTGATGTATGTAGTCGTTTTGTCCCATCTTGAACAATATGAGAGAAGTTTATATTATCCAGCAGACCAGACGATGACGCCGGCGCAGTCGGACTAGATTCATGCTGTAGAGAATACAACTCTATGTCATTTCCCAACGTACCCGGACGCCTGTGCCCATGAACCATATCGACCAGTTTCCCGAGAACCGCAAACTCCAACTTAAGTTTGATGCTGTATATGACACCCTTGAGCGTGATCTGAATGGCGTAGAAGTTGGCATACTCCAGCCCAAGAAGGGCTAAGTCCATCACAAGAATGGCAATATTTATTCCTACTAACTGGTGCATTATTCTTCGGTTTTGTCGGTTCGAACCCAACCGAAGTAGTTTGGTTGTTTCCCAGATATAAAGCCCTGAGATTATCACCTCCTGTAAGGTGAACCCGGTCATCTGGATTTTTTCCATGATGTTATATCCTCTGACGAATAAAGGTGATCGATCGGGTACGTTGGAACCATATGTCAAGACGGAGGTAGGTATATGCAAAAGAAAGAAATTTGCTATGATCATGCACAGCACACGGCGAAGTATGTACTCGTCGCGGATGACAAGATGTAGTCGTGAATAGAGAACAAACGACTGGCCTGTCACCATTGTCCACCAGCCGACGGTAAGCAATGTAACAGACAAGAAAGAACTGGCGTGTGTGAAGAACTTCAACATGAAGCCGAGCGAGTATGGAACTACCCCCAAGCAGCCCGAAAGTAGCAAGCTCCAGAAGTATAGACCTGCCCAACGACGGAATGTCGACAGCACAAGGATTACCAGCTCGATTACATTGTAGATGGAAATGGAGATGAAAAAGACAAGGGTCGCTTTGAGCCCGTATCGAGCGCCCGCAAGCTCACCGGAAATGCCATCAAGATGGCTCACAATATTTGACATGATGCGGTGGTATATGGTGATGATGATCGGACGATCTGGGCTAGCAGTAATGTGGAGAGGCTACCACAGACTTCCCAGTGATTTTCCTTTATTTTTTTTCTTTTAGATTTTTTTTCACTTCTTTTCCCCCTCGGCCAAGAAATGTTATACGTCAGACCAACATCCGAGGTAATGAGCGGAAACCATGAGCGTTAAAAGAGCGGTGCATGTGGGAATAGAGCGATTGTTAACTGGTGAACCGTATCATATCGAAGTTATGTGAAAGCTCTGAACAAGTCTTTCCCTCCTCCCACATAAAGGCATTGTGTGGCCAAGATTAGCTCGAGGCAACACCCCGGAATGAAGCTGGGGCTAAGATTCAGTGGCTTCGTATTCCGCAGGAACTAACGATGCCTGTTAAGGTAGTATTCGGTGTTGGTTGACTTGGCAAAGGCAAGACTAGCAGACTAGTACCGTACACCTGGTACGATTCTCGGCGTTTCCCCGCGGGACATAACAACGTTCGCTGGTAAGGTAGCGTTGCCTAACAAGAAAATCCAGATGGCACAATTGATACGCCAATGGACCCCTAATCACGGGACATCACAGGGTTAGTTTTGTGGCGTAACACATGGTTGACATACTATTAGTACCCCAGTTACCATCTATATGCACAAGAACTGGCTCTCGGTCATATTGAATATGTCCTTGTGATGTACAATGCTCTTTCGCCTTGGACAACACGAGGAGCAAGTTCATTGTGGCAGTCGATTTCAGCTGATAGTATCACAGAAACCTTTGTTCCAAGTCCTACCGGTATTATGATCCCAAGATATGTGGCAACTTAGTCCCCCTTGGATCTCCATCCCTGTCATGCCCAACATTTCCCGTGTTTAATTAGAATTCTCAAGCGTCAGATACTTGGGAAAATTTGTCTTACATCGGCACAGAACTGGCATGGAGGACCGGCACAGATTGCGTGTTTTTTGGCACAAGGAACTCACACATTCGATTCAGGACATAATGTTCAAATGGCTAGCCCATGCCATGGAGTTCTTATTCTTCATAAGGCACAGGATTAGCTGTAGTCTTTGTCGGAGCTTCAATATCGCTGAGATCTGTCTGGTTGGAGATGATTGGGTCCTTTAGCCCTTTATCTTTCATTACTCCGTTGATTTTTGGACCCTTTGCACAACGCTAGCGACAGAAGCAGCCACACTCAAAAGATTCTGGAGTTTGGATATGTGTTGACTTCCTAATAAATGTCCTCGCTTGCTGCTTATTAAATGTCCAATGGAAAGATTAGGTTATTTTACTTATTGGCAAAGAATATCATTTGCTCAAAAAGGCACCTACCATAGATCCGACTGCCTCGATACATCCATCATACACCGTACAGTAGCCGCAGACCTTGATCTATTACTAGTTGCCCCTTATGTCGTGTAATACTAGACGAGCCTTCATCTAATGTCTTGCAAACTCCCATAACTATGCGGTTTATCTGATATCTACACTTCGTGTGTGCATTCCGTCCATTGTCTTGAACTTTCTTGTTGTGCTATGCCGATGGCTTTGCACCCAGCTGTAAACGTCGGCCAAACAAAAAGATGTTTGAATTTTTATTATCACTTGCTTCGGTATCCTGTCGTTGGCCAAAAAAGATCAAACCGCATCCCCTAGATGATCTGCACGTCTCTGCAGCGTGCAAATATCCTCGTAATGTTAACCCTCATGGAACGTGATTTATCTATTAATTTGATGATTCGACTGGTCTGTAAGACTAAGCTGGGCAGTCTCTCAGGGATATCATAGAAAACATGATACATATTCTCAGCGCGCAAGCGTGGGCGCTTCATGGGATTTCCCTTTATATTGACATGGACTTAAGTCATCGGGTGCAACACTTGCCTGGTTCCGGCCGGCCTCAAGAGCGATGGGAGAACCCGGAATGTCATAATCTCAACAAATCGGGACCTCATTCCGGACGTCTGCGGAACAGTGAGTTAAGAGAAAGGAGAAGTGCAGGTCAAGGGCAAGAAATAGATAAGAGAGTGGAGAAAGGGCTGTTGAAGCCAGTCTTAAAATTCTTGCATGTTTTGGGAAAGCCAGAAGAGGAGTGCCCGTTCCATAGCCTGCGGCAGACCGATTCGTCAATATCAGAAGCCTAGGCCGGCGTTGTGATAAGGACTTGAAAGAGATATAGACAATATTATCATAATACTACTGTTCAGCTGTCTATTTCCTTGAACGATAGGAAACTGCAACACCGGGGCTCCTTACACCTCACTGGAGACGCAAAGAGAGAACGGGACCTAATTTCTACGTCCATATCACACTTTTCAAACCAATAGATGAGCTCAGTTCAGTCGTTTGCCCACGAATTACCCTAGACCTCCGAACTAGGGAAATGTGGGGTTGGCAGCGGGCCACTCCCCGGAATGTCCTTGGCCACATTTGGGTTAAGTTTGATAGCCAGTTCTTACACTGAAGTTATGCAACCCCGTTAGAGCCAAAGCTCTACAGACTCTGTGAGGCTACAATCCTGCTGTGCTAGAGCTGAATTCAGAGTATTGAGTACGATGGCTATTTTAATGATGGGCATTATTGGACAGTGTGACACGTCCACGTGCACTGTCACTTGAGTTGTCCAGGGTCATAAAGCTCAATATCCTCCGGTGCGTTAAGCAAGTAATCGTCGTGGAAAATCTTTGCTAACATGTATGGGAACCTCGCAAGTCTCGACATATGTCTATTATGCTACAAGGCCCAAACCGCCCAATATCTCCATACTTGAATCGTTCATAGATTGGTGAGATAATCCTCGATTTCCTCTTTCGTCAACTTCCTAAACCTGGGCCCCTGGGCACCTTCGACACCCTCAAAGCCCAGCAGGTGGTCGGCAGGAGGGCCAACGATACCTATACCAAGTCAGTCTGGGCCCAAACCTGGGCAATGAGGTTATTGAAACTCACCAATCTCTATTGTGTCACCGTTCATCTCACCCTCGATGGTCTCTTTCAACGTCAAAAGGGCAATATGGATAGCATCTTCGAGTTCGAGACCTTCAGTGTAACGCTTTTCAAGGAATGTCTTCGCACTCGTAGCATGCTTGCCAATAGCCGTAGCCTTCCATGGGTAATAACTGCCACTTGGGTCGACCTGATACAAGCTCGGGCCACCCTTCAAGATACCACCCGTCTTGCCGGTTGCCTTTTTAGGCTCGTCTTCACGGTCACCCCTCTGAGCTTCTCCTGACTCAGGTTCGACACCCTCATCCCAACCGGCGATCAACAAACTGACACCGTACGGTCGAACACCACCGGACTGGGTGGCCTCTTGCACGACACGCGCAACATCTTGCACTAATATACGGGTAGGGGGGTATTCGTTATAGATACGCTTGTAGCCAGTGTGGGAAACTTTGCGTGCCTTGTCGACCAGCACACGGTAGTCTGGACCCATTCCCGCGTACACCATGCCAATGTCAGGAGTGATTAAGGAGACTTTGGAAAGAGAGGGAGGATCGATGAGTGGTGAGGATGATTTCTTTTCAGTAGCGAGGACGATTCCATTTGTTGCTAGCCAATGCAAGATAAGTTAGCAACTACATGGGCTGGCTGGGCGGAAGCTATGAGATAGCGCTCGTACCTTTAATTCCGAGCGCAGTTACGCCCTGGTTGACAGCGTTCAAGGCATATTCTGAGTTTATTCAGCAAATGTTCATAATTAACTAGAGCCGGGTTATTACCAATTTGGACCAGCTTTCCACTAAAAGTCAATGTTAGCTGATGGTTGTCCTCTATGTAGCTAGAGCTCGTCTTACCTGGGGGAGAAGGTGGTGAGAGAGAACGAATAGCGGTCCGCCATGAGGTCGTCGAATTATCTCCGCAAGCTTTGAAAATTGATTGAAAAGGAGTATGGAGACAGACGAGGGGGTATGAAGATAGGATAAAGTCGTGATGGGACCAAAGTGAAGCTTCCCTCTGGACAGCGCAGGCGACAGGATGTTGACGCAGCAGCACCTTACCTAACGTCGGTTACCTCAGGCGTCGATGCCAAGCCGCGCCTAAGGCGGTGACGCTAGGCGAGCACTTAGCGCCGTTTCCATCAGCTTCTCTCTCCACTCCACCTTTAAAGCGTGATAGTCCTTTTCACACTCTTTTCCGTCTTTTTTTCCTTTGCTCCCTCCCCATTCTTCCCCCGTGTTCTATACCTATGCCCAACCAATTCAATCGACACCCTTCTAAACAGTCGATTGGATATTTCACCAGGTCGCTTGTAGATCTGGTCATTGTGACATGACCGCATAATCGCAAAAGGAATTAGGCAGAAGCCATAATGAACCCGAGCCAGGAGCCACTCTGGCAGTGGCCGAATTCTTCCACGGCTCCCAGTCCTGAGGCAGGCCAAAGGTTTGAAGATACTCACCAACATGATGATTCGGCTGCCCCTCCGCCGGAGTCGTCCCAGAAGCACTACCCACCTCGTGTATGTCGCATCTGTTTGGAAACAGTTCTACCTACCTTCCTTCCTCCTTCCGATAACATCCCTGGTTTTCTCCAACCCAAAGCACGGGTGGTCTATGAGTCTTCTGATGCGGAGCTCGGCCGACTCCTACGTCCCTGCAAGTGCAAAGGATCTTCACGATATGTGCACGAGGGTTGCCTTCAAGCATGGCGACATGCAGACCCGGGCTATAGCAAGAGGAATTTTTGGCATTGCCCAACCTGTGGCTTCCAGTATCGGCTAGAACGTCTCACATGGGCGCGCTGGATCAGTAGTACATCCGCGCAGCTTGGATTGACTTTGTTGATATTGATGCTCACTGTTTTTATGCTTGGTTTTGTTGCTGACCCGATCATTAACCTCTACATCAACCCAATGGAAACCATTATTTACTCTGAATTTTGGGATCCCAGTACCGTGTCTAGCGTCTTGCCGACGGAAAAGCAGCCCTCATGGATTACGCACTTTGTGAAAGGTTTGGCGTCGTTAGGCTTTCTGTCGTTCATCAAAGCCATAGTCGCCATGTCACCTTGGCAGTGGTGGCATGTTCGTCCTAGTGGCTTGGTCAGTAGTGGCAGGACCACAGGCAGAAGCCGAGTAGCGTCAATCACTTGGGTTGTCATCCTGGTTGGCGTTTGCAGTTTCCTTTGGGTAAGTGTGCTCAACGAAGGGTATTATATGCTCTTGCTAATCATAACCAGGCTGTCTACAAAGGCGTAAGAAGCTGGAGTCGGAGAGCCCTAGAAAAAGCCGGTGAGCGTGTCATGGATGTCCCATTGCCTGATGATGAGGATGAGGATGAGGACGAAAATGACCCGGCTTCGGAGAAATCCGAGCAACGTAAAAAAGAGGAATAATCCTGTCCTTCACAAGGAAGACCATTTGGTGTCTGTATAATGTTCCATGTCAACAGCTTGAACCCTTGGTGATTTCCACGCACTACTTTGAGTTGTCACGGTCCTTCTCAATGACGTGCCAATCAGTCAATGTGCGGAGAAAACCCCTGACCCTCGCTAACTCTTGAACAATGTCTGAGAAGTTGGATCCTTGGTCTGAGCGTTTTGTTCTTCCTATGATATCCCTCTTTACAAACCAGCCATTGTTCAAGGGGAGGGTCGAACTGCACCTTCTCGATCAGTCTAGGCGCTTCAAGTAGTGAGCGTTTTCGATTGAATGCAGTACATACCTTATGTAACTTAATAATTAATACAGCTGTTGTAGCCACGGGAAAGACTGAGATATCTCGTTCTCTTATCTTGTAGTATGAATTACAAATAACCTGCCTCGATTGACACCCGTATGTCATACATTACACGTGCGCTGGCTTGACGCGAAAATGTACCCCGTATCAAAATGTAGCTAAAAATCACTCATTCAAACAGCTAACCAAATCCTGACTAATTATACATGAGACAACAGAAGAGAAGTCTACCTTCAACAAACAAAATTCGAAAACACTTTCCCTCTTCATAGGGTGCACTCCTACGATAATGCAGCTTTATCTGCCAAACTAAGCGCTCTTCGCATCCTCCTTAATCAAGTCGGAAGCGCGCTCGGCCACGGCATAAAGCGTACTAACCAAATGACCGCAAACCTGGAAGGGCAGGACAGATGCATCCACCACACGGACATTGCTAGTACCGTAAACTCGGAGACGGTTATCAACAACGCCACCAATGGAACGGGGCATCATGGCAGCAGTTCCAACGGGGTGGAAGTTGGAACGGTCTAGAGGATTTACGTCAGTCCTACCATACGAGTTCAGAAAGGGATTCAACATACAGTTAGCCTTCAGCCAATCAACCCACTTCTCATCCGTAGCAGTGGCCGAGATCTCAGAGAGGCCGGGCTTGGTTTCTTTCGCAATAAGTTTGTTCAATGGTGCACTGCGGAGGATCTTCCTGACGTACTTGGCGATACCGGCCTGGCTCTTGCCATCCCATTCGAACATGAAGTAATTAGGATTGATGGCTGCGGGAGCCGTGGGATCATTGGAGCTAATGTGGATGTTGCCACGGGCAAAGGGGAGGAGGCCCCAGAATTCGGAGGACACGGCGTTTCCACCACCGGGGTGGAAGAGGATCTCGGCGATAGGGACCTTGTCCTTGACGATGAGGTCGAATTGGAGCTGGAAGAGGCGCTCCAGGTCCTCCTGCTTCATGAGGCCGTTGCTGACTTTGACGGTCGCGGCGGCGTAGTCGGCGAGTTGGGACCGGAGAGATGCTACGATGGAGTCGGTCTCGTTGCCGTAGACGTCTGAGATCGAAGGGTAGGTCACGGTTGAGGCACCGGCAAGGACGCCATATCCTTCACCGGCCATGCCGTTGTTGAACTGGTCCTGGAGGTTCTCGCCGACGGTGGGGAGATTGACACGGGTGGTGATGTTGTGCTTCTTGAGGATGCTACGAGAGTTAGAGACGGGGATGAAAAATGTCGAGCATCAGTGTAGCACTTACCTTGGATTTCCAACTCCCGAAAGCTCGAGAATGAGAGGAGATCGCAGGGCACCGGCAGAGATGATGACCTCTTTCTTTGCATGCACACGAGTGACCTTGCCATCTGCAGAGGTAATCTCGACACCATCCGCAACAGCTTCCTCAGCAGAGCCGTTCCTCCAGAAAAGGCGGCTGGCAGTGGTATTCTCCAACAGGTGGAGGTTCTTTCTATCATCATAAGGGAAGTAGTATGCCCGGGCAGCATCCTCACGGACATTGAGGTCAACGTCGATGGTAGATGGGTAGATGTTGAAGCCACGCATCTTGCCTCCATTGACATCCTGAACCCAAGGAACACCAGCGGCTTGGAACGTACGGTTCAGAGCAACTGACAGATTGCCGGAGGCCAGGCTTCCCGACCAGCCGACCTTGAGAGGACCTTCTTCTCCATTCACGGCAGAGTTGTAAGCAGCTCCAGCAGCAACCTGGGAGCTGGTAGGAGCAGTTAAGTTTTCACTCTTCAGGTAGTATGGTAGGAGGTCCTTCCACGTCCAACCTTCGTTTCCAAGTCTCTGCCAAACGTCAATCTGGACATCCTCCGCGCGGGTATAGGCCATCCCTGTGGTTGTCAGTGGATCTTGTCGACTAAGAGACTGTCCATAGAAACATACCATTGATTGTACTGGTCCCTCCAAGGGCCTTACCAGCGCGCAGAACTTGCTGGTTACCTCCCGCATAGGTTTGGTTGACAGACTGGTACTGCCAGTCGATGGCCGAGCCAAAGGCCAACCCATAACCGTTAGCGTTGGTTACGTCCGGGTTGTTGAACACAGAAGCACCGGCCTCAATCAGAAGAACGGAGACATCGGGGTTCTCAGAAAGGCGATTTGCGACCACAAGACCACTTGTACCGCCTCCCACAACGATGTAGTCGTATGCCGTAGTGTTCTTGGCCCGTCCAGCCGGTAATGCCGTGGCCAGCGACAGGGCACTAAGGAATGCCAGTGAGAAGAGCATGTTTAGATGCCAAGCGTCGATCTCTGTCCACTTTGAAGAAAATCCTTTCGCAAAATACTGGCATCAACCACTATATATGCAGTCCATGGTGTTTTAGATTTCAGGCTAATTCGAAGGGTTCCATTCACCTTACTGCTGGGCACTATCGGCTCGGTGAATGAATCGCATCATAGCGAAGTCCTCTGCAAATCCTGCCCCCCTCTAGTAAATGAAGCAACTGATCTATAAGCAACTTCTAAGCATGGTAATGTTTCGGCAGAAACGGATTTATCAGCTTCTGTTAGTGGGTCCATGAATCGAATGCTACTATGCGGAATTCTGCCGCAACTGGTAGGCATTTCTGTCTGATCTGATAAGATCGAATTGATGGTCCCTTCGCGGAATTATCCTTGTGTGTCGTGCTCTCCAGTAGCGAAAGGGTTATTACTACATACGAAAACCAAATAGCAAGTTATCCATTCCAGCATAATCTTCCACTCCTAGATGTCCCTTTCTCTCCCTTTACCTGGTTAGTAGTAGAGTTGACACGTTCTCATACTCAGGGTGTGCTTCTGCAATCGATAGTGAGCACGATGCAATACACACTACTGTCAGGGACGTTCGAGTTAAGCCCAAATAATGTTTAGCGCACATATCTGTGGGAGAAGAATTCAAAAGTGGATCAAATTTACATTATTAAGGTATTATTCAGAATCGGCATACCGAGTAATTCATCCACCGGTGAAGTCCCGACCCGTCAGGAATAGTCTCAGCAAAGTGGCTCGGCAGAATGTCTAGGATCCGAAGACTGCAATAGGCTTAAAATTGCCTCATCGAATTGATCGCCGCGCCATCAAATCCAAGGATCATTCTTCCGATCTCCACCCCGAAATTACACCAGAGTCAAGGTTCCGTTGACAAAAGATGCCCAGACTCGATAGTAGACCCGGCCCGTGTGTTTGGCGGTTGATTGGTTCTAGTAAGGTTTTAGCGGACCCTGACTGTGACAAAACCTAACTTAACTTAATATAACACAGCGCTATTACGGAGGAACTTCCTAGATAAGTGAGACTGCAGGTATCATCAGAACAGCAACTAAACAATTATTAAGTGGTACTAGTACCGATATTGGTTATGGACAGAGGCGTGATGAAGGGGCTGGATTTGGCCTGTTAAACATGAGTGGTTGTTTTCTCCTAATGGACAGATTCTGGACCTTCTCAACAGCAGTTCCATCATCCATGTCAACGTCTAGTGAACCGTACTAAGTCCGGATGATTTGGTTGTGAACCGGAATTAAAAATCTCTCCGGCCGAATCGCTTATGGACTTCTGCGGGAATGATACGCCGGTCGAGACAATGCGCCTTCTACTACAATGTTAAAGAGGCTCTAATATTACCGGGATATTGATTCGACACACTGCTGATGTTTCAAACTCGAATCCACTGGAATCCTGCACGGTTTCTATTAAGCCGTCATAGAATACGGAAATAATCAACTTGATTCCGGTAATCAATGCCATATGCTGATATGGGCTGTAGTCGTTGGATGACCAAGAGACTATTACAGGAAGGATAGGATTTTGGTTGACGGCTTGATTTAGCCTAACGCTTTTGCAAGCTGTCCCATTAAACCGTTCTTCTGTCTCGCCACCCCGTCGGTCATCCGCCTTGGCCTTCGCCTTATGCTGAAAGATCTGAAGCCATTCATTAAGCAGCTGCCATCGCGCTAGGGTGCAAAATAGTTTGTGCAGATTGATCCTGGCACTGATCCAAATACAGCGGATCAAGCTTATCACGCCTTTTCAAACCAATGGGGGGTTTAGACGCCATATCTGCCCATCTCAGACACCTCCATTTATTCCCTCAGCATACCATATCGACTGTGTTGGCTTCGTTTAGGACTACATATCTCTCAAGAGTAAGTCCTCAATTTGCCGTTGATAGATAAAATCACCGTGCTAGATTGAGTACTCAGCGTTCCCTTGTTGGCAAGCTGCTCAATACTACATCTGGGCCTAGGAGACAAAGTTTCCTTGGCTTGTGTTTTCCAAATTGCTCATCATTGTTCTATTGTCTGCGGTGGATGTAGCGTTCTTACAAATATATCTGTACAAAGTCCACGGTCTCGAAACCCCGGTCCAGTAAGGGCAGCCTAGGTGCAGACAAGGTGGCCTAGCCATTGTATTCACAAAGAGACTTGATAGAATATTCACAATACACGCTCTTTCTCTAGCATGTCTCAATTCGGGAAATGTCCGAACTATATTATCCTCTTGAAGAACCGGATGGTCCGGTTAGTGCTCATCTTTCACTCAGGCATAGATAATTCTTTCGTTGGAATCTAAATGTTACCGATGCCACAGCGAAAAACACAGCCAACCTTTGAACTTTGTCCGGCTTTTGTTCTTCATGGTGCTGGATATGCACAAGGTGAAATTTACTTGATGATATCGATGGATTGTAACTCCTCTCCGTTACCCAGTATTCTTACATAAATCGAGAAACAACAACTCTGCTACCAGTAGTTCGGAAGTTGCCGAAGAAGATACTTGCCTAACCAGGGTTCCAGAAAGATATTCACTGCAGACTTCGGCAAACTCCCAAACACTTGGACGCAGCTCACCATAAAGTGAATAACACTCTACGTGGGTCTACTATCCTGTGAATGAGTGTGCAGTCAGGATGGGTCTTCAACATCGAAAAAACACTCTATTTATTCCTGTATCTTATATTGTGTTTCTCGATGGCTCCCACAACCAGCCTCTTCAATCGTTCAATACCTATGCAAATCTACCACGCTTTGATAATTTTGAGTATCAGACTTCTCTCTACTCCTTTCTGAACCTCATCTATCAGGTCCAGCTCCGTAACCAGTGATTCTTCGACAATGTTTGATATTATGAGCCCTCAGATCGCTCTCACCAAGAAGCGTCGCTGGTCTCCTCGGATGGAGGACCAACAGAAACTGGCGAATGCTAAAAAGAGTCTCTCCAGCCTACATACTTTCACTTCTAGTTTCTTGAAGAGCAAGACCTCACCAAGAATCAAGTATACAGACTCTCGGGTTGAAATTCCACATTATGACGAAGAGAGGATTGCCTCTATGCTTGGGGATGCAACGCATACCCCATTGGATCTCCATGAGCAGTCCGGCTCTGGCGAAGATCAAGATCGCCCGCTGAGCTCATCGTCTAGCAACACAAGTCGTAGAAGAAGCATTCACGGCAGTCCCAATCTCCCAGTTACCCCACCCCTTGTCGATTCTGGACTAGATCTTTCAAGCACCGAGCCATTCCCAGACTACTACGAGTCATGCGAGCAGAACATAGCGGTCATTGATAAGGACCACGAGGAAGCATATAACAACGCTATTGCAAAAGTGTTCGAAGAGTCCGTGCGGATAAGAGAGCTTGATACCGGTATCCCTGCTACGGTCTCCCCTCTTGCAACTCACGTTGGCTGTCCTGTTACAACTGACAGTCACCCTAGACTAGCTAAGCCCAACATTCCTCTCGCATCACACTCAACTCTCCATAGTGACACGACTGGACACACCCAGTCCAATACTGCACTAACCTCTGTTCCTCAAATCTCACCTGTCACACCTGTCCATTCCAACTCCGACAAGGGCACATCAATGACTTCTGCTTCTCAGGCCTGGATCTCCCTGAAAGACACTAGCGCCCATTCCAACAAGGCTTCAAATCTAACATCCACCGTATACAATGATGTTTCTGTTCGAGATGTTGCTTCTGGAGCAGCCCGCACATCCACCATTACGCCTCAATTCATGGTGGAGGAGAGAGCCGATATCCAAGCCAGACATATCCCTTCCATATCATCCTCTTCTGCTAGTAATGACCTGTCGGACAGGGCTCTAAGCCAACCATCTCCAGTTATACCTATGTCGCATATCGTCCCTGATACTTGTGATACCAGGATTTGCAATGATAAGAACAACCAATACTACGGGCTGAGCTTCCACTCCTCTCAACCTACCCTGTCTGGGAGCGTTGGCAGTCATAACGCGAGTCAGGCTTTCTTCACTTCACAGCAGGGCTCCATGCCACTCTCTGGAAGCATTTGTAGCAGCCAGATGCCTAGGAGGACACTCTCCATTGATGAAATGACTATGCCAAGTGTGCCTCCCACCCCGAATTTTCAGCCTCCTATCGGAACGGGAAGGCCTCTACCTGGCGCTACCCCAAGACCTGCTCCTAATCCACAGATACAGCGTCGCCTTCATGAAGCCGAAGAGCGGAAGCTCAACACCCTCGAAGAGATGAAGATCATACTCCGCGCAGACCACATGAAGGATGAAATTCAGAGACGTTTTACTGCCATAACTAACATTATCCTCCGTATGGAGTGGATCCTTTTCCGTCGTGACGTGAAGCCCGACGGTACTCGCACCAAAGAATTTCTCTCTGCTCCCATTGTCGGAGAGGTCCAAGAATTGGCGATTCCGATGGTCCAATACCTTGCTTGGCTTGACAAAAAGCTCGAGAGTGAGCTTAGCATCTCGCAACAGGTTCTCCATTGGATTATACAAATCGCAAAAGATCAGGTCCTCGACGTTTATCAGCGTTTTAGACAGACGGCTCGGGTTATCATCGGGTAAGGCACTTCTTCTAGCTATTACCCTTGCCGTTTCCTGAACTAACGACGACTGTAGAAACCTCCGAAAGCCACGGCCGCTCGAAAAACACCTCTTAACCGTCTTCCAGGATTTGTATGACGCGTACGTGTACAGCGATTTTCTCAATATCCGCAATCGACAGGTTCTCCTAGAAGACGGGCTTCACGTCGAGCGAGACAATCTCACCCGCCTCTTAATCGCAGGCTGGGACGTTCTGAACCGCACCATCGAGAACTACAACGAAATTATCACCATCAACCTCGACCTTAAAGGCCGCTTCGTCGATCCAATCATGGAGCGACTGCCTCGTTCGTATGAGATCTGGGAGGAAGAATGGGATGAGTACCAGCGACAGTGTGAAATCCAGAGGAATATGGAATTGGATAAGCTTTGGATGGAGGCAGAGGAGAGGGCTTGTGCTGAGGCGCAGGAGCAGGAGTTGGCCCGGGCCCAGGCTCGTGCGATGGCTGAGTTCAGGGCTCAGATACATTTGCCTGGGCAGAGACAGGACTTTAGACAGTGGCACGTTGACTCTCGTATTCCAGTTTAGTAGGATTGATGAGCATGCATTTGCTGGCGAAAATTTACGCTCAGGCTTGCCGTTTTCCTTTGGCTTCTCTTTCTACTACTCTTTTCAATGATCTCCTTTCAGCGTGTGGAGAGCAACAAAGACCAGAATAAAAGAAGAGAAGAGAAAAGAAAGGGTAGAGACAAAAAAAAGAGGTCTACGGGTCTAACTAACGTGGGAGAACAATGACCGACAAATCGGAGGGATGGATGGGACCAGCATGGCGGACGGGATAATCCATGGAATCTAGTCATATCTAAGCGAATACCCTTTGCAATGAGACATGAATTACTAGGAATTGAAATGGAATACATTCATAACAACATTATCATCCAACAACCTAAGCCGAGCTATCCTTGTAAGAACCCAGCTTGAACAACTTCTTCGCATTTTCCCTTCCAATCTTCAACCGATCCGTCCCATTGAGCTCCGCATTATCAAACCACTCACAAGCATCAGAGAAAGTCTCAAATGGATAATCAATCGAGAACAAAATCCGATCGGACCCAACCTCCGCCATACAGAAGTTCAGGGTAGTCGTGGAAAAGTGCCCAGAGGTAGTAATCCAGATATTCTCAGCAAAGTAATCGCGAATCGTCTTCTTACACGTCTCCGCAAGACCCAACAACTTCTTTCGATCCTCGAACCAATGGTTAATCCGCCACATATCGAAAGGAACATGTTCACCCAAGTGACCCATGATAATCTGCAGCTTGGGATGACGGTCGAAGACACCATTCGTGACCATTCCGAGAACGTGTAGACTGACACCATGCGCGAAGCTAAGAGGCGGACCCACGAGCCATTTGCGGTCAGCCCAGAGCTTCTCGTAGATTGTGCCCGTCGGGTTACGCGGGTGCATGTAGAAGGGTACGTCGAGCTCTGTGCAGGTTTGCCAGAAGATATCCCATTCTGCGTTGTCGTAGAAGATCATGTCGTCTCCGTCTGGGCCGGCGCGTTGGGTATCGTTTACCAGGGCGCCTTTGAAGCCGTATTTCTCGACACAGCGGCGGAGTTCATCGGCTGCTTCCTTGGGGTTGTGCATTGATAGTGTGCTATGTTGCTGGTTAGTATTGAAGTATGCCTTTTTTTTAAAAAAAAAAATGAGGGTGGGAAGGTATGGAGACTTACGCGAAAGCGCCGAATCGGTCGGGGTTCACGCGCACTTGTTCGGCGATGTAGTCATTGATCTCGACGGCGAGCGCTTGGGCTTCGACGGGGTCCCAGATGTCCTGTACACCGGGGGCTGTGTATGAGAGGATTTGGTAGCCGACGCCATGCTTGTCTGCGTGCTCGATGCGGATCTTGTTGATGTCGGTGATTTCTTTGACGTGGGTTTCGGCGTCCGTGGAAAATAGACTTGCCCACCAGCGTGTCTTTTCTTCGAAGCGGGGAAGCGCGAAGGCTTCCTCAAGGGCGATCTTACCAAGCATTGTTGGTTGTTGTTGTTGGACTCGGTTTGGGGATCAGGTATGCTAGAGGTGGAGTATGCTGCGAGAGGGGAGGGGATGGGGGATTGTATGTAGGATATTGTACAAGAAGATGGAGGGGGCGTGTAGATAATGAGAGATGAACCGGTAGAATGCAACAGCTTTATATCATTTGAACGGACGGGTCATGGCGGATGTGTACCGCACTTCCGATGGGAAACGCAGGTGTAGGGAATACGTTTGGTTGCATGGAACTTTGCCCATCCTCGTTCTTACTACCGACGGTTGCTGCTGAGTGTGGGGAAAGTGGGTTCTGGGATGGTTGGGTGCGCCATGAGCTTCGTAGTATATCTGGCTAAGTCTAATCGGAAACGAGCTCTGGATTGTTCCTTTCGTTGATATGTTAGTAAATTGATAAAACTGGGAGGTGGTCATCAAGGAAGCATTGTTTCAATTCTCTAAAGTTGCTGGAAATTGCAAATACTGCTAGCAGATCTTCCCTGCTGGGTTCCATGATAGATAGTTAGCTTCAAAGATATTAGTTAGCTTAGTTGCCGCTGCTTTGTGAAAGTTGCATCCGAACGGAAGCCTTCGCCCCGCATATCGGAAGCAGACCTGATTGTTAATCCTAGTATGAAGTGGTTAACAGTGGATTGTATAAGAGGTGCAGTATCCGACGTGCGCGGGACGCTCGAAGGTGCCGTAGCCGACGGTCTTACCCCGCAAATTATTAGTATGGGTCTGTACAACCGACGGGGGGTTTTGCCGGGTTTCATAGTAGGCGCAGATCATTAGGAAGCGATTCGGAATTAGAATATTGGGTATTTGTGAGCAGTTGACTGTAAGATACTCTGTCTTAGGGTCATTCGTACCCGGAAATTTCCTCCTTTTTCTTTTCTCTTTTAATAGACGGACAAGGCTGGGTATATACTTTGTGTAGTTTATACACATAACAGAGTAGATACAGACGACTCGGGCTTACCGCGAAGGCTGAAGGACATAAGTGGTCTTCGGATTGCTTGTACACCCTTGATAAAATAAAGAAATCAAGGCTTGCCTGTGAGTTATTTAATGTACCACCACTTGATTTGTACATACCTTGATGTCGGTAATTGCGAGTGTGAAAGCGGGAAGCTATAAGGGACATGTTCTGCTATTATCTGCCGTTCCCAACGGCTTACGGAGCCACTGACATCTCAACGGCATGATGCTTGTTGTCTACTAGCTTTGTGGCATGCTAAAGTAATATTTAACAGACACAGGGATAATCCCTGAAACACCCAGGCCTTTGTAGCTAACCTTATAAGCATCGAACAATTCGCACTATAAAGTAGTATGGCAGCGGGGCTATGCGGGTGAGATAGGTTTAGCGGGCTAAAATGAGATCAATCGTGGTGATGTTGCAGCACAGCTTGCTATATAATGGGCAAGAATCACTTGGATTATCTTCCCTCTAGCGCTCCAAAAGCTGGGCTCCGGTGATCAACAAGCTTTGGCATTCTGGATCACTAAAGTGAACTCATTGTCACGCTTGAAAGACGATCATTCTGAGTAGATCGTGCCAGAAAAGCCATCGGGGAAAACACACTCAGCTATGAGCGCATCAACGTGACTAAGACCATTGTTACTCCGATGATTTCGACTGACAGGAATATGATATTCTCACAAGATGATAGCTGATCGCGTAAAGCGGGTCAGATGGGGCAACCAACAAGCTGATGTCAGAAAAAAATTGGTAGATCGACTCTAATACCGTAGTTGGTCTTAGTAGTAGAGGCACAAAAGTAAATCAATCTTAGTAAAACCGGCGTGATTCTCTAGGCGTTTTGTAACATTCCCAATGTCCTCCGCATTTTGAGCCATACCTATCTCACTCAGCCTTCTATATCCGGTGACGATCAGTGAGGCTGAGCGCACATGACCTCTACTGACGGGTCAGAACATAAGTGGAAGGCCATTTGGACGATACTGCTGCGCTGGCAGTACCACTTTACTGTTTGTTTTAGATTTTCTTTTACCGAACACTAAGGGATAATTGCTCTAGAATAGACAGTGAATGTTTAACCATGGAACATCTTTCCCAAGCAAAGATGTGAATACTTGGGGAGAAACAAAAACAGAGAAAAAAAAAAAAAAAAAAAAAAGAGAGAATGGTGCAGATTATCCAATCAGCCTCGTGATCTGCCCAAATCAGTATGTGGTACTACTTGTAGTAAAGTAAGGCTAATCCCAGGATTGTGGTTAACTTAGCGACTGTTAAGTTTGCTTTTCTTCTTTAACCTAAGCCACGGAAGTTACATGTCTTTGTATACTATCCTCCCACAGTTTCATTATCAGTACAATCATTATTGGAAGGGGCGTCCGACCTTCAAAAATGACCTCCCCTTCCTAAGTCCACCTTGTACAAGGCGCGGTCTAGTCCGCAGCATGAAGACCCAATGCGAATAACTTCCCTCAGTCACACAGATCAGATTATGCCAAGCAGCCACTCGTATAGGCCGACCCCAGATTTGCCAACCTCTTAAAGTTCCCCTAAGATGGCCATTATTGGGCCGAATGCAAAGTTCACTGCCTTCTTTGTCTGCTTTTCCCGCTTTTTCAACACAAGCCATTCCAGACAGGCTACTCCAATCAACAAGGGCTGACATTCGGGCACACAGGCTCCCAGGCTCCACGCAAACAAAGCAAAATCCGAGTCAGCCTCCGATAGCATGAGCCTAGAAAAGACAATCGTCGACAGAGGTCCAACCACCACGGCCACTGAATCACTCTGCCTCAGTGAGGGTATTGCCTCATGCCAGCGGAAGTATCCCATACTAACTGGGCACCTTCAAATACCCACAAAGCCGCTGCAGCATCTCCAAAAACCTATTGCGGCTCCGTTTTTTACTTATCTGATCCACTCACTGTATATCTGTCTCCTCATCCTTGAAATCAGAATTTAAACTACCTCTCTCCACGTGGGTGACCGGTCTGTGGAGTTTGTTGTAAACCAGATGGGACCTCGGCTATATTCCATGGACTTTCAAAACTCTTAGACTTGATAGTGGCTGCTGGTTCTTTGTTGGCTTCCGGTGCACCTGAGCAACCGCTGCCCTACCCACGGTTATTTTTATCGACTATACCATTTCCGATTCCAAAATTGTCCGTTCTGTCGTTGCTGTTCATATTGCAGTCTCTGCGCCTATTTCTAACGCTGTTCAGTCATTCCCTTCGCGGTATCTTCAAGTTGAAGCAATTGTTCCTTTAGTTTTGTTTGACACCGTTCCAATCGCAGGATACGTACATAGCGGTGTCGGTCACATGCACACACAATGTTTGGGAAAGAGGATATGGGGCCTTTTGCAGACCCTCAACACAACGACGATACCGAGCATGTGGAAAGAAACGAGAACGCCATGCCACGGCGCATCTTAGGGACCGCCGCAGAGCGTGCAAGGCGCAACATCAATGCTAAACTGGCCAATCCACTGGCGGGGTATTCCTATGAGGAACTGCGCAGAAAAGGTATCAACTTCGCTGTTACACACCACATAGGGGATGAAGAAGATATTCGTGCTTTTGGAATAGGTGCTGTTCTGGCCCAAGTACCGGAGAAATTCAATCATGTCCCCGACCTGAGGCCCGATGAAATAGAAGTTCTACAGAAGGAGTTCTCCAATCGTTGGTCCCAGCCCTGGACAATGTACCTAGTCATCGCTCTATGCTCCCTGGCTGCGGCCGTACAAGGAATGGGTACGTTAATAATATACCTACTTTCTATCTATACCTATGTTGAAGTGCAGTAAGCTGACATCGAACCGGCATCTTAGATGAGACTGTTGTCAATGGCGCCCAAATCTTTTATAAACATCAATTCGGAATTGGAAACGATGACTCTAGGTCTAATTGGCTGGTCGGTTTGGTTAATTCTGCTCCTTATTTGTGCTGTGCTCTCATTGGTTGCTGGCTGACAGTGCCATTCAATGCTTGGTTTGGCCGCCGGGGGACTATTTTCATCACTTGCTGCTTTTCTGCACTTGCCTGCCTTTGGCAAGGGTTTGTGAACACCTGGTGGCATATGTTTATTGCCAGATTTGTGTTAGGCTTTGGTATCGGCCCCAAATCTGCGACAGTCCCAATATATGCCGCCGAAACAGCCCCTCCTGTCATTCGCGGTGCTTTGGTAATGCAGTGGCAGATGTGGACTGCGTTCGGCATCATGTTTGGCTATGCTGCGGACCTTGTCTTTTATGAAGTGCGAGATCCAACAGGGATCACAGGCCTAAACTGGCGCCTCATGCTGGGCTCAGCGATGCTTCCAGCCATCTTGGTTTGTTGTTTTGTTTTTACCTGTCCAGAATCACCTCGTTGGTATATGTCGCGGAAGTGCCACGATAAAGCGTATCGATCAATGTGTAGCCTGCGGTTTCACAAGATCCAAGCTGCCCGTGACCTCTTCTACATGCACACATTGCTGGAGGCCGAGAATGGAATGAAACTTGGCCAGAATAAAGCACTCGAGATGATAACCGTTCCCCGCAATCGGCGTGCCTTGGTTGCATCTGAGTTGGTCATGTTTCTCCAACAGGTGTGTTCCCAATTTCATATGACCTATACTTTTACGGTGATGAGTACGCTGATCATGATATAGTTCTGTGGTATGTGGCATAAACTTAATGAATCCAACATGGTCAGGTTTTGCTAGGTACTTACTCTGTCTCTATTTAGGGGTCAACGTAATAGCCTACTATTCTTCCGAGATCTTCCTGGAAGCAACAAATCAGCGAAATGCTTTGACGGCATCCCTAGGCTGGGGTCTGATTAACTGGCTCTTTGCCATCCCAGCAGTGTACACCATTGACACTTTTGGTCGTCGCAACTTGCTACTTACCACATTTCCTCTCATGGCACTTTCCATGTTCTTCACCGGCTTCAGTTTCTGGATTCCACAAGAAACTCACAGCTCTGCGCGACTAGCATGTATTGCTCTGGGTTTATATCTCTTCGGCATTGTTTATTCTGTAGGAGAGGGCCCTGTGCCATTCACCTATTCAGCCGAAGCCTACCCGCTCTACATACGTTCGTATGGCATGGCACTCGCTACTGCGACAACCTGGTTATTCAATTTTACTCTTGCCGTTACATGGCCATCTCTTCGCAGCGCGTTTACCCCGCAAGGAGCATTCAGTTGGTACGCAGGCTGGAACATTGTGGGTTGGTGGCTGATACTCTTGTTGATGCCCGAGACTAAGGGAAAAACACTGGAAGAGTTAGATCAAGTTTTCTCCGTTTCCACCACTTTTCATGCTGCGTACGGACTTCGGCAAATCCCTTATTTCTTCCAAAGATATATCTTACGCCAGAACGTGCGGCCGGAGGTCTTGTATGAGCGTGAAGATGCATTTAACGTCCCACCAGAAGCTAGTTACAACACTCTGTGAGCAGATGGAGGATAGTATGTATATAGTGTACGATTTGTTATGTTCACATGCTTGAGATGCGGTATGACATGTATTGTACCTTCACAATTTCGCTGCTGGATAACTATGATACCATCTATATCTGGAGCCTTAATATGCCTACAGTATCCGTCGCGTGACGAGACCAGGGTGGTCCGAAGATTAGACTAAGTTGGCTAAGTTGCTTAATAGATGCGCGCTTTTTTGGACAAAAATAAGTTTGTTTTTGATTGATTCGTTTTAATAGGAATATGACTATGAACAGCATGGGGTATTGAGGGGAACTTCGTCAGACAGCAGTTGGTACGATTATTGATCCGCATGGATTATACTCGGAACAGGTCTGTGAGTGAAATCTTGCTTCATCATCCGAAGTATTGTGACAAAAGAAAAAAAAAAAACAAAAACATAGTAAACTATTCCATTACGCGATTCAATCCGTCGGATGAGTGACAAAGAAAAAAAATTTCCCCTTCCAAATCCGAATATCACGCCAAAGGCACAATAAGCATGAGCTCGAATAGACGCATCAGTCTATCATAATTGGTCACGCATTATTGCCCGAACAGACAGTCCATAACGACCAGATATAACCGGGTCGGCAGTTGAAATGTCCTCTGGCAGTGTTCATCGCCAGGGGGGGAAGCCGCGAGAAAGGTGTGATACAAAGGGAAAGGATGAAAAACAAACCGACGATAGCACAAGAATTTATATGCAGTTTTTAGCGCCCCTTCGCTAATGGACCAACCAGACGGAGGAAGCATGATAAGCGGTTTGCATAGTTTGCGTAGTTTGTAACGCGGGCCTTCCGCGGAAGCCAAAAAAAAAAGTAAATCCGCAATTTTTCGAAGTAGGCATCAGCACTTGCTTGTGATTTTTGTTCTATACCGGCTTTCGCCTGTGCGAGATTTTTTTTTTTTTTGGACTGTTGGGCCTACGAGATCTTCTTTTCTTTCTTTTAATTGCATAGCTTTTATTTCGTTTCACTGTACGTATCCAACGGTAAGATATCCGTCTTGACCATTGTGCTCATCATTGTCTTTTCCGGAAATATGTAAATTTTGTGCCGCATTAATGTGCTAACCTTTTTTTCTGCTCGCGGTTCAGGTCGATTTTTACATACCCTATTTATATTACTATCCAATAATACATATATCAAAATGGTCGACGCTCCTGAGAGTCCTGTCCCGCAGCAACAAAGTGTGTAGGAGAAAGTACCTTGGGGCTGCTCATTTGGGGCTGGATCCAACAATGAAGACAATGTTCCATGAATCACTAATGAGTCCCTAGCTCCCGTTAAGTCTTTCCAGAATGGAGTCAGAACGACAGGCCGTGCCTTCCATTCCCCAAACTGGCGTATGAAGGGCGAGGAGAGCCCCAGTGCGCAAAGCGCGGGGTCCCCCGGTCCGAAGACCAATACTTCAAGAATCGCATTCAGCAGACCCAGCCCTCATGTCCCTCAGGCTATTTCCGAAGGACGCCGTTTATACGTGGGCAACATGCCCTACACTGCCAAGTCGGAGGATGTGCAAGCGCTGTTCACGGCGGCCGAGTTTCCAATGTATGAGTGAGAATAACTGTATAAAGATGGGTCAAGACTGAGTGCTTCATAGCGAGCGGATCGACATTGCCATTGACCCGTTCACTGGCCGTAACCCTTCATATTGCTTCGTCGACCTTGAATCAAAGGAGTTGGCAGAGAAGGCCATGAACGAATTGGATGGTCGCGACATGCTTGGCCGTCCGGTTAAAATTAAGCCGGGTGTGGTCAAGTCTTCTAGCGAGCGCTCCCAGCAACAGCAACAGCAGCGGGCAGACGGATCTCCTCGCTCTGATAGTAAGACATCGCTTTTCACTATGGACCGGTGGCGCCGCAACGACGCTCCTACCTTTCCCAGGACCAACAGCGATTCCAGCCGTCGGCTCTATGTTGGTGGTCTTCCCCGGTTGACCGATCAAGAAGAAATTTCTAGCAATATCACAAAATTCTTCAAGGACTACAAGCTGTATGCTTTTTCTTCCCTGGAAAGCTAGGTCGCCTGATGATACTGACATGATTGACTCCTAGTGAGAACATTAGCAAGCTGTTCACTCCCCACCCCGCGAAGCGCTTCGATCCCGGTGACCACTACTACTTGTTCGTCGACTTCGGCAGCGTTGAAGAGGCACAGTCGGCCATGAACGCCTTGAATGGGCAGGAGGGTCCTTGGGGGGCCCCTATCCGAGTGCAGAGGGCTCGCGGAGAGACCAACTCTGAAGATCGGAAGAACAAGTGGCCTTCTGCGCGAGGAGACGAAACCCCAGCTACCGGCGATGTCTCCGTTACTGTTTAATCTAACCCCGAATAGTCATTCATGCTTTGTTGGCTAGAATATAATTGCATAAACTTGGCGCTCAGAATCAAAAAAACGGCAAAGGCAAAACTGGAGTTTGGCGCTTTATCACTTTGAGCAGGATGGACTTTTCTATATTCTTGTCAGAACAGGCCCTTCCAACTTCGTTCTATCTTGACGTCAAACAACTCCTTCCTACAGCAGCACAGAGCATCATTGTGTGCTCAAAAAGACATGCACGCCTCGGCCTTGTATGGAAGGCAAAATGGACACGCTTGACGCCGGTCAACGCTTGGCTATAGTTTTTTCAAACCTATCTCTCCACATGGATGACCAAGGCAAGAGCGGCTAGGGCAGAAAGAAGGAAAAATATGGAAAAGGAAAAGTGGATTTCAATGATGATTGACGACAAAAGGGGTAAAATGGGATAGATCATGTCAATGAAGTTCCAATGTGACTGTGATTTCTCTAGTGTCTAGACCTGTTCATTTAACTTCCCACTAGTCAATGTAACCGTCGGGTGTGTGAGGGTCTGCTTTTCCCTGAATAGGTGATTCAACCGATGGGCTGATGATATGGATGGATCTATTATTGACATCCTGAACCTTGACCGGATGATGTTCCAGTCCCACAAGGCAACCCATGACCTCTTGTGATCCAATCGGTGCAATTCCAGTTTTTGTCAGGATATACTTAGTAGTAGTAGTATACCCCTGGATTACATGCAGCCAAATCTGGAGTATGATTCCGATGATGATCTAGACGGTGTGTTCCAAGATTAGATCGGGAGGGACCCAGTAGAAGCCTGGAAGGTCTTTCCGGCTTCCAGAACCGGGGGCTGCGACTTTACCCGACGAAAAACGTATCGGAGGGTCACGTGGTGCGTTTTTTGGAGGTACCGGGTCTTCGTCATCCCTCATAAAAAGCGTGTAGGTTTTTTGAATTTTTGTTTTTAATTTCTTTTTATTTTTCTTGAAGTATTTCCAACAATTTGGAACCATTTCACCACTGGCAAGTTCAGCTCTCCTTTAGCTAGACTAGCAGAAGTTGTGGTGACTTTTTGCCCCACGGCATGACGTCTGTGCTGATCCCCTTTACTTTCACTCCTTCACCGCATCAACAATTGGGCCTCCATGGGATCCAACCAGATCTCTTGATTAATTTACATTCACTACTCTAATCGTCCCTTGCGAAGCACGACAGCCGGATCTGTCCAGTCATTGAACAGTGATAGTGCAGATACTTGAAAGATTAAAAAAATTAAGAGCCAGGGAAAAGTTAATCTTGGGGAAAGACTAAAAGTCCCTATTTCTTTGTCCTGAACGCTATTCCACTTCAGCCTAACTTTCCTCTTCTCCGGCTTTCAGTCCCGTCGGACAAACAGTGGCCGAGGCTTGAATTCGTCTTTCTCTTGTCCCCGTGTTGCATATCCTGATTTGAAAAAATCCATCCCGATTTGTTGCCCAGCATGTCTGTGAGAAGAGGTCAGACCAAGAGCTACTTTGCCAGTGTAAGTTGTTCCCCGATGCTTGAACGATACTTGTTGGTCGCATTTCCGCTCTTTCACTATTTTTGAATTCATGCCTGTCATTCTTCATTCTATGTTATCAAACAAAAGTTGAATATTCGACTTGGTGCTCGACTTTTATATTTTCCTCTCCTTTTCTTTCCACTGTGGCCATGTGTTTCTGTTTTGGCAACAATGTCTTTCAAAAACTAGATGGTGAGCTCATGGCGTCATGGAGTTCATCCGCTGTCGGCTGCGTTTATCACCCTAATTACTGCCCCAATATACTTCTCTCGAGGAAGTTTTGATACATGCAATACACGTACTCACTATCAAACTAGGCAGATGACACTAAAATTTGTGTCGTTATGGTTGGCCTTCCAGCCAGAGGCAAAAGTCTCATAGCTGGAAAGGGTATGTGATTCCCTGGGCGTAACCCTTTCATGTGCTAGGTGCTAATACACAAGCTAGCAATGCGGTATCTTGCCTGGGTTGGCATACCTGCTCGTGTATTTAACGTGGGCACCTATCGCCGAAGTAATACACCGCAACCAAGTGCTACTTTCTTTGACCCTCACAACTCCGAGGGAGAGAAAATGAGAAAGGCCGCTGCGGAAGCTGCCATGTCAGATATGCTTCAATGGTTCAGCTCTGGAAAAGGGGTTGTGGCTATATTAGATGCTACCAATTCGACTAAATCTCGGCGAAGTTGGATCTACGAAAGCTGCCATGCTGCCAACGTTGAAACATTATTCGTTGAGTCAATATGCGATGAAGAAGACCTTATAATGAATAACATCCTCGAAGTCAAGACCACCTCGCCAGATTACAAAGGGCAGGACCCTGAGGCTGCTGCTTTGGATTTCCGCAATCGAATTCGCAATTACGAAAAGGTGTACGAGACTATTGACGATAATGAGAAGCATTACACCTACGTAAAACTCATCAATGTCGGGTCGACAGTGATCATAAACCAGATTAAAGACTATCTATCTAGTCGGTTGGTTTATTATATCCAGAATCTCCACATCAAACCCCGGTCGATCTGGCTCTCTCGTGTAAGTTGACACAGAATAAGTCAAGTATTAAAAGAGACACTTTCTAACTCACGGTAGCATGGAGAATCAGAATATAATCTTACAGGAAAAATTGGTGGGGATTCCAACATCTCGCCCCGTGGCGAGGCTTATGCTCGGGCACTTCCTGGTCTGCTGAAAAAGTCGGGGGTGCCACCCAACACTAAAATCGTCATTTGGACATCTACTCTCCGACGAACAATCCAGACAGCTCGACACCTCGCCGCGGAAACTGGATACGAGAAGCTGGAATGGAAAGCCCTCGATGAACTTGATTCAGGAGTGTGCGATGGCCTGACGTATGAACAAATCGCTGAAAAGTACCCAGAGGACTTTGCAGCGCGTGACGAGGACAAGTACAACTACCGCTACCGAGGCGGCGAATCGTACCGCGATGTTGTCATTCGTCTTGAACCTATCATCATGGAACTGGAACGCAGTGAGAATGTCATCATTGTCACTCACCAGGCTGTGCTGCGGTGTATCTATGCCTATTTCCTAAATACCCCCCAGGAGCAGAGCCCGTGGATGGAGGTTCCTCTACATACTTTGATCAAGCTTACTCCTCGCGCCTACGGCACCGATGAGCAGCGTTTCAAAGCCGACATCCCAGCCGTGTCTACCTGGCGTGCTAAAGGCACATCTGCAAAGCATCAAGATTACCCTACAGAAATCAAAGCGTGACATGCTAGTACATAACCAATTAGGTTCTTAGCACACGTTTTGGCTTCGAACCGTGTTCGATTGTTTTGCTTCCGTTCGGGCTGTGCCTTCCATCTTGTCCACCGCTCCTCAAGACATCTGGAGTACCAGAACGCCTTGCATACATTATTTTCTCAACTTGTTATATACCTTTTCTTCCATATAATCCCATGCTTTTAACAGGTCTCGATCGGCTCCCAGTCACACATATAGAGTGGCTGGCATTACTTATTTGATTCCAATATCTTCGCATTTACATTAACACAGCCTTAAGATCCATTCTCTCTGTGGGCAAGACCGTATGATTATGGAGTGACGCTGTATGCAAGAACAGCTGGCAGGTGGAGACTAGGACCCATTGCACTTCAACATTTGAGCGTCTTATCCGGTGAATCAAAAAATATAGAATTCTCTGTCCATATTTATTATTGTTATTTGCCTTTGTTATGTTTCCCTTGATCGAGAAGACCATTACATGGCTAATAGATGGTAAGAGCAATAATAAATGTTAAGAAAATCCTCCAGTATACAAAGTAGATTGCAAAGCAAAGCTACTAGAGCACCCGGCGGACTAGAGTCCATGCGACATGCGCTACAACGTCATTGGCTGGGACGAAGGGCGGCGAGACCATTTAGTTGTGTCACATGAGGCGGAAAGGAGCCGTCAGGAGGAGGTCCCATATACTAGTAGTGTCACACGCTTGGCGACAACGGGAAGCAGTGCTTGCCGATACCAGAGAAAAGCTGCAACAGGGGAGCAATCGCAGCATGCGTCTCCGCTTCATTAACTTCCCATGATTAACTCTGGCTGGACATGACTTTATCCCGCTCCTCAAGTGAAGAGGCGCGACCACGGAAGCTCGCTGCCAAGCCATGTTATCCGCGTTCACAGCTCGGCCTCTCGTCGAGCTCAAGCCCCGAGACAAGTCTAGGATTGAGTCGGTGCTCGCCTACGGCGACCGACTCCTTGTCGGACTAAACAATGGGAGCTTACGGATATACAGAGTAAACGAGGTTGTCCCGGACGAACAAAACCACGATGACAGCAACAACCATAGCCATGAAGAACAGGGCGGTGGAGGTACACTCAAGAACGGGGATAGTGGCCGGCCTGGGACGACGGAGTCCGTCGCCAAGCCAAAACAGACTGATTTACTTCGAGAATTGGAGAAGTTCTCGAGATACAAGATTGAGCAGCTGGCTCTGATCAAGGAGGCTAAGCTTCTCATCTCGCTCTCGGGCGGATACATTTCGATTCATGACCTGCAAACCTACGAATTCCAAGAACAGCTTACCAAAACAAAAGGAGCAACCACGTTTACCGTGACTTCAAATATCGTGAACGATCCCGAAACCGGAGTTCCGTCCATTGTATCTCGTCTTGCGGTTGCGGTGAAGAGAAAAATATTGCTGTGGTCATGGCGCGATATGGAGCTGGACAGTGATGCAGCTGAGATGACACTGGTCAGTGGGATCAAAACACTCACATGGGTTTCCGGGACAAAACTTGTGGCTGGACTCGGCTCGAATTTTGTAATGGTGGATATCGAGAGTTCGATGGTGACCGAATTGGCCGGACCGGGAAGCATTGGAGGTCTCGGGGGTCAGGAGACGAGTCGTCTAGCCGGCGTCGGGGTTGCTAGCATGAGTTATATCGGAATTGGCGGTGCAGCTCCGAAGCCACTGGCGACACGGCTTAGCGAGGGGCAGATATTGTTAGCGAAGGACATCAACACCCATTTCATCGATATCAACGGCAACTCCCTGGGACGCAGACAGATCCCGTGGAGTCATGCTCCGGCAAATATCGGGTACTCTTACCCTTTCCTCCTCGCGCTTCATGACCCTTCAAAGGGTGTAATGGAAGTTAGGAACCCGGAAACACAGTCATTGTTGCAGTCGGTGGCTCTGCCATCTGCGAACATCTTACACTTTCCACAACCAAATATTAGTTTGGCACATGCAGGCAAGGGTTTTCTAGTTGGTAGTGACCGCACCATATGGAGGATGGAGGCCCTGAGCTACGATACGCAAATAGATACCCTTGTGGAAAAGGGGTATTTGGACGAAGCGATCAGTCTTACTAGCATGTTAGAGGATGCCTTGCTCAGTGACAAGAAAGGTCGACTACGGACAATCAAAATGGAAAAGGCCCAAGGGCTTTTTACCTTGCGCAAATACCGCGACTCAATGGATTTGTTCACCGAGATCTCGGCTCCCCCAGAGACTGTTATCCGATTATACCCTAAAGTCATTGCTGGTGATCTGTCGTCAATTGACGAAGAGGAGGAGTCTGAGGAGAGCACCACAGATGATCCGTCAAAGTTAAATGATGGTCAAGTTCAGCTGGACGGTGCTAATACGGAGAATGGTCCTGCTTCAAAGACACTCAACCATGCGCCCTCGGTGAGGTCTCTCCTTCGAACTCGTACAGATGATTGGAGCGATGCTGGCAGCATCCGCGGCAAAACCACAGAAGAAGCTCGAAACGAGAAACCTCTGCACGGAAAAGACCTCTTAACTGCTGTTCGCGAATTACAGAAGTATCTGGCCGATGTACGGAGGAGGTTCCAGCGGTTCTTGAACCCTGACGGATCACTCAAGATGATCGACTCGCCCTCTGATGCAGCAAGCGAGGAGTTCACTGATTCGGTGATGAAATTGCTCGATGTAACCGAGGACATCCGTGACCACGAATTCGCTGAAAAGCTGCGGGAGGAAGCTAGGCTCGTCGATACGACCTTCTTCCGGGTTTGCATGTACGCAACTCCTGCTCTCGCTGGCTCACTCTTCCGTATAGCCAACTTCTGCGACCCGGAGGTTGTCATGGAAAAACTGGAAGAAACTGGCCGCTACAATGACTTGATTGATTTCCTATACGGAAAGAAGATGCATCGTCAAGCCCTAGAGCTCCTACAAAGATTCGGTCAAGCTGAGTCTGAGACTGAAACAGCGCCGCAGCTTCATGGTCCCAAGCGAACAGTTGCCTACCTGCAAAACTTGGCACCAGATCGAATTGATCTCATCCTTGAATTCGCTGAATGGCCCGTGCGGGAAGACCCCAATCTTGGTATGGAGGTTTTTCTAGCAGACACGGAAAATGCAGAGACACTACCCCGGCACCGAGTTCTCGAGTTCCTGCAGGGCATTGACCCGAATTTGGCTGTTCGATATCTCGAACATGCAATTGGAGAGTTGAACGACATGACTCCGGATTTACACCAAAAGCTCCTCACTTTCTACATGAATCGGTTAAAGAAAAACGGATCTGACAACTGGGCATTCCCTAACGATGAGGAACGCATTGTATGGAGAAACAAATTCTTGGAAATGTTGAGGTCAAGCTCTCAGTATTCGCCAGCTAAGATACTTGACAGCCTTGATCGCGATGGTACCGACTACCCGTCCTACACCTTTGATTATCCGCCCAACTAACCATGTAATAGATCCAGAATTCTTTGAAGCAAGAGCCATTGTCTTCAGTAAAATGGGCCAGCACAGGCAGGCCCTGGAAATCTATGTATTCAAATTGGAGGATTATGCCAAGGCAGAAGAGTATGTTCAGTGAACCGCACGCGTTATTTACGTTCTTGGATGGGCTGCTCTAATATACTTTCTGCAGGTACTGTAACCATTTCCATAAGACAGAGGATATAAATGCCGAAGCCGCACCTTTATCGGTGCTTGACTCCGATGACAAACCATCTATACATCTGACGCTACTGTCGCTGTATCTCACCCCGCCTCATGGGTACGAGCGCCGGTATGGGCCTGCGCTGGAGATACTGGCAAAGCATGGATCTCGTCTTCCACCTAGTTCAGCGTTAGAGCTGATCCCCGAGTCACTGCCTGTTAAAGAACTTGACTTTTATTTCAAGGGCCGTATGCGGGCAGCCACCTCAGCGTTGAACGAAAGTCGGATTGTGTCCAGCTTGCAGAAAGCTCAGAACTTCAAGACAGAAGCGCAGCTCATGGTCGGCGAAGGGACCGACGGAAAATCATGCAGAATGAGACATGTCACCATCACCGAGGAAAGGGTATGTGGCATCTGTCACAAGCGTATCGGTGGCAGTGTGATTAATGTGTTCCCTGAGTATGTTTTCCATGCAGTATTTGTATCTTCGTTCTCTCACTGACTTGCCCATAGTAATACTGTTGTCCACCTTGGCTGCGCCAATCGTGCATCTGCTGCTTCATGAAGTTTCTTGCAAATAGAATCAGGTTGGCCTCTGTGGTAATTATGCGTTGAACATTTGAGACTTCCACATTCAGTTGCTGCTGTCTTTTTATTTTCTTCCTTTTTTCCTTCTCCTCCTGGTCCTTTCCCACTTCCCATCATAGTCTCTGCACATTTCATTATCAATGCATGTTATCGCAATGGAGTGGCGAATGAGTCCTGCTCTTTGATACCCAGGATAGCGATGTTATCCAAGGATCCGTTATATATCTTTACTTGGTACTTTCGAGTCCTCATCACTTGTAATATAGCCCGTCTCCTTGGCATGATTCCAACGAAAGTATCGAATGGAAGTCATCATGACTTCGGTCATGGACTAGTTAAACTTTCAGGCATCCTCCTCAACAACCTCCTCTCCGTAGTTCTCCTCCTCTTTGCGTTCTTGCTCTGAGATCTGGCGTCCCTGGGCTTCGGCGAGCTTTTTATCCTCCTCCATCCGTTCGGTCAGGAACACATTGATATCATTCTGCAAGTTCGGCACTAATTTTCTGAGTTCGGACAAATAAGCCACCTTGGTGGTTACATTTTCTGGAGATGAATCGGTGGAGGGCAACGGCGAGGAGATGGAGTGCTCAAAAATCTGCGTCGACTGAGGGGCAGAGTAGACCGCACGCAGGCGATTGGATTGGGTGGAGGAAGTGCCAGCCACCATAATGTCGGTATTGCTGGATGTCTCGTTAGTGGGGGAAGTCTTTAGTCGTTTTGAATCGTGCTGATCGTCTGAGTTGATTGTAGCGGACATGGAGGGGAATATGTTGGTTGAGGGTTAGTTTTATTCATGAAGTAATAGTCGGCGGGGCGCCTGAATTATGGGAAGGCGGTGTTGGTTTCATTTCAGATTGTGCGCGGCGGAGTCAAGCAAAGATCGACGACAAATGGACACTTATGTACGCTTATAGTTCTCCGTCATCTCTCACGGCTGCTGATCCTTCTCTAGGCGGCTGAATTAATCTACGTATTAGATTCAGCGCCAGGATCTGGGTAAACAAATCACAACAACCACAACCCATGACAACGGGACATGGGGAATGTGGCTATGGTGTCCCAATAACTCCGTCTGACTCGCTCTCATTTGTTGTCCCCCGTTACGTATAAATTACACACTGCCTGAACGACCAACAGCGAAACAATGTTGCGCTCGCCGATTTCACCTGAGCGCTCCTCGGCCCGACCGCCAAATCCCACTCGACCATCCTTCGATAGTGAATTGGAACGTCCAGGCTCCTCTGGAAGTGACGCCTCTTCAGTGACCTCCAATGTGACAACCATCTCCGCCGTCCAAAACCCATTTTATCAACCTCCCAGTGGGACGTCGTCCCCCCGGCCGCCGCGGACCTCATCGATTACCACCGCCACCGTGAGTAGCCAGAACGGTCCTTCGCCTACACACTCTCGGCCTCCCGCTTCCTTCATGCCACAGAATGAGATATCGAGTAGGAAACCGACAGGTCGGGCGCATCCGCCCGATCTGATGATGAAACATCGGTCTCGACATCACTCACAGGGGTTTTTTGAACCCTCCCTTCCTACGGCGTCCGCATCGGACTCGACCATTTCGGCCTCGAGAATCGCAGCCCAGACTGCGATGCAGCAACAGCAGCAGCAACAGGGTAGTACCACGCAACAACTGCCCAAACGGCCTCAGACCATTGTTTATACCGCGGACGACGGGTCGAGAACCAGGGGAGATAGTATTTCCCCTCCTCCGCTGCTGCCGGCCCCTTCTCTACCACCTCCTGGGTCCAGTGGATCATCCGGACAAACATATCAGAATGGCCATTCCGGTGTGGCGACCACGGCGGCCAATGTGGCGTTTCCACGACACGCCGGGCTGCAGCCTCCCGGGCTGGAAGCGCCGCCGGAAAAGGAGCACAAACATAAAGGAGAGAAATCGAAGATGAAACTGTTTTCGAAGCCGAAGCATATTGGGATCAGCCGGGATAAAGACGGAATACCAAAAGATAGGGGGCTCCCATCGCCCAGCAAAATGGGCTTCTCCGGTGCTGGACTGTCACGCATTGTCAGTGCATCTACGACAAGCTTAGCTGAAACGTTCCCATCCAACAATTCCTCAATGTATAACCTATCCAATGCTTCTGCGAGTACGGTGGTACCCGCCGATAAGCCTCCGTCCAGTGAGAAAGAGAAGGATAAGGAAAAGGCCCATAAGCATCATTTCTTGTCGCGGCAAAAGTTGAAACTGAAGGACCGGGATGATCATTACAATCTACCGCTATCTTCTGCTTCCAGTAACTCCAAACCGTCCGACCCGAACGCTCCCCAATCACTATACTCGTTTACACCTGCTTCTCCGGGTCCAACGTCGACTACGTTTGGCAAATCGGTGAGTGGGTTGGATATCCTTCACGGTGGCCGAGCATTACGGGAAAAGAAAAAGGAAGAAAAGGAGAAGGAGAAGGCGATGGCGGAGTCGGAGCAGCATGAATGGATGGCTGGCCCAACAGGCGCTGGTGCATCGACTGTATTTGCGGGGCCATCATCAATTGGCTCGGCCGGAGGTCTCACGGAGGCTGCTCTTCGAGAGACCTTACAGGGCTTTGGCCTGAACAACATGTCACCGGAGGATGCGTGGGATTTCCTGAAGGCTAAGCTGTTGGTGATTTTCGATGGGGAAGACGTCCGTATATCTATTGAAGATCTCAACAAGCTAGTGTTGATTCACATCCAGCGCTGTGTGCAAAAGCGCACACCATCCGCCATTGTTGATGATCTACGGGAGCTACTTGAAACCGGATTTGCATCCTTGAATCATACATTAAATGGCATACCCGATGAGAAGCTGGTCCCTCATCTGGTGCAGATATGGATGCTTGTCTTTGGCACAATTCTTCCGTTCATACAGGCTGTCTTCTTACCTTTGGACCTTGAGTTCAGGGGTTGCGGGACTGTGATGAACCTCCGAGAGGCCCGCGAGTTTTGGGCTGCCGCCTTGAATGGGGACTATCCCGGGTGTGAGCTGGAAGTCCGCAACCTTGTGCTGATAGCTTTCCGCGATAAGGTCATTCTTTATCGCTACGACGGCCTTAAGGCTACATTTTCCCGTTTGAGTCTTGAAAGCATCAACCTGGGCAATTCTGCCCTCAGTGTAACGACAAAGAGCAGCAGTAGCAGTGGCCGGCCTGCAACGGCTGCCTCGCTGGATGCCGGTTTTGGCAGCTACAATTCTCAGTCTTCCACCCTCCTCAATGCTGCAGCCAGTTACTCTTCAGATTCTATGAGCTGCAACCGCAGCCGCGCTGCTTCCAACACTTCCTCCAACCCTGACCAGCTCATTTTCCAATCTTTTTCGTCCCCGACACAGCGGCCGACCATCATCCATCGGTCGTCTCATACTCCCGATACGTCTCATCTCATCACGGAGACTGTTGGTCGGATGCTTCAATGCGTTAGTGTTTTAGCCAGTGTGCAGACGGGCGGCAAACCGCAAGAGAAAATCGAGCTCCTGAGCAAAGCGCTTAAGCACAACTGGCTCGGCCGTGGCCGCACCGGACGAGACCGACGAGGATTTGTTGGAGCCAAGATTCGACCGGCGATGGTTACGCGGACCGAGAGCGATGATTCCATGATAGATAGGAACGGCGATTCAGATATTATGCGAGATGGGCATCGGGAAATGAGTGTTCTTTGAAATGGTCTACTTTGTGCATTTATCAGCTTGTCTTGATTTTTTCTGGCGCACATAGATACCTTCGGCGTGATTGTCAAAGTGGGATGTTCTACGATATCCTTGGGAGTCTGTTGGGTATTGGTTTTCCTTTCATTTTTCCTCTCTTCCTTTTTACCACATGGGCTACGGGGTCTGTTCTGAATCAATTCGCATATGCATCAGGCAGCAGCATTTCCAGTAGCATTGCCATTCTACGACTCAGTAAGGTATCCGAACGTGATATTGTCTGGTAACCCGCGATTATTTTCCAAGGAGCTTACACGGCTGTCCAGCTATATCCCTTTGATTTGCATCTAGCCCAGCTCTTTACGTGCCAATCCGTTCCTTAGCCTACGGATAACATTACTCAACGATCTGACTTCTCTGCTTTAGTTTTAAAGAGAGAGTGCCGTAGAACAATTTATTGTGTCCCCACCTGGATATAATCGAAGCTTCAGGCCTTCTAATCCTCTACAATCTTTCACCAATACTGGCAGTGTAATCGTCAAGTCTCAACACATTCACTGATCAGAGAATCTTAGTGACCCAGCAACACTTGTTTTTCTAGCGAATCGATTAGGACCTCCTTTATTTCACCGTGCTCCTCTAATCACTAGTCCCTTCATCTCATCAGACTACCTTGATATTCTAATCACTTCAACATCCATAGCCTGAACAGCCGCAGTGTTACTACGCTGCTCTCTCTTACCATCCACGACCGAAAACTCGATATCTCGAATCCCAGCTCACCTCTCACACCATCCACGTATCTACCTACCAACCATCCAGCCAGCCAGCCAGCCAACAATGGACCAAGCACCTCCAACTCCACCCACGCCCGCCTCCCAGGAGAGCACCATGCTCGAATTCACCCCCATCAACGGCAATACTGCTGAACCTTCGGTCCCGTCCCCCTCAGTAAGCCCTTTCCCCTGGCCACCAAGCCGCTAACCAACGAACTAAACAAAATCTCCAGGCCGCAGCAACAAGTACCCCCACCAAGCGCGGCAAGAAATCCGCCGCTGCCAACGGTGAGAAAGCCTCACCTCCCAAGAAGGCCAAGGCAGCAGCGGGGTCCAGCCCCTCAAAGAAAACCATCGGACCCATCCCGACCTCTTTCGAGGCGGCCGGATTATCCGATCGAATGATTATCCAGATGCGGGATGAAGAGGGCAAAAACTGGGGTGAGATTAACGAGTCTTGGATGAAGATGACTGGTATCAAGGTGGGGACTAGTACGCTTCGAATGAGGTATACGACTATGAAAGCGAATTTTGTGGAGTTTACTGGGGAAGATGTATGTTTTTCTTTTTTTTTTCTTTTTTTTTTTTTCACTACTTTTCCTGGACTTGGTGATGATATATGCTGACGGTAGTTGTGCGTAGGAAGCGAGACTTCTTCGTTTGAAGAAGGGAATTGAGGAGAAGTTTGAGCAGGAGAAGTGGTCTAGACTTATGGAGGCTATTGAGACTGATGGTGGGAAGAAGTATCCCGTTGCTGCTTTGCAGAAGAAGTTCAAAGATTTGGCTAAGAGCAATAACCATCTCGATGCTGTCAAGGAGGAGGAATGAGAGGCTTTGATGTTTGTTGGGTTTCCATGGGAGGTGGAAGGCAAATTTGAGGTAGGAAATGGCATGGCAAGTAGGTACTTGGGCTAGATACAATTGAAGATGAATGGCGAATTTTCAGTAGAATCCTGCACCTAACTCTGCTCCATGAAGTCAAGTCTAACACATACTCTGGCTGATTTTAAAGTCGACCGATAAGCCACGATAGGGCCAAAAAAAAAATCCGGTTTAGTTCTTCAGCTGACGAGAGTTCTGTCCAGGTGGGCACATCTGGTACGAGGTTATTCAATCGGAATAAATCCTGTTCGGATTACACCCTCATCCTTGTCCATACTCGGCTGAGCTCAAGTGTTCGGGACTGGGATTCCAGTGGATTAGCTAGAGGTAACTTGAACTAAATGCACCCCAAATGCGATCTGTGACTGTCACTCGAATAGTCGTTTGTTTTTCCCTTCCTCCTTTTCTTCTTTTATTTAACCCTCACTGCATATAATCTACTCTGAGAGAGAGCTAGGTATTACTACTATATTTAGAGTACTTCTCAGTACGCTATCCCTTACTCCGACCTGCATCCCCCTCGAGAATCACCGATAGATATAGCTCAGTGCCCTAAGAGCAAAAAGTACAGTACAGCTGCACTAACGCACAGACTACCTGCATGCGTTTCAAAGGCAGGGATGAGGGGAAGAGGAAAGAGACTGGAAATCATCGCCGATTCCTGCGGTCTCAGTGGTGTAACCCAAAGATCGGCAGGTCTGGTCCTTTGACTCATGACGATCTTTGATTTTATTTTGTTTTACTTTATTATTACTTATGGTCTCTCCCCAAGGCATCCTTCAGGCTGAAAAGCAATGAAATGTTCTAGTATATGGGATATTCTAGTTGCCCGGTGATCATCTGGCCGATATAGAGTTACAGCCCTGTAGGAATACTGGTCGTAGTGAGTCATGAATACCTAAATTAGGCAGAGAACAAATAAAATCCATTAAAAGAAAAAGACTCCATTCTGGATCTGCACCATTAGAATGTATTTCTGGGGCAAACAATCATTGGTAGGGATGCCTGCATCGTGGGGCTGAACAGAAGCGCCGACAAGTCAGCGCCTCAGGCAGAGCCGTGATTGGGACATGCAGCTCTCAGGCATCACTGCTTTGCGTCTTCCTAGAATCCGTAACTGTCCAACAATCTGTCCCTGTGCATTGTTGCCTTGTTTTCATCAGTAGTCCTTTTATAACGTGCCATCATCTCACGATCCCTCTCTTACTGCTACTTTCCCGGAGAACTTCCTCGTCAATTCCCTCCATGACCACGCCAGTCTCCGCTCCGTGATTCACGATTCCCTTTCAACTTCCGCGGTAAGGTTGCTTTCATGCTACCTACTGCTCTTTCGTTCTCGATACAGCCCGCGCCCAAGTCGTAGGGCATTGGACATCTTCCGCCTCATTCTCACCGCCAGAAGAGCCCTCTAGTCGTTCGGCCAATCCATTCCAATTATACGAAGCAAGGCGCCAACCTAGCCTGTGATCTCTGGGCTTAGGCGTCAGAGCTCGTACGTCAGTTCAGGTAAGCTGGTTTATTCCGCTCATTGTGGTATATTATATGTATTGATCTTCGCCCTCCTCCTCGTGCACCTGATCCACCGGCACTAAAACATTCACACCCCAATCCTCCTTTTCATTCATAATACCCCGTATTAAACCTGTCACGACTATATTCCCTCCCACTTGCTAGAGGTCACTGACAATGTCATCCAGTGCTACCCCTCTGGATTCTAGCTCTAACAACACAGCTCAACAGTCCGTCACCGAGCCCGAGCCACAAAAAGAGCAAAGCTCGGATCCGCTCTTGACCCCATCTGCTCCGCTCCCCGAAGCAGCTCCACAGCGGGCCCTATCTAATCAGCGCCCTGAAGCCATGGCCGATTCCAGTGTGACGACTGCCGCCGCCGCCGGGTCGGAAAATAAACATGAGGCCGAGCCGCCGGTCGACAACAATACTATCAAGCCAGATTCGAAATCACCCGTCGCCGTATCGGAAAGCGCCTCGGCTTGCAAAAAACATCCGTCCAAGGAAAAAGACCCTAATGGCCGCAATCGCGATTCGAAAAAGAAGAGCCATAAGTCCAAGACATCGTCCGTAGTCACACCTAGTGATGATAGTTCCGAGGAGTCGGATTCTTCTGCCGATAGCTCCAGCGCTGAGGAATCTGCATCCGAAAACGAAGAATCTCCTTCCAGTCCATCTGAATCCGAGCCAGAAAGGACGCATCGGCGGAGAGGGACAAAGAACAAGACAAAGAAATCGCTGAGAAGCAGTCGGAAGAAGAAGTCCCGGTCGCAATATGAATCCGAGTCTGAGTCCGACCCAGATGAAAGTGAAGACGACGATACCGCCCTCGATGAGAAGGCTGTTAAGCGGCTTGTATCCAAGCTCAGGGCGCGAAAAAAGGCTAAGAAACTCCGGTCCCAGGAGGACTCATCGGAGGACCTGGAGGACTCAGACGACGAAGCTGACCCGGACGACACGGCACTCTTGCTTGCGGAAGAGCGATTAGCCTCATTGAGACTGAAACGAGGCGATGGTAGGCGTCGTAACAGAACCCGTGGTAAACGGAACTCATCCGACGGCGAAAGAAAGTCCAAGGGCAGGAAGAAAGCTGCTTCAAAGATAGCTTTCAAGCGGGTAGATGAATGTATGTGTGAACCTTGATCTATCTGCTGATCAGAACGGCCAGTGCTAACCAGATGGGCCTCAGTGTGGGATAATACTATCCATAACTTCAAGCTTACAGAGACTGTGGATGACCCAGATGCCAATGAATGGGACCAGTATCTCTTCACCGTACGCCGCAAATTTGACTGGGATAACAAGTACACGGAAACCGTGGTAGATTTGAAAAGCAAGTACATTCGCGATGCACTCACCAAGGTGATGGACGGCGTTAAGGGGGTCAGCTTAGTGCAGGAGACGGCCGTCGTTGACCCCAATATGCTTTTCTTATACTTTGAAGAAACCCGCCAATACATGAAAGACCTAAAGCAACAGGCGAAAACGGAGAAAAAGAAAAAAGCTAAAAAGGTAGCTGCAGCCAAGGCGGCCCATCTCAAGGTTCTCGTCAAGTACCTGGATACGGACTACGCTGAGACTAAGAAGACCCTGTATCCGCTGCTGGAAGCCAACACAATAACCTTCGATCTACTTTGGGCGTTGTTCAAGCCGAACACCATTGCATACACCCCAACGTACGGGAACCAGGACGAGCCACGGGCATTTAAGCTCGAGTATGCCACCAAGGAGTCCTCGTTCATGAAAGGTCAGTGGTACAGTATTGAAGGCCGCTACCTTGAATATGACGGGAAATCCTTTGGCATGGGAACAATGCTGGCTGAAGTGGAAAGCTTCAAGGGTGCTCGCAAGATAACCAGCCTCAGCTGTTACCCGCTGAAGTACCATCGAGAGGCTGAAGACGTTAAAAGCAAGCTAATTGAGAGAGGCAAGAAGTTTGTATCAATGAGAGGTATGAACTACCGGTTCCACAAAGGCATGGCTTTCTACAAGAAGAAGCGGTCTGTCATCAAAGTCAACATCAACGGAAGAGTTATGATCGATCCTGCCATTCACCGCCGGATCAACCCTAACTATCCCATCAGCACTGTCCGCCCGAAAGATGCAGATTATATCGATGACTCCGACGCTGCCGGTAGTGATGGCGGATGCTGCTGCGTGACAGAATCTGACTCAGATGACCCATATGTCCACCGTCGGGACTCAGATGCCCCTAGAGTTCGGTACAAGGTCATCCAGGATAAGGAGGGCACACCGCACGTGGTTGAAGTTGAGCTAGATGAGAATGGCAATGAAATCCACAAAGAGCAAATGGACGAAGTAGAGGACCCATCCGAGAGAGACTTCACCGAAGAAGAACTGCTAATAGCCAGTCCGGTGGTTCTGGGATTTGCCTTCAGCGAGAAATTGTGGCTAGAATTCAGCATCTCGGGCATCAGCGACATCGACTGGAATGAAGACGCATTCGATTCCCTGGTCCTTCCAGGCAATCAGAAATCAATTGTCAAGGCCCTTGTGGAATCCCACACTTTCTGCGCCGCACAGAACATCGACGACGTTATTCAAGGCAAGGGCAAAGGTCTAGTCGCTGTGCTCCACGGACCGCCAGGCACAGGTAAAACCCTGACAGCCGAAGGCATCGCCGAGCTGCTCAAACGTCCGTTGTACATGGTCAGCGCGGGAGAGCTCGGAACGGACTCCCGGACCCTGGAAGCTGAGCTCAACAAGATCTTAGATATCGCCCATTCCTGGGGCGCCGTGCTCCTGCTGGACGAAGCAGATATATTCCTCGAGAAGCGCACGATCCAGGATATCCACCGCAATGCTCTCGTTAGCATCTTCCTCCGTCTCCTAGAGTACTTCCAAGGTATTCTTTTCCTGACAACTAACCGTGTGGAAACCTTCGACGATGCCTTCCAATCCCGTATCCACGTCGCCCTGCGATACGGCGACCTCACCACCAAGGCGAAGCGAAGCGTATGGAAAATGTTCCTCGAGAAAGTCCAAGCTATGGACGGCGTGCAAACAGCAACCTTTACCGAGAAAGACTTTGACGCTCTGGCTCGCCATAACCTCAACGGACGACAGGTAAGCTTACCCCATCCACAATACCTCCAATCCATCCTAAAGAACCCAAAACTAATCCATACCCCCAGATCAAAAACTCAGTTCGCACCGCGCAAGCCCTAGCCGTCAACGAGAGAACCCCTCTCTCCATGGAACACATCAAGAGGGTCTTAGAGGTAGCAGAAACATTCGACCACGATCTCCGCGGTGGAACAGGATACATCGATGCGATGAGAAGCTACACATAAAACACAACAAATTTAAGAGCAGATACGACTTACGAACGATAACTGACACAAGAATATGAGAAACGCAATGAGAAATGCAATGAGAAATGAAATGAGATATTACGAAATCGTCGCGATTTTTTCCTCGAGAGATTAGCTATTCGTTCGTGTTCAATTCATTTTATTAATTTATTTATCTCCTGACCTTGTTTTTTCGCGGACTGAGGCATAGCCTATGTGATCCTGGCCTTCTCTCTCCTCTTTTCGTGCATTTCTTTCGTCTTTTGTTTATGTTTCATGTCTGTGGCGGGTCTTGGTTTGATTGGTATTTCTTGTTTTAACGATGGGGGTTGAATTCACGAAAACCTTGCAGGTGGCCTAGTTCTAGGGGTTAGGATAAGAGATAAAGGAATAAAGACAGAATTAAGAATGGATACCAAGATAATCACATCGCATCAGATAAGATCGATCTATATGCCTCGGTAAAGCGGGTCGATTAGTTTTGTCACTTATCGCATCATGGCTACAGGTTGTGTACAGGATATCTTAGGCAAGGCTTTCGGGTGGAATACGGAAATCAGGGGAATCAATTATATTTTTGGAAATGTTTAAGAAATACATGTTCATCGCCTTTGCCATCATGAAACGGCGCAGAAGGAATCGTCAATTTGACTATCCATCAGCTCGTCATTGCTCCAGAAACAAACTGCAGCTGCATCTCCTCCAATATAAAGCCGATGCAAGTGGAAGCATACACGATGGGTAATAGGCGTAAAATGTCATACACAAGACTATTATACAAGGAGGAAAAGAGCTGCAGACGGTCTAGTTTACCTCATGAGAGTAATTTAAGGGTTGGCCTTGACGAAGTCAATACCCTTCTGGATGTTCTTCTTGAGGTCGCCAAGGCAAGCCTCGAGGAGCTTCTCCTCGTAGGCGTTGACCTGGCCAACGGGGAGGATCTTCTCAACACCGTTGGGGCCGAGCTCAACCTTGGAGGCGAAGAAGTCAACACCCTGGTCCTTGTAGAGAGGGCTGTCGACGAAAGTGGGCTCAACGACACCCTTCTCACCCTGGGCGGCCCTGAGGAGGGACTCAGCCATGCGAGCACCAGCCATGGCCATGGAGAGGGTGGCAGAGCCAGCACCATCCTTGGCCTTGACAACCTCATCACCACCGAACTGGATGCGGTTGACAAGAGCATCGCGGGTCTCACCCTCAATGCTGGCGTGGTTGGACTGAGAGAGAAGAGGGACGATGGTCACACCGGAGTGACCACCGACGACAGGGACGGCCTCGTTGGAGGGGTCGGTCTTCTGGACCTGAGAGATGAAGCGAGAGGCACGGACAACGTCAAGGGTGGTGACACCGAAGAGACGCTTGGGGTTGTAGACACCCTTGGACTTGAAGACCTCGGAGACGATGGGGACGGTGGAGTTTACCTAATTGCAATTAGCGCGAGAAAACTGTTGACATTGGGTGAAAACCATCATACAGGGTTGGAGATGACGAGGATGTTGGCCTCGGGGGAAGCCTCGGCAGCGGCCTTAGCAAGGTCGCGGACAATGGAGGCATTGGTGTTGAAGAGGTCTGGCGATGATGCAATCAGTATTCAGTTCCCGGTGCCATTGAAAAGTCAGGATGTCCATACCGTCACGGGTCATGCCGGGCTTGCGAGGAACACCAGCAGGGATGAGAACGATCTCGGCGCCCTTAAGAGCATCACGGAGGCCAGAGGGGGTAGGGTCGAAGCCAGCAACGTTGCTGTTGGTGTTGATGTGGCTCAGATCAGCGGCAACACCTGTTGCATCACCCATGTTAGTCCTGTCCTGAACCACCGAAGTCGGAGATGTTGCAAGCTGTGCAAAAACATACCAGGGCCACCGCGGATGTCATAAAGGGCAAGCTCAGAAACACGGGGATTGAGCTTGAGAAGAAGGGAGAGGGGCTGGCCAATGCCACCAGCGGCACCAAGGACGGCAACCTTGGAAGCCTGTGAACAAGAAGGTAAGTTAGTATGTTGGATTTGTTGTTGCAGAGCTAGCTCCGAGGTCCAGAAACAGAAAGGTTCAATGGATTCAATCACACACCTGGCTGGCAGAGGCGGAGAAGGCGCGCTTCTGGAGGAGGTTGAAAGACTGGCGAGCAGCGAACATTGTGAATGATGTGTAGGAATGGATAGAATGAATTCTATCTAGGAGAAATGGAGAGGTGAGGTGGAGAGAGAAAAGAAAAGAGGATGAGAAAGGAGAAAGGAAGAAAGGGAAGAGGAATCGGCGGCCGTTGGTTGCCGGTGAGAAGGAATTCACTAACGAATTTGGTTTGTTGGCGGCTAAATCGCTCCGTTTCCGATTCTTTCCCCACGCACGGCTGACTCGGAATCATTCGTCACTTCACATGGGGACCGGCCTCAACCCTCGTATAATATAATTTGTTTAATACCCGACTTGTGTTTATTTTGGTTCCTGGTCTCAACTCGAACAGTCCATCACATTCATGATCATGTAGCCGTTCAATTGAACTCAATGGCATATAGTTACAAAAGAAAATATAAAAAGAGTATAGAATGATATCATAATGCAATCCGAACACCTGCGCTTGCGAAACAAACCCAAGCAACATCCAGAGAACCCACACCGACAGTCAACAAAAAGATCATAAATTATCTCAAAAAGTGCAATACAGCCCAGCAGAAGAGGAAGAATATCACGACCCCACCCCAGAAAATCCACTTGTCCTGCTTTGCCCGTCGCTCCACTTTTCGAATGGTTTCACCGCTGACTCCCAGGGTGTTAGCAACACTATACAGCCGGCGCTGCGTCCCCTTCAACACTTCTCGCTGCTGTCCAAGATCCGCAAGCACAGCACGTCCCCGGTCCAGGAAATCATCAAGCTGTGTGCCCGTGTTGGCCAAGAAGGATTGCTCGCGAAGCGCATGAGTCTCACGGTTGTAATCTGCGGGCGAAGCGCCGAAACTGAGCCCACCGCGGGACGAAGACGGAGCGAAGGCCGACGACTGTGGAAGGGAGGATTGGGCGTATGGGTTTTCTGGTGTCGCTGTGTGATGTGGACGTCGACCAAGTAGTTCATTACGGTTTGTCACGGATTGCTATAACATCCAAAATTATTAGGGTCAGCGAACATCATGGTTGGCAGCGTCCAAACAAGTCTCAACAAACTTACCGCATCCTCTCGTTCTTTGCGTAGCCGATCGAAATGCAGTCGGTAATCTGCGAGCTCCGACCGAAAATTACTGCAGAACCATGTCTCAGTCAGCCTGTCTCGATGATCAACTTTGCTATAGTTTCATACTTTACTCTCTCGAACGCTTTCTGCTGTTTTTCGGGTATCAATTCTTTCTTCGATAAAGCTGAGTAGTCATCGACTGTGCGTGATAAGGAAGCAAGTGAAGCTGCGATCTGGCCTATAGCGTTACATTAGTTTCCGTCACAACTGAAGGCTCCTACTTGTTTAATTTTGTAGTGCGAAAGTTCAGTCAGTACCTTGTAATGCGGGCGAGGACGTGGCAGGAGACTGCGCGAATGTGTCCAGATCTCGACGGATAGCAGAGGACTGCTTCAAAGCCGAATTAAAAAGAGAGTTCTGCGCAGAATACACCTGTTAGACACAATTCAATAACCAGATGTCAGCACAAGTAGCGTACCATTTTCCACAGGCAACGCCGTTACGGTGGGCTCTTTGCATATAAACACAGTACAGGCTTAGGAAACCGGATGGTATATGACAGAGTCTGGTGTTGTAGGAGGACCTTGCGTGCAATTCGCTGAGCAAATCTCAATAATATGTGATTTTGGTGGAACAGCAATGTGGGAGTTTTGTTTGTACCTTTACTACGTCTTGTAGATAAAGCCGGCCAAGGCCACATGTTCTTGCAGTCGCACAATTCTGACGTCGCTGACCGCCTCCTGGCGCTGCTTTTTTTAGCATGTCAACTATTTCAATTGTCATTGTTTCCTAGCCATACTCAACTACAAATTGACCTTTGCAAATTTTATTATTGCTTAATGACCCGTTGACATGACTGGCATTGAGCTTAGTCATTCTATGGCTCATGATTGATTTGGTTGTACTGTACTTGAGGCTCAATTACTCGTGACATACTTTGGTTAGTTCAAATATATAGACAACAATGATACTCCAATGACAAATGAGGAGAAGGGTATGCCATTATGAATTACTGATACAACAATAAAATCCACCACTGCGCCAACTCCAGCCCTTGGGAAGTGTGGGTAACAGAGCTATGATGCAATATATGATAAATCATATAGAACAGGCCCCGAAACTGAACGCCAGGAACAGCAATACTCTCCATCTATTTGGGAGGGTACTTGTTCTGAAGAAACCACCTGATAGATTTAAGCATTAGCAAAAGGGCTTAAAGGTTGACATTGAGCACACCAACTTACTTGCTGACGAAATAATCAACTGCACCAAATGCCCCAACAGCACCGGACCAAAGCCCAATCAGCTCCCAGGAGAGTTTGCCTTCAGCATGTTTCCGGTATGCACCGAACCCCAGCCCTGCGCCTACCAAGCTCAGAAGCACAGCATTGCCGATATAGACCGGATTATCCGAGTTGCGGCATACGCCAGAAGCCTTAGCCTTGGCCCTGGCCTTGGCTTTAGCTTTCTGTTCTTCCCTCGCTTTCTTGTTTCCCTCAGACTCTTCCCTTTCTACCCGCTCAGCTTGAGTGGTGGTCTTGATGTCTTGATCCAGGAAATTTGACTCCACGACGGTGACGTGTTGTGAATCTACATCGACTAACGAGGCGGTGCTCTCGGATTCATCCTTATAGACCCCACCAACGCTTGGGGCACGGCTTTATTTCAATTAGTCAGAGGGACATTCAGGTGCATAACTAGCTTTGTAGACAGGCCATGTGTCGACTTACGCCTAACTGGAGAGTTAGTCCTGACACCAACAAGTGCAAGTTTATTGGAGGTAAAGAAGGTAGGGAACGGGATGTCACATACCTCTTCTGCAGATTGTTCTGGGCCCTTAGCGGCTACTTCGGCGTAGGACATGTTCGGAGTGCCACGTAGATAGAAGATTGGAAGGTTATGTAATTATGGTCTGCGACAGAGTTAGTTCGGCGGAAGCATGGCTAGAAGACTGTAACACGAAATCTATCATGGTTGGTAGAGGACACAATATTGGCCTACCTGAAAAAGTTAGAGGAAAGTGATACTGATCGAAGGGAGAATTGAGAATGGCACTTTAAAGACACTGTCAGATGGAAATGAAGTAAAGTTTGAGAAAAGACGCATGCATGGATTTATATGAATGCCAGGGCGCAGGAGCAGCCGTGAAAGAATGACATCACGTCACTGATCAGCCGGTGGAGTTGGAGCACTGCCAAGACCCGCCATGGTCACATTCGACTGTAAAGAAAAAGGCTTGGCCCTCGTCGAGAATTGAGTCGAAAGGAATTAAATTAATTTGGAACATGGTTAGCGGCTTACGATTAGTACTGGGCTTAGCGAATTGTCTTCAATCAGTCGCCTCTGCTGTCGACAACAGCCTAACTACGGATTTGACCCGGGAATAGAATTCTCAAGGGAACATAGGAAATGGATTTAGATCTGATGCACTGTACTTGACAGACCAATTACGGTCAAAAAACACTAGAATGATTTTTAATACATATTAAAACAAATGCTAAAAGGAACTCCGGTCGTAGATAGGTAATACATCTGGCATTTTGGAATCCCAAACAGACCAGATCGACCTTAGAGCAGCAGCTCCAAGGGGTTCTCAACAACCTTCTTCAGCTCCTTAATCCATTCAGCACCAACAGCACCGTCGACCACCTTGTGGTCGAAGCTACCAGTCACAATGATCTGGTCGTCCCACTCAACCTCGGTACCGTTCTCGGTCTCGACAGGGATGGCAACCTTGCGGGTGGTTCCGACAGCCAGGATACCAGCCTGAGGGGGGTTGATAACGGCAGTGAACCGCTCAACGGCAGGGTTCATTCCCATGTTGCTGATGGTGAAAGTGCCACCCTGGTATTCCTCCGGCTTAAGCTTGTTGTCGCGAGCGCGCTTGCCAAGGTCCTTGATAGAGTTAGAGATGCTGGAGAGGCCGAGACCCTGGACGTTCTTCACAACAGGAGTGATCAGTCCAGCAGGGGTGGCAACGGCAACACTGATGTCGGCAGTCTTGTGCTGGCGGATGACAACCTGACCGTTCTCCTCGTGCCAGCTGGAGTTGACAGCAGGTACCTTCTGAAGAGCAGCAGCACAAGCCTTGACAAGGAAGTCATTGACGGAAAGCTTGTACTTGCCATCGGCGGAGGCGTTAAGGGCCTGGCGGAGCTTCTGAAGCTTGGTGACAGACAGAGTAGTCGAGACGAAGAAGTGGGGGTTCTCTCTAGTAGATTGCTGAAGGCGGTTGGCAATAGTCTTGCGCATGGAGGTAAGAGGGATATCCTCATAGGTAGGGCCAGCAGCGGCAGAAACGCTGGGCTTGTACTTCTCAACATCCTCCTTGGTGATCTGACCGCCTCTGCCAGTACCCTTAAGGGCCTTGATTGGCACACCTTTCTCCAGAGCAAGAGCCTTAGCAGCGGGGCTGATGGTAGGCTCGCGGTCAAGACTGGGCTGAAGCTTCTCACCCGATGTCTCGGGCTCCTGAGCAGCAGGCTCGGGGGCAGCTGTAGAAGCGGGAGCAGCATCAGCAGCACCCTTGGACTCTTCCTTGCTCTCCTGAGCTGGGGCAGCACCCTTGTCACCACCGGCATCCTCAGCGGTGAACGACTCGAATGACGAAACATCAGTGCCCTCTTCAACGAGGACGGCGATAGGCTGTTGACGCGCAATTAGTAAATGCAATACGGGGATACAATGAAAATTTGCATCGCAGCACATACGGAACCGACAGCAACCTCCTTCTCACCAGTTTCCTTCAGAACCTTAGCCAAGACACCTTCTTCTTGGAACTCAAAGTCCATCTGTGCCTTATCGGTCTCAATCTCGACCAAAACATCTCCGGGCTGCAGGGCATCGCCGGGCTTCTTTTGCCAGGCACCGATGTTTCCAGCAAGCATTGTTGGCGACAAAGCAGGCATGCTGATGATAGTGTGAGGGGGGAAGGCTGCAACTCGACATGTTAGAATTCGAGGACTGCACTATGAGATAGTAGGGATAAAATCTGGACGGGCGTACACTTGGAGGCATAGTAGCGGGAAAGGGCAGCGAAGGCGGGCAATTGGGGTCTGAAAATAGGGATAACAACGTCAGCCTTTTTGAATATGAAATTTGAGAGTTAGAGCGCAGGCTATAACATACTGAACAGCATCCTTGAATCTGTGCATAACCTGCGGCCTCCTCAGGGAGGAGGCGCCTTTGATGAGCATGGCGCTGGGAGTGCGCATCCGGACAGCACTGGCGACCATGGTGCCTGAATGCTGTGAGTATGATACGATGAAAGGGCCCGGGATGCGACAAAGAGAGGAGAGAGGGTGGAAGGGCGGGCGAAAGGTATATCTGGCAGGTGGAAGGGCCCGGTATCAAAGAGTTGAGAAGTGCAGCTCTAGGAACTTTTCTGTTGAGCTTCCCGGTGAGAGATCGGAATAGTGTCGCCGGGTGCCGCCGGTGTCCTGCTTAGGTAAGTTGTAAGCAGGTCTCCGTCGCGTACCTGGCACGAATCGGCGTCCGTAGATTATCCCCGTCCGCCGGAGAAGACACGCATCAGTTCCACTAGCGGGCTAGTAACTTAGTATGGAGTGCTACTCTCCTCACTGCTTCTAGTACTGAATTTACTTGTCCATGTGGACCCCTCATATGCCTTATTTGGATTGCTCCGGACGGAGTCTCGCATAAATGGCGGAAGTTGAGAATGGCTCTGCCGATGAGCCAACCCAAACACCTCCGGCTCTGTCGCAGGCAGACAACAAAGAGCATGGGGTAGATGTTTCCACGCACTCCGAAACCCCCGATGCTGTCCAAGAGGACAAGCCCACGCTCCCCGAGGAGATGGAATGCCTAAAAATCGATGTGGATGATTCACAAGGTCACAAGCAAGTACAAAGCGAATTGGACCCTACTGAACCTACTGAGCCTGTAGAAACACCTTCAGCCCCCGCGAAGGACGCTGTCGAGCCCCCAGCATCCGAACAGTCGGAAGCGAAGGATGAAAACGCAGACAACACACAAGACGGTGGACAGGATGTTAGTCTCGAACAGAGCTCTCCCGACGAGAACCCAGATATAGAATCTGTACCGCCTCAAGATGTACCTGCCCCGGACTCTCGCGTGCGCTCAGATTCGAGATCAACGACTGCTACATTTGCAACACACCGTTCAGTTCCCGTTAGCTCCACTGTCTTCATTGTAACAGCGCTTGACACCATTGGCGCATCCCGAGAAGCCCGGAGAACCAAAGAATTAGAGGACGCCGTGAAGAGTGCGATTGCGAATGTAAAGCAATCGGATGGCCAACCCATAGATCCGGAAGTTATCTTTCGCCCTTTACTTCTTGCAACCAAGACTCTTAGTGTCCCTCTGCAAGTAACAGCACTCGATTGCATAGGGAAACTTATCACCTATTCATACTTCGCTTTCCCTAGTGCTCAGGACGGCAATGTCTCCCAAACCGAACCCACGCAAGAGTATCCACCGCTGATTGAACGAGCTATCGATGCGATCTGCGACTGTTTCGAAAACGAAGCTACGCCCATCGAGGTCCAACAACAAATACTAAAATCACTCCTTGCGGCAGTTCTGAATGACAAGATTGTGGTTCACGGAGCTGGCCTCCTTAAAGCTGTACGCCAGATATACAATATTTTTATCTATTCTAAGTCCAGTCAAAACCAGCAGATCGCCCAGGGATCGTTGACTCAGATGGTCAGCACAGTTTTTGATCGTGTTCGTGTGAGGCTTGAATTGAAAGAACTACATATGCGCGATGGCGAAAAGGCACAGGGGTCCTCTTCTGACACTGTAACCCTGGATCCTACGGAAACCCCTCAAACCAATGATGAAGACCAAGCGTCTGACGTCGCCTCTGCTACCGTCCCGGATCAACCCGTTGCTAAGGAGCCTACCGAGAAGTTGACATTGCAAAGTTTTGAGTCGAACAAAGACATTACATCTTTGAATGATAATGCTCCAACGACAGTTACGCGCGCCAAGGCCCGCCAGACCCCAGTGAGGTCCTTATCGATTTCAGGGGAGGAGAGAGAAGACGGTGAAGGCTTAGATGATGATGAAGACGAAGTATATGTTAAAGATGCTTTTCTGGTTTTCCGAGCTCTATGCAAGCTGAGTCACAAGATTCTTAGCCACGAACAGCAGCAGGATTTGAAGTCTCAAAACATGAGATCAAAACTGTTGTCTCTGCACCACATTCACTATCTAATCAACACTCACATTGCCGTTTTCACGTCCCCTCTATTGACGATCAAGCAAAGCTCCAACAGCTCGGATGCTATGACTCTTCTGCAAGCTGTTCGGCCTCACCTTTGCCTAAGTCTTAGCCGAAACGGCTCCAGCTCGGTGCCCAGAGTTTTCGAGGTGTGCTGTGAAATTTTCTGGCTTATGCTCAAGCATATGAGAGTGATGATGAAAAAAGAACTTGAAGTGTTCTTGAAAGAGATTTATTTAGCTATACTTGAGAAGCGAAATGCGCCCGCTTTCCAGAAGCAGTATTTTATGGAAATTCTGGAAAGATTGGCAGACGACCCGCGTGCGTTAGTTGAGATATATCTCAATTACGACTGCGACAGGACCGCACTGGAGAATATCTTCCAAAACATCATCGAGCAGCTTTCTCGCTATGCCAGCGTACCAGTCTCTATTACCGCAGCCCAGCAGCATCAATTCCAGGAGCACCATGTCAAGATCTCTCGTTTAGGAATTGAGTGGCACCAACGCGGTACTTTACCTCCGACTCTCACTACCGCGAATGTAGCCAACATTCAACAGGCTAATCTGCAGGGTGTCCCTTCTGAGTATACGCTCAAACACCAATCAGTCGAATCTCTAGTTGAGATACTGCAATCATTAGACAATTGGGCCTCTCAGCGTATGGTAGATCAGACTGTCACTAATATATCGTCTCAGAAATCCATTGACAATTCGAGAGAGTCATTGGATACAAATGCCGGTGCATTCCTTTCATCCCCAAGGGTCGATGTTGCCGAGGGTGGAACCGGTCGGTCAACACCTGTGGCAGAAGATGATCCAAGCCAGATGGAGAAAGTCAAGCAAAGAAAGATTGCGCTCATGAATGCCGTCCAGCAGTTCAATTTTAAACCTAAGCGTGGCATCAAACTATTCATACAGGAAGGTTTCATCAAGTCCGATCCTGCCGAGATTGCGTCCTTGTTATTCCGTAATGACCGGCTAGACAAGGCTATGGTAGGAGAATACCTTGGTGAAGGTGACGCCGAGAACATTGCTATCATGCATGCGTTTGTTGACATGATGGATTTCGCAAAGCGGCGATTCGTTGATGCTCTTCGTGGCTTCCTGCAACATTTCCGTCTGCCTGGAGAGGCACAGAAGATTGATCGTTTCATGCTCAAGTTTGCAGAGCGCTACACAACCCAAAATCCAAATGCTTTCGCAAATGCTGACACGGCTTACGTTCTTGCGTACTCCGTCATCTTGCTTAACACAGACCTGCACAGCAGCAAGATGAAGGGTCGTCGTATGACGAAAGAGGAGTTCATAAAAAACAACAGGGGTATCAACGATAATCAGGACTTACCTGAGGAATATCTTACGTCTATTTACGACGAGATTGCAGGCAATGAAATCGTTCTTGATACAGAAAGAGAACACGCCGCAAACGTTGGAATGCCCACGGGCACACCTGGAGGGTTGGCATCAAGGGCTGGACAAGTCTTTGCCACAGTAGGGAGGGACATCCAAGGCGAAAAGTACGCTCAAGCCTCTGAAGAGATGGCTAACAAGACCGAGCAACTTTATCGAAGCTTGATTCGGGCGCAACGAAAAACGGCAGTCAGGGAGGCTCTCTCGAGGTTTATTCCTGCTACCTCTGTCCGACACGTTGGTTCTATGTTCAATGTCACTTGGATGTCTTTCCTTTCCGGCCTGTCTGCCCCAATGCAGGACACCCAGAACCTTGAAATGATTAAACTGTGCATGGAAGGAATGAAGTTAGCTATCCGAGTTAGCTGTTCGTTCGACTTGGAGACTCCCAGAGTTGCATTTGTGACGGCTCTGGCTAAGTTCACGAACTTGGGCAACGTTAGAGAAATGGTGGCGAAGAATGTCGAGGCTTTGAAAGCTTTGCTTGATGTAGCACTTACAGAAGGGAACTACCTCAAAAGCTCTTGGAGAGAGATTCTCACATGCGTTAGCCAGCTGGATCGGCTCCAACTTCTCACTGACGGCGTTGATGAAGGATCATTACCTGATGTTTCGCGGGCGCGTATCGTGCCTCAAGCATCATCAGATGGTTCCCGCAAATCCTTCCAATCATCAAGACGGCCACGCCCTCGATCAATCAATGGTCCTACAGCCTTCCGCACCGAAGCTGCAATGGAAAGCCGGTCTGCTGAGATGATTAGGGGTGTAGATCGAATCTTCACGAATACTGCCAATCTCTCTCATGAAGCCATCATTGACTTCATCCGGGCACTGAGTGACGTAAGTTGGCAAGAGATCCAATCTTCCGGACAAACCGACTCTCCACGTACCTACAGTTTGCAAAAGCTCGTTGAGATTAGTTACTATAACATGACGAGAGTTAGGATAGAATGGTCCAAAATTTGGGAAGTCCTTGGACAGCATTTCAACCTTGTTGGATGTCACTCTAATACAACGGTGGTCTTTTTTGCGCTGGACTCGCTTCGTCAGCTGTCGATGCGCTTTATGGAGATCGAAGAGCTTCCAGGGTTCAAGTTTCAAAAAGATTTCCTCAAGCCATTTGAGCATGTCATGGCTAATAGCAACGCGGTAACCGTGAAAGATATGATTCTGCGATGTCTTATCCAGATGATTCAGGCCCGCGGAGATAACATTCGCTCTGGTTGGAAAACGATGTTTGGCGTCTTTACAGTCGCTGCTCGCGAGCCCTACGGTAAGCGGTGGTGCCCCCGGGTTGCTATTTGGAATTCGCTAATTTGATTATAGAGGGCATTGTGAATATGGCTTTCGAACATGTTACCCAGATCTATAACACACGGTTTGGCGTTGTGATCACACAGGGTGCTTTCCCCGATCTGGTCGTATGTTTGACAGAGTTTTCTAAGAACTCGAAGTTCCAGAAGAAGTCGTTACAGGCTATCGAAACTTTGAAGTCAACTGTCTCAAAAATGCTCAGAACGCCTGAATGTCCTCTTTCGCATCGTGGCTCATCGGCTGAAGAATTCCATCATGATGAAAATACGAACCTTGCCAAGCAACTTAGCCGCCAATCTAAGGAGGAACAGTTCTGGTACCCTATCCTAATTGCGTTCCAAGACGTGTTAATGACTGGTGACGACCTTGAAGTTCGCTCACGGTAAGCTCCCTTTGCCCTTGGCATGCGAGCATTTGACTAACACAAGATTTAGAGCTTTGACATACCTTTTCGAAACGCTGATCAGATACGGTGGTGATTACCCTCAAGAGTTCTGGGATGTTCTCTGGAGACAGCTGCTTTATCCTATCTTCGTCGTATTGCAGTCCAAATCGGAGATGTCTAAAGTGCCCAACCATGAAGAGCTATCTGTGTGGCTATCCACTACGATGATTCAAGCATTAAGAAACATGATCACCCTTTTCACGCATTACTTCGACGCGTTAGAATACATGCTGGGACGCATACTGGAGCTCCTTACACTATGCATTTGTCAAGAGAACGACACTATCGCGCGAATTGGCAGCAACTGTTTACAACAGTTGATCTTGCAGAATGTTATGAAGTTCAAACAGGAGCACTGGGAGAAGGTGGTTGGTGCTTTCGTGGAGCTTTTCAGCAAGACCACTGCCTACGAGTTGTTCACCGCTGCTGCTGCCATCTCTACAAAGTCTTCCGAATCGCACAAATCTACTAACGGGGAAGTCGCAAGCAATGAAGGAGATACACACGAGACTGCCGAAACATCCTCAGCACGGGAAGGTCTTACCGATTCTTCGAAGACTAACGGACTGCAAAATGTGGCACATGAGCATGAGGAAGGGGACATGCCTACCGCTGCCAACTCTGAGCTGGAGGACTATAGACCTCAGGCCGAGGTACAGCAACAGCCAGCTGCGGTCACTGTTGCTCGTCGTCGGTACTTCAACCGCATCATAACGAACTGTGTCCTTCAGTTGCTCATGATCGAAACTGTTCATGAACTCTTCTCCAACGACAAGGTTTATGCGCAGATTCCGAGCCACGAGCTTCTTCGATTAATGGGGCTCCTGAAGAAGAGTTACCAGTTTGCGAAGAAATTCAACGAGGACAAAGAACTCCGCATGCAGCTTTGGCGACAAGGATTCATGAAGCAGCCGCCGAACCTCCTCAAGCAGGAAAGTGGAAGTGCTGCAACCTACGTCCACATCCTTTTCCGTATGTACCATGATGAGAGGGAGGAGAGGAGGAATAGCCGTGCAGAAACAGAGGCTGCACTCATTCCGTAAGTGTCTGGTTACAACTCAAGCGTTAATTCTCGACTAACCAATCTTCTATAGACTCTGTGCCGATATAATTCGCAGTTTTGTCCTTCTTGACGAAGATTCACAACATCGAAATGTGCTCGCCTGGCGTCCTGTAGTGGTAGACGTGCTGGAAGGGTATACGAACTTCCCTTCTGAAGGCTTTGACAAGCACATCCAAACCTTCTACCCGCTATCTGTTGATCTCCTCGGTCGCGACTTGAACCCTGAAATACGCATTGCGCTTCAATCATTACTTCGCAGAATTGGTGAAGCAAAATTGGGAATCCCTGCTTCGCAAGCACCTGTTAGCCCGAGAACCTCCGTCTCCCATCGTAAAGACAGCACCGGGCGTTGATTGCTTCTCTCATTTCCCTTATCTTTTTTATTATTCATTTATTTTCCCCCGTGTTTTGGATATCCCGCCTACCTGATTGCTTGTCTTTCACTGGATGGCGACTGTTGTAGACTTACTTTTCTGTGCTTAACCTTTCTATGTGAGCCGGATTTTATATATGTATGTACCTATACGAACCGGGTCTCTCCTAATGACCGTAACTTTCCCTAACCGGAGGGCGCCGAAAACCGTCCTCAGTAGGTAGTTTGTATTCCCGAGGTCGCACAGCGAGTGAAGCCTCCTTCGAAACACTCACAGTAGAAAACGGGTTGCAAAATACTGAGCTCCATTCTTCTTCCCTATCCCAGTCCACCGCTATCTCACTATATGACTTCGGTGCCAACGTCAACTTCATGAGTTGTACATTTGTCCATAATGTTTGGCATGGCGCTGGGCATGGGAGTTCGCCCAACAGCGGGGCCCAAAAGACCGGCCGGTCTTTTCATTGAGTCATAAAACTACATACGTTGAAATTGGGAAGGCTGCACTCTCGTTAATCTCCGACGCTACTCGGGTGAAGATAATGTAGCTCATCTAGTTTTCCTTACTATTGAGGATTATCTGGAGAGGATCCGTGACCGAGAGCGCTAATAACAATTGAATTTATTTTGCATCCTCTTACCTGCCCTCAAGCTTCCTCTTCACCATGCCACAGAAGCTCTCGAACAAAACCGAATCTGTACCCTTGAGCCATCTTATCAGTACTCGAATGCCTTTCTCCTCGATGCCTTCTTTCCTCAGATGCACTTTGAATCCCAATGCTGCTCTACTGCCATCTACATCTATACTTTGCATTGCACCAGCCGAACCTTTCAACTTCCTACGCGCCTGGCGCGACCACACATTTTCCAGGGCGAACCCAACGCCCACGGCTAAGTTATTGCGCCAGAGCCATTGGAGAGGAAGAGAAGCGAGCTCCTTATCAAGTTTTTGACTTGCATGGTCGATAGAGCCGTGGGGAATATTGAAGACGTATTCCGACGGGAATGGGAGAAGGTGTTTTGGAAAAGTCGTGATTGATCTCGCCACGTCCTGTCTCTATCAGTACCATACGGAATACATGTGTGAATGAGCGAGACATACCACAGAAGGGCGAAGATCACCCCACGACCATGCTATCGCCCATCTCCTAGTCTTAGAGCCCTGTACAAACTCCGTGACCGCATAGTTGTGATTGCCATATCCAATGAGTTTCTCGACCAGTATAGAGACACTACTCAGTTTTCCCAGCATTGACGTATACCATAGGACTTTCTGGCGGAGCTCGAGGCTTTCTTCGATCATGCGCGACACGAATGCAACTTCCCCTCCTTGGGTAACCATTTCTACTTCTGCACCGGTGCACGCCTGTATCTAGTGTAAGTGCATGATCTAAGCGTTGGGTTATGTGGCTTACAGAAAATGGTGGCCGTTCTTTTGCCTGCGCTGAGGACACTAGCTCCTCACGCGATGTATAGAATGGAGGGTTGCACATTGTGAAATCAAGGCTTTAATCACATTAGGAACAGAAGTACATAACTTATCTGCAGATCTACATACCCTTCGACTTTGAGCTTATTCAGGGGAATGAGAGCACCACTGGGATCAGTCTTGGCAATGCGAATTCGAGACTCTAACTTATTCCCAGACACGGCCTCTCGAGACGTTCGTATATTATCATCATCGATGTCTAACGTATCCGTTAGTGTTATGTTATTCATCTTTCATGCAGTCAATGTTACCTGTTGCGATAAAATTCCATTGTGGCCTAACAGAACAGCCAAGAAGCGGGTATATGCTGCAGCATCCTGTTCCTCTGTGGAAGTTAGATCGATTCTACCCAGCTTGATAATGGAGTGAAGCAGTACATGTCAAGGCCGACAACCTTTCTATCAGGGTCGTAGTCATCACGGTATTCCTTTCCAGTAGTGTCCAAGAGGCTTTGCAACCATAGAATATAATTTAACCTGACATTATTAGGAATGGAAATTCATACTTGGGGCCATGGCGCACCTGTTTGGAACCTGCAACTGCTGTCAGTTCCAATGTGTAGAAATAGATGTAGAAGTACACTAGCTGGTACATACCGGTGGGCATAACCTATTTTCCGGAATGTGAACATTAAGACCAAAGTCTCGTTGCAAGAGACTTTTGCTTAATTGACTATTGAAAGTTAATCGAAAAACCAAACCCCACCGATTGTAGATCTTACCGGACAGCATCCGGATCACTGAAATCCAATTGACTATTTGGTTTCAGACTGTGACATCTCAGTATGGTCGCCTAGGAACGTGAAACCTCCAAACTTCTGGTTCAATAAAGCTAGACTTACTACTTCGCGAACTCAGGTGATTGCAGTGCAAGGGTAGCGAAGTCGACGTCATCCTTGTAGATGTTATTGCGAATTGCCCTCATGGTGCTACATGGAAACTGGTCAGTATATCATTGTTGCGAGCTTTACTACATATTATAGGACTCAGGCATAAATGATTCTATAACCATTGGGAACGTACCCACTAACTTTGAATGATTCTGTTCAGCGAGGGTGGGGCGTACCGGCGATGTTCGAGACACCAAGGAGCGGCTCGCTTATCGAATACGTCCAGGAATTGTAATTGCGAGGTTCCGCAACTTCCGTAGGACACTATTTTAGTGTGTGGATTCGCGGAGGGACACATCAGGTGACGAGATCGCAAGCTCAAGAATTTAATTTGGTAAGGCTAAAAGCCAAACAATGTGATGTCATTGGAGGCTCGGCGCATACGTACCCCTCAATCATTGTTCATTGGAACAGAGCCCACTTTTTCAGGAACACTTGGCTGCCTGGCTGCACTACAACTCCCCACGTTGGGTCTTTCTTTCTTTTTCTTTTTTCCCAATTTAATTCCCCAAGGGCGTTGTTGTAGAGTGTCGCAATGGACAAGTTCAAGGAAAGGATCCAGTCGTTGGAGGACTCATTGAAAGGTCAATCCTATCCACCAATTTGCTACGAACGAACTGACTAGAGGGTCCGATAGATACCAACATTGTAGAGGAGGCACACCACTTCAAGCATAAGGTTGGCAAATTCTTCAACATTGTCAACCCGAATCACCGTCATGACGAAGCGCACGAACAAGAAACCGACAAAAAAAGAACAGCAATTGCCGAATCCCATCGCTTCAAATCCTTCGCTCCGATTCGGGAAGGCAACAAGGTGAAGTGGTATGTTGACGCGCTAGACTATCTTTGGGCTGTTTCCATCGCTCTCGAAAATGCGAAGGAGGTCATCTACATCGAAGACTGGTGGCTTTCCCCAGAGTTATTTCTACGCAGACCGGCGTATCAGACACTGGAATGGCGACTGGACCAGGTGCTCAAGCGCCGTGCGGAAGCGGGAGTGAAGATCTACGTGATTGTATACAAGGAGGTCAGTCTTTTTCAATTACGTTGAAAAACGTCCAGTCACTTATAAAGTCAGGTCAACCAAGCACTGACCTGCAACTCGGCCCATACGAAACACGCGTTGCGCAATCTCTGCCCAGAAGGTACTCCTGGCCATGGAAACATCAAGATCCTGCGGCATCCAGATCACAACATCTTTGAGAATGCAGCTGACATGACATTGTACTGGGTGAGCTAATGCATCTAAACATGTTTAACGGCCGAGAAACTGATGATGATAAGGCCCATCACGAGAAGTTTATTGTTATTGACTATGCCCTGGCATTCATTGGAGGCATCGATTTGTGCTTTGGAAGATGGGATGCTAACCAGCATCCTCTGGCTGACGTTCATCCATCGAATATGAAGGACGAGGTCTTTCCAGGACAGGATTTTAACAACAATCGCATCATGGATTTTCAGAGTGTTGCACAATGGCAAGCGAACGAACTCAGTAAGGTGGAATATGGCCGAATGCCCTGGCATGACGTGGCCATGGGTCTTGTGGGTGACTGTGTCTATGATATTGCCGAGCACTTTGTCCTACGTTGGAACTTCATCAAGCGTGATAAGTACAAGCGTGATAAAAATGTTGATTGGCTGATGCTGGAGGGCCGCCTCGGTGAAGATGAGGACCTGGTCGCTGTGCAGCGGCCTAAGTACCCCTGTGGTGACTACGTTCAGCATCCTTATGCTCCTCTAACCTCGAAGCCCCGTGGAGCCCAAGGCAGTGCGCGGGCACAGATTGTGCGCAGCAGTGCTGACTGGAGTAGCGGTATCCTGACTGAGCATAGTATCCAGAACGCTTATAAGGAGATCATCAGCAACGCTAAGCACTACGTCTACATTGAGAATCAATTTTTCAGTACGTTCAACTTGCTCCTCTTTCTCTATTAAATTTACTGATTCTGTTAGTCACGGCCACTGGAGATCAACAGAAACCTATACTCAATACCATTGGACAGGCCATCGTCGATGCTTGCGTCAGTGCAGCCAGGGAAGGAAGAAAGTTCCGGGTGATCATCGTGATTCCGGCCATTCCTGGATTTGCAGGAGATCTTAGACAGACTGAAGCAACAGGCACCCGGGCGATCATGGATTACCAGTATAAGTCGATCAATCGTGGCGAGCACTCGATCTTCGGCCAACTCAGGCACCACAACATCGATCCTGAACGTGAGTGGTCTACCTCTGTTCCTATTATCACGATTACTAACCGGCGAAGAACACATCTTTGTTTTCAATCTGCGCGCGTATGACCGTATCAACAAAACCCCTGCTCTAGAAGCACTAGAGAAGGAAGCGGGAGTGACATACAATGATATCCAACGTGGAATTGCGGAGTCCATCATGAGTGACAGTGTTCATCCTTCCATTGGTAAAGAGGGAGATAAAGGCGAAGTTGGCTATGAAGACGCACAGAAAGAAAGAGAAGAGCGGCTTGCAAAGTTGGAGCGATATGAGGAGCAGGCCGAGCGTCACAGATCCGAATACAAACCCTCCAGCAAGGATACGGTTGCCCACACGACTATGCTAAACGGTGGCAGGATGTCTGATGAGCCCTGGGAGGGTGAAGCGGAAGATGAAAGGGAAAACTTTGTCCAGGAGGAACTTTATGTCCATGGAAAGGTGTGCATTGTAGATGACAGAATTGCTATTTGCGGCAGTGCCAACATCAACGATCGGGTAGGTTTCTTCTGATTTAAAGTTACCGAGACATAGCTAACCCTTCCAGTCGCAACTTGGATATCACGACAGCGAACTGGCTATCGTTGTGGAGGATCAGGACTTCATTGACAGCATGATGGATGGCAAGCCGTATAAGGCCGGTCGCCTAGCCGCTACACTCCGGCGGCAGCTCTGGAGGGAACACCTTGGGCTACTCCCAGCACAGGATTATGACGCTTCGCAAAGCCCCAATGCGCAGCCACCAAATGTTTGCATGAACCAGATACTTGAGGGACCTGAGAACAGTTTTGTTATGGATCCTATGAGTGACCCGCTCTGGGAGATGTGGACCGGACGGGCCACTACCAACACCGAACTGTATCGACAGCTCTTCCGCGCCGATCCGGACGACAACATCAAGAATTTCGAGCAATATGACAAATTCAGAAACGGTGTCAACGAGAAGCAGGGACACTTGCATGACCCGTTTGTGCCTATCAAGGAAGTTCGGGAGAAGTTGGACAAGATCAAGGGTCATTTAGTTTGGATGCCTCTTCGGTTCTTGGAAGACGCTAATATGGCCGAGCCCGGGCTGCAGGTTAACCAGATCACCGAGGTAAGCGATCGATCGATATAAACGAGAGATTTACTAATGGGGAACAGAGTATCTATACCTGATTTCTCTTGTTTGGAAATTACTTTCCGGGTTTATTTGATGATGGTAATCTCTCCCAAAGTCAATGCACACGGGTCCAGCGTTGGCACTAATCGTAGCAAAAGCTACATATTGGCATAGAAAGTTCCGCTTCCCTTTTCGCATTATCCTTGACGAAACTAAGGCGATTTTGATATCTTGAAATATGTGTAAGAAGCGCGATTCATAAGTGATTTACCGTGCTTCGCAAGAAGATTTTCACGATGCACAACACAAGTGGTCAGGCTATAGCTATGACATGATTGAATTCGGTAAACTATGATCTTCCTCGAATCTTCCAAATTCTAGAACAGTCTTCGAAGCCCGGCCGAGTATACCGCTCGTTAGTATCGTATGATCAGCATATAAGAGCTCAGGCCGATCTCAAGCCTTCTACGGAGTACATAATACATATACCGTAGTATTTCATATACATCTCAAAGCACATATAACTCATCTCTCAACCAACACCCTAGACCTATTATAGGCAAAACCCCAGAAATAAACTTTCCCAATATAAATCCCAACACTAAGCCAGTATCGACGATCACCCCAGACGGCCACTCCGATCCAAACCTTCAGGACCCATTAAAAATAAAAGCCAAAAATAAGAATAACTAAATAAAATAAAAGGAAGAGAAAAAGAAAGCACCCTCGCAACAACAGCTAGTCCCATGACCATCAACTCCCCCTAACTCCCACTCATCCAACAAAGGAGCTCTTTCCCGGCAGGATGCAAACTGAAACTCCCTGCGTCGCTCAGTCCAACAAAAACCACCGGGAAGACCTTGCCTTCCCCATGCACACAAGCACACAAAGGTCCACGCACGCTAGGTTAACGACCTCACATCCACCGGTCCAACTGGACCCCTTTGTAACAATGCTTAGCCTAAACCATGTCTACCTCATTCTCCTTTTCGGGGAAAGAACATACTTTTATTTTACCAACAAGTTAACAGCTAACCAACTTTGCATCAAAAGAAAGAAAACAAAAGAAAAAGAAACCAACCCATCAAAGAAAGAATTCCCAAACCCAGTTTTGATCCGGGTGAATGAGAAATGGGAACCTATGGAAAAGAAAAAGAAAAGGATAACAAAAATAAAAATAAAAACCGTTACAAATTGTGCATTAAAGCCATCTTAGTTCACCCAATAACCCCCGTTAGGATATTTGTTTATTTAGATAAGGGAGGCCTGAGCGAACGGAAAAGCGTTCCCGCCGCATAACGAACGCCTCTCGAATTGAGTTTATAGGTGTTCCTTTTTCCCCCTGTATCCATAATATTTCTTTTTTTCTACTCTTTCTTCCTAGCCAAAGTCAAACCAGAGAGGTTCGTTGGAGCTACTTTGTCCCGGAGGTTGCAGTTTTACTTCAGTGGTACTCTCTCTTTCCCCCAAACCCGTCGTACTAGGTCGTACAATGGAATCGGAAGTTTCCTGGTATGGTATGATAGGAGTAGTGGTGACTTCATTACCCGCTAGAAAGTGGAGAATGGCGTGGTCCTGTTATATATCCTTGGGGGGGATATAATAGCCTCCTACTATTTATGAGAGGTGTTACAGCTTACCTTCACGTGTGACGTTGGAGGATGAGACGCGGGATGGCCATGTAACTAACTGATTAGCTACTAACGCTTATATTCCAGGAATAGGGTGGGCATTAAAGAGGTAAATTAAGTAGTAGATTGGATTTTTGCGTTGCCGCATTGGGTTTCTATCTTCTAGATGCATTCTTAAGAGGCACCAAAAACAAGTAAAGAGGAAACATAATAACACAAACACGGTCGTAGGTGATTAGGGTATGTCGAAGCCGAAAATGCCCGTGGCCAACTTTTTCCTGGGAGATTGCCTTTTGGTTTTGTCCCAGAACCTTGACTCCAGGCCCATGCTTGCTGAAGAAAACCAGCTTCATCAAGGGATGCGTATCAGAGAGGAGAGAAAGAGAAGATGAGAGAGGGGAAAGGATTCGGGGCCGCTCGCTCGAGCCTTGATCGGTCACCCTTTTTTTCTTGGCGGATCGACGATCAGACATTCAATCTGACTCCAGGAACCACGCTGATTGGTTGCCTTTCACCCGGGAGAAGGATCCGTCGAGGTTAATTCGTGCTCTGGATCGAAACCAAGAATGTGGGAATGCAGGCTTCTGAGACAGCGAGAGGGAAAGAAGGAAGAAAATTAAGGACATAAAAGGGAGAACAAAAGTTAATTCGTGAGGCGAATGGGAGGGGAGTTGCCGCCTGCAGCTGTCACGCAGGGATTTTGCTGCAACGAGAACGTTTCTTTAAGGATCTGAATCTAAGAAGGGGTCAGCTGTCGATCCTCAACCTCTCGTTACACAAGGAAAGCAGGATTCGCTCCCTCGCTTTGTAGTACTACTTACCGAAGTATACCAGACCCGATGGCGAACAGTGTAACCGCTACTCATGCCTTTGCGGTGTGGCATGAGTTACAGCGGCAGTGATTACAGATCTTGCAGCGCCAGATGGCCACAAATGGCCCCGATGTGCAGTCAGAACAACGCCAGGTGAGGATGTTCCCATTGGTGGCCTGCACAATAGCGAAAACATGTCCCGGGCATTGGTTGGCCATGGTGATGCTGTCCGAACATGTTAGTTCAACATGTTTTAAGAAAAAGGCTTGGTCCACGTCAACTTACCGTAGCAGGTCACGTAAGGTTCGAGTCGGGGTCAAGGGAAGGTTTTTTTGGGTTCGGTCACTGAACCTTGGTTCACACGAAGAACAATCGTTGGAACTTGGTTCTAGAAACAAGCGAAGATGGAATTGAAAACAAGTCCTAGGGAGTCTGTTGCGAGGAATGAAGAAGAAGAATAAGGGAGGTCGTATTCACTTGATAGTTAAGAAGTTGCAAGATCAGAGGTGCAGGTAGATTGGAGAGGAATAAGGAGATGCTGTTGTAGAGACGAATTGGCAGAAGCTCCATAGTATATATATAGGCGAGAGCTTTCAATTAGGACTGGGGATGAGTTATCGTCTGCTAAGACGCATTGAACACATTTCTTGCGGAATGACCTTTCTGTACAGAAAACGGTAAGACCTGAAGTCCAGACCGGGCAACTCCAGCTGCATGGAATGACTCTGGAATTGTGATGCAAGTACCCGGTTATTGTCTAAGGAGCATTAGTGGGGTGGAGCAACCTGAGTGTGATAGAGGAGATGTGTAGGAAGGAAAGAGAAGAAAAAGGAAGTAGAACACTGAAGAGAAAAGAGTAACTGTGTGTGAGCTGATGATCGAGTGTAGGAGAGAGGGAAAAAAAAAAAAAGAAAAGAAAAAGAAAAAGAAAAAGAAAAAGAAAAAAAAGAGAGCCACTGATGGGGAAAGCTGGCGAGAACCCAACAATGGAAGACAATAATGGGAAGGAGACCAATCATCATGAACTTAACAGTCGACAGTAAAGTGATATATCGCCAGTGGGCCAGAGAAAGTGGGTATTAGAGGGCGCCCGGGGAGCTGGAAAGTTATGCGATAGTCCGGGAACCCTGGAGCTACTCTTACCATATTCAGGATAGGTCTGGGGCTCACGATGTCGCAGATCTCGAAGATCATCATTCGATGGAGATAGCCGGGATCGGACAAGGGCGAGAGGACTATCGGTACTCTACGCAGTTATATCCAGGGCTACGGATCTGGACCTAAAAGTAAAGCATCGGACACTGGTGATTGGAGGAGTAAGAAGGATTTCCCAGTGCCAGTGCATTGGGAACTTTTGGCGTGCAGATCTTTCCCAAGATCCATACTGGCGGAGTATAATTTCTTTTTGATAGCTTGAATTTAATGTATTTATAGCAAATATTACCTCCATTTTTATTTTATTTTATTTTATTATTTTTCTTTTCTTTTCTTTTTTTTTTTTTTAACTCCATACACCAGCCACTTCCCCTCTCTCTATTTCAATAATTAGTCATGTGTTAGTAGTATATTCTTTTTATTATTATTATTATTATTATTATTATTATTATTGCCAGAGTAACCTAACAAACTCGAAACTTATGTGACAAATAGCTTTCTTCATTTTCTCTCTCACACTTGCTCCCTGTCCCTCTCATGTCTCGAGTTCCATGGCTTGATGTGTTTTAATTTATTTATTATGTTCTTTTTTCCTTTTTTAAAAACTGAGATATCTTTTTCGGCAAGTGATTTTTGACGGATAAGAACTTAGAAGTCAATTCTAAATTTTCTCGCCATTCGTATCCGAAATCTCAATTCCCAATCCCACATCATGGTTGGTCGTATCTGACTTGTTTGGGCTCGACCCCAGTGTCACATTGTCCCATCAGGAAGCTTGTAGAAGAAGGGTCTCCCTTGTTCATGTTAAAGCCACCGTATCACCGAGTTGCACCGGCACCCCTTTACCGAGGCCCCCGGTCTTTTAGCATCCTAGGCTGAAGTTTAAGTGATCCACCATGAATCGGTGAGATGCTGACCATGCAGGGAAACCTTTTAGGTGTTCTGGGGGGGAAGCAATCAGAGACGTCCGGAGTATACATCCCATTCCGGACACGTGATATGCATCCTCAGGTGAGATTCCCATGCAGGTATGGATGTATGTAGTGCATATCGATGTATGTTTGTATGTGAATCACACCTATAGAAGACTACGACTAGCAGAACTAGTCAGTCATTATGAAGTATAGTCGATATGGCTTACGACAAGAAAGGTTATCTCACTTTGGATTATTGCATAATCTGGCGCCAGTTCTTCTCTCGTATTCATTTTCTGTCGAATTTGAATTTTTTTTTTTTTATTTTTTCTTTCTTTTTCTTTTTTCCTTACCTCTCTCTCTGGTTCTTGCGCCGATCTTAGTTAGCTGATCACGACGGACAATTGCAGTGGATCCACTGACCCGCCAACCAGGTTCGTGAGTCGGTGGCTTTCCAGTGGGAATAGAAGTTAACTACCAGCTTAGTGTGGACAAGCCACCAGCGCATAGGATGTGCACCCGGAGACCCGAGAAAGGGGTAGTGGAGGCGGACACTTTACCTCGTTCGTTGGGCGGTGGTAACAATTGGCATCAAACATGTCGTAAAATGTCTCCAGCCAAAAAGCCGGCAGTCAATTAACATCCGGCAGACTGACCTGTCGACCAATTCCAAGAATCGGGAAACAGGGGATTCCTCAGCGCGCAGCCGAAGTTGTAAGACATCCACTAGCTGCGTCCTGCAAGCTAATTCGGCCCTAAATCTAGCCCGGGGTGCTGGTAGTCGTACCACTAAAAAGAGTAGATCGAAATTGTCAGCAAATCATCAGTTCTCGCGACCTGACTTTGGCAGGACAAAAAAGACTAAAAGAAAAATCGGGTCTCGAACCGACAAGAGAAATGCGCACGCGGTGCGCACAGCGTCCCAAGCCCCAGATACCCAGCCTCTTGGACCTGACAGTGTTCCACACCAAAGCGCTAGGGCCATTGATGACATCTCATGGACGACGCTAGATCCCATCAATCCCACTTCAGGCCGAACCGTCGTAGAGACTAACGAGGTACCTAACGCCGGTCGCCGTATTGAGACACATTGGGGTTGTACGTAGACGCTGTTTGGATTCTCACGAGGATGGTCCTTTTCTGAAACGACAGTGGTTATCCTCACTCATGCCCGCTTAGAACCTTCATAGAGGAAGCGAGCTAGTCGTAATCCTTTCCGATCCCGTTGCCCAATTGAGTAACAGTGACATCCTAGTTGGAATTTGAAAGGCGAACCTTTGGTCGACTTCTGCGCTGATCTACCGGATCCTCTTCCCCGCCGTATTCTTGTGTCTCGGTAGGTTACGTTGGTTTGTTAGTGTCTCCCTCCGTCTCCCGCGGAGTTGGTTCCTTTTCGAACAATGACCCACGCGTCCCGCTGGTACTTTTGTGCTGGACAGGTCTCTTTTCTCTAATCTCCCTTTTCACACTAAGGATAGCATGTCGTAATACCCGAAATAATAGTGTCGTGCCTTTATAAATTCTCATGATCTTGTTTGTGGTCACCGATGCCCTAGAAACAACCATTCGGTGCTCCTGTGCTTCTTAGATAGAGTCTTGTTGGGACGCTGTTTCAAACGGACTCCATTACTTCGAGGACACATTTCGTGTCCACATGGCTGTAGCAAGTGAATGACTGGACGTGTCAGACATTCTCTTATGAATCTACATCTAGCAAAGATCAGTATATGACATCGCTTGCAGGCATACCGATCAACCTTGTATTGAATCAGTCGGCTTCTCGTAAATTCAGATTGCGTTCAACCGCTAAGTGTACGGAATATACCGCTACAGCAATCGAGCTGAGGTCTACCGTGCGACGTCACATAAACAGTTCTCTGCCCAAAGTCTAGAACGGCACAGTCCAATGGAGTCAGACTACCTAACCAATCCACTGTCTACTTGACTCCAAGCAACGAAAACTAGTTTGGCTATTACTTGTGCCAATGCTAAACCAAGGATTCCAGAGCCGCGGAGTACAAAAAGTGACGCGAAAATTTACTCAAGTACGCAAAGGCGGGAGACACACAGACTGTGCAGCCAAAGAGAGGGAAGAAAGGACTTGGCAGGTTGGCACAAAATAGATATATTTCCGATGTAGATTTGAAACTACGAAAAATGCAAATACAGAAATGTTCGAGATGTTCTCTTGCACCGGTTCCACTGGCCGAAGCCATGAAATACGAAAATTTCAGAAACTGGTGCCTTCATTCCTCGATAGTCCTGCAGCTAACTACCTCCGTGCCGATTGACACAAGAAGCAGATTGCGAGACAGGACCGATTTTGCTCTCCCAACGCTCCGTTAAGAACAATCTTGTGAGTTTGCAAGATGTTCCTGCAGTACCCAAAGTGGACTGCATCGCTGGTATAGTGAAAAGTATGGTTTGCCGACTATTGGCTTGCCAGTGAGATCAAGGCACGATTAAGTAACAAGACAAAGATAAAGCCACGTCATATGTGGCTATAGGAGGCTGATCTTCCTATTTGAAGTGAGATCTGGAATGCTCGTTTGTGCGACGCTGAGATAAGTATGTTGAATCGACGCCCGGATAGGGCAAAGGTTTTGAAACTCGTTAGAAAGAAACCACCTAAGGTATCATGGGAGATGTACGGCCATGATTGTACGGGATAAAGCAGAAGACTGCCAAGTGAAAGCAAGTAACCGCCATCTGGTATAGAGGATAAGAAATTCATCATTTTTCAAGTCGTTACTCGCTTGAAGTCATCATCAATCAATGCGTCATGTTCTTGTTTTACCGTAGTGGGTACAGTGGCGAGATTTTACCCCCGCCAAAAGCATAGGTTCAGAAAAAGGCGCAGTTGAAGAATACACGTTAGTCGTTCAGATGGAAAAGTGCCGAAACACTTCAGCAAGCGTTAGGATTTCCCAGTACAGCCGTGGATTCAAGAGTCAACTTACCTTTCACCATAATGATGGCGTCTAATGCTCTCTGAGATGAGAGTCGATATATCGATGACGACCAACTTCTTCGACTTCTTAACCATCTGTTCCGAGATAGGGAAAGTGTTGGTCACTACGATGTAGTCAATCGCGTTGCATTCTTCCATTTGCTCAAGGGATTTGTCCCCGAAGAGTCCGTGGGTTGCGATGCAGTAGACCTTCCTAGCGCCACCCTTCTTCACAACAGTTTCTGCAGCAGCAATCCATGATCCGCTTTTGTCAATCATGTCATCGACGATGAACACAGTCCTGTCACGGACGTCGCCCACGAAAGTAATGGTCTTCTCCCGCTCGACAGCTCGCCCAACACTACCTTCTTCATCAGAAGATTCGGCAGCATCAAACGAGCCGCCAAGAGCATGGTCACCGGGTAAAGAAGATGTGTTGGAGACAAACGATTCCATCATTTGATCAGGAACAGAATCATTCTCTGCTACAGTATGCCCGGGGGTAGTGTCTCCCGATGCAGGTGTAGAATCGACTGGGGGATAATCATCATCGACGAGGTGACCCTCTACGAGTCGCCCAGTGATAACGTCGTGTACTCGGACATCTGTACACCCGTGTGCAGCTTCTAACTCTGACGGGCGTCGAGCACCCGTCAGAATGTCCGGAAGCAAGGCATTTGCCGATAACAATGATTCCATGTTATCAGATAGCCTATGCACCTCTTCGGTTTGCGAATCGCCATGATTTCCAGTCTGTACGTGGAGCACAAACGGATCGTCCTCTTTTTGGACGGGCGTGCAGTCTTCATCTATAGAGTCAAAGAAGACCGTGCTGTCTGTCATTGCCATACTCATCTTGGGACGCCGCCTATCGGTAGTGACAATGCCGAAGTTGAGCTTCAGGGTGTCCGCCAATGAAGTAACACGCTTAGTACCCCCGGCATTCTTGCTGACAACGACTGCCTCCTTCCAGCCAGGAACATTCATGCGGATCCAACGAGCGATATAGGGTTCGGCAAACAGGTTGTCCACGGGTTTGCCGAAGAAGCCCTGCATCTGGGATGCCTATATATTTCCTGATGAGAAATATGTCCAGGAAAAGACACCACACTGTCACCAACTGCTTTGTGACTCACATGCAAGTCCAATGTTATCACATGGTCTACTCCAGCAACTGAGAGGAGATTTGCCAGCATGCGGGCGGTGATCGCACCACGGTGGCTCTTCTTTTTAGATTGGCGAGAGTATGGGAAATACCTCGGCTAGGTCAGCATCAATTGTGCGATAGTCAAACTAGGCAGGCAGCATACGGTATGACCGCTAGAATAAGTTGCAGGTTAGCAAGCTAAAATTAAGCAAAGACTAGGTTTTGTTAAAGCATACCTGTGATGGACTTCGCAGAACCTCCTTTGCAGGCAGAGATCATGATCAAGAGTTCCATGACACTGTCATTGATCTTCTCACTGCCACTCTGGACAATATAGACATCTTGGTTCCGTACTGAGACACCAATGTTCACACTTGTCTCCCCATTGGCGAATTTACCTAAGTCTGCCCGGGCGGGTTGAGTCCCTAACCGGTCGCAGACCACCTTAGCAAGTGTGGGATGCGATGTCCCAGAGAAAATCTGTACTCCCCGCATTGTGATGCAATTATGTGCTGGAATAAGACATGGAAAAGCGACTGGGGGAAGGGTCAAGGTGGTGGTAGGATGGGGAACCCACGATGAGCAACCGAGGGGAAAGAAAAGGAAAAAAAAATTTTTGGAGAGAGAAAAGTAGCTAGAGCTTTTCGTCACGGGGTTTTGTTGCACCACGTACCGAAGTCCCCACCAACATCACTTCGATAAACCCCGCTTTCCTGATACTCGAAGCCCAATTCCACCAACTCAAATATGTCACGTAAATTTCCTGAAGTCCAGGGAGGAGGCTCTCTTATTGTTGCCTGGCAGGTAAAAAGCAAACATGTCTTGGTTGTGGGAGGTGGTGAGGTAAGCTCCTTTAGCTAGCAATTACTGCTATATATATTTTTGGAATACTTTTTGACCGATTACATGCTGAACGTAGGTAGCCGCCGGTCGCATACTCCATGCCCTAAACGCCGATGCCGAAGTAACAGTTGTCTGCCCTGCCTCTGGCCTCAATGATGAAGTAGCATTTCGGGTCTCCGAGGGTCAAGTATCTCACATCGATCGGAACTTCGAGCCAACAGACCTTGAAGGAGCAGACATGGTTCTCTGTGCTATTGACGACCCAGACGCCTCGACCCGTGTATGGAAGCTGTGTAAAGAGAAGAGAATTCCCGCAAACATCGCCGATGTACCTTCCGAATGTGATTTCTACTTCGGGAGTGTACATCGGGATGGTCCGCTACAGGTGATGGTCAGCACGAATGGAAATGGCCCTAAGCTTGCAAGTATGGTACGAAAGCAAATCGCCGGAACACTCCCCGACAACATGGGCGCAGCAATAGAGAACGTGGGCACATTGCGGAAAAAGTTAAGGGGGGTAGCTCCCACCGCAGAGGAAGGTCCTAAAAGGATGAAATGGTGAGTTGCTCAATATACCTTACAATCCTCTACTGACGTTTTGCCTAGGATGTCTGGAGTTTGTGAATCCTGGAGCCTGGGTGAACTTGTCCAGATGAATGACCAGGATATGGACAAGCTCCTAGCCCATTACGAGTCCGGCAAGATCCCCAAATTCGATGAAGTCCGGTTAGACTGACCACCACCTTTGCATACACTCTAGCCGACGTGTTCAGGCAGTGAGACTGAGATTGGCTGAAGTCTCCAAGCCTGAGAATGATCCCTCACCCAAGATTATCTCCGTGGAAAGGAGCTCGTGTGCCTTTTATAATAGCGCAAGCATTTATGTACATGTCCCGAGGCTCCGTGGTCAACCTCGATATCCAGCAGCTTTTCAGCGGATAGTCGTTACAGACCTTTGCTTATTGACAAGGAGTCAGCATGTTTCTTAAGAATTGGCCACCTATAACCTACGAGAATTGGGTTTAGTATGGCTCCATTTTGCTCCGGAAGTGGTTGTCATACTGTGTTTCGTAGGAGGCACTTGGAGACCGAACTAGGATATTGAAGGGAAAGATGCAATGTATGTAGTCTCTAGGATGGAATTTTTTGTACCGATCTATGATGCAATTGAAAACATAATAACATAGGAGGCATGCTTATGTGCTTCCAACCTCACTCTGCAGCTCCTTCAGTTGCGCCCATCCTTCACTATCTTCCCAGAACTCCTTGCCTTTGCCCAGAATACCCCTCACTGCACTTCGAGCCTTAAACCTCCAATCTTTGGCAACGAGCTCAGCTTCATCTGCATCTTCCTGGCCTTCTTTGTCCATAGGCCCGTATTTAGAATACCCATTACGGACCAATTTCTCGGTGGCACTTACAATTTCCATCCACTTCTTTTCATCACCCATCTGGAATGCCCCCTGTGTTGATGAGGCCACGGTAGCACGCCAAGCCTTCTCATGGGCTTCTAAGGCTTTCGTCGGACACCCACGCCATTGCTCAACGCGGGCAACAAGAAGCCAAAGTGAGGCGGAGTGGGTGATGTGTGGCACAACCAAGTTGTCCAGCAGAGATATAATCTGGCCAGCGATTGTACCAATGCGAATGACTTTCTGAGACTCAGTGCCATTGTCAACTTCAATTACAAGCTCTTCGTACTTGTAAACAGTTGTAAGGTAGTCCACAAGCATGCCCAAGATCGGAAGATCGATGCATTTTTCGCCTTTCTTGTCGCCGAGAATCTCAATGAGTTTCTTCTGTGCGGTAATAACATCACGGAACGGGGTAAACGGAGGAGGGATTGAAGCTGCCACCGTAAGCACGTTTTCCCAGATACGGGAGTTTGTATTTTTGAGCTGAGCCGCACGACTGAGGGCTGCAAGGGCCTCGCGCTTATGTTTGTAAGGATCTTCCGGCGTTTTTCCTGTTTCCGGTTCGTCCTCTTCGTCTGGCAGCTGCTCCACAGCAGCGGGCGTAGGTTCATCTGGCTGAGGTGTTTGTAGTATAGCTGCAGCAAGGTTGCTCCATGATTCAGCATCGTTGTTTTCCAATTGCACAGCCCGAGTAAATGAGGCCTTCGCATCATCCCAACGCTGAAGTTCAAGCTGCACGCAGCCTAGTGAGAACCAAGCGCCGTGGTTAAGACGGTTGATTTCCAAGCTCTTGCGGTAAGCCTCCTCTGCCTTCTCCAATGCAGGCGGTTTCACCGTGAGATAATGCCGAGCCAGAGACCTCTGAGCACGGGCATATCTGTTATTCGAGACCGCCCATGCGCGCTCGTACATGGTTGGGTCTGAGTCAATATCTCCTAGAATACAGAAAAGTCTTGGGGCATCAGCAGGGAGAGGCGAGAGCTCGGGCCCCTCAAACTTCTCGTCTTCGTCTACAAGCCCTCTGTTCGTAGGTTCGTAGAGTTGTCTGCGAACCATGGACTTAGCCTTCTCCTCTCTGTCTGTAGCGGCATAGCAAAGCGCAGCCTCCGCCCACATCTGTAAACGCTCATAAATGTCAAGAGCAGTGCGCAGTCCTCCGAGATTGACCCAACGAGATGCCAGCTCCGCCTCGAGATCCCACCTGGTGGAGAAGCTCAGAAGCCATATGTATTCGAGTCTCTCTGCAGCTGATGCGGATTCGGATTTCTCGGGTCTTGGAAGGAATGTAGTAGGTTCTTCGACAGTAGAAGTAGCCTGACTATCGAGGGTAGCGGTGTCAGCAATGACTTGATCCACAAGAGCTTGCATTTGTAAAACCGATCTTTCCACAGTTCGAGCCCTATAGCCCTCAATTCTGCTCCGAGCTAGAAGACCCTGTGTATAGATCTGCCAATTTGAGCTACCGCCCTCAAGGACTCGGGTGGCGTAGGGGTGTGTCTCCTCTCGAGTTAGACCATCCTCGGGTGTAGTGTTAGTTATCGCGGCCGCAAGAGCTAGGAGAATAGCGGAGTCCACAGGGCTGAGCTTCGGCTGATTGCCGGGATCAAGAGATGCCAATGCTGGTGGCAGCGTCGACTCATCTTGTATGGTAACTTGATTATCCTGGGACTGTTGTTTCTCATCCTTCGTAAAGGATATAGATTCCAGAAGGGTATCATCGTTGAGGTCTAAGTTCTTCGGCCCCGAGGGCTCCAAATCACCTGGGCTGTTGTTCGTATCCGTTGCATCGTCGGCACTCTTCGCAATGATAACGAGTTGACTGATATCGCGTTCTTGGAACTTGGTTCTTTTGCCCAACTTTCCGGTTAAAGCAAATTTGAAGTTCCGTTCTAATGCGGCCTTATCGATATCGGCTCTGGCTTTGGAATCAAAACCGTGGTGAGTGTGTATAAGTGCTCTCTCGAGTAGGAATTTCCCTTTCTCCGAGCCAGCAGTATTTCCAGTCAACAGAACGCTGCTAATTTGCTCCATGTCGGAGTAGATCGCATCTTGAAGCGTACCGGTGATTTCTGCTAGCATCTTCTGGTGAAGGAAATTGACACGCATTCTTGCCGTCCTAGCAACCAACGGGCCATTCGTAAGTAGAAAATCCGTGTCGGCCAATATAGCCTTCGCAACAGCGAAAAGCTCCACATTCGGAGTCAATCTATAAGCAGCTTCGCCATCTACTGAGAGATCACGAATTATATGCGATCGGATGGCTCTCAGACATGTCGGATCAGTTCGCAGAGTGGACGGGATAATTAGCTCTGCAGGGTTGAAGCTAAGCGGAGGTCCAGTAACATTGGACTGAAGAAAACTGAAGAGTGCTGCTAGACCAATGTGAAGCAGCTGCGAACTTCGCTGTTCAGGAGTAGAATCATCTGGTTGCGTGTGAAATATAGACTTTGTCTTGTTTGCCAAAAAGGTTGTATACGAGATTTCTCCGCTAGATACACGAGCGAGAGAACTCTCATCTGCCGAGTCGTGGCCAAAGACAGTCTTTGCCAGAGGTAATTGTAAGATTGGAACTATCTCAGCATCTGCTAATTGGATAGGCTCATATAGTTGCTTCAACGAGGACGCTTCATCAAATAGCGTGTCTAATGACGCGGGGTACGCAATCGAAGCCTCTGCCATATTTAAGAGTCTCAGTCACTAAGAAATGGATGCCAAGTTCAGAATAGCAAAGAAGTGTCCTTCTCTTCTAGACCAACTAAAGAAACCCTCGATTCCGGCGGCTTGAAATACTGCGTTATGAGCCCCTCAGCTGTGCGAGGACGATTCGATTCAGATATGAGTTCTTGGGTTGACACGATATGTTCAGAGTGACATGCTACGGCGCTCAACACACCACTCGACGTCGAACCTTGTAAGGTAATGGATGTGGCTAGTAGATATGAGTGGAATGATCCTGGAGATGGGAACCAGCGATGCCGCTTAATAAAACCCCGCCAAAAAAAAAAAAAAAAAGGCATATTTATCGATAAGGCAAAAATTTGTAAAGGCGGTGGTGGCGGGGCTCCGGGATGTGGCATTACGGGCTCCACAGATGGAAAGCACGAGCAATATCCAATGTGCAATACAGACACGCACTTCAAGACTATACAAGTGTACTCTTGATTCTGATTCATTTGAGTCCCTGTATATTGGGGTAAGGAGCATTATATAAGAATACAATACCGAGGGGAGTAATTGTTTTGATCGATTAATAGAGGACAAATAAATGAATCTAATATGAGGTTAACTATTGATTGATGTAACTGATAAAATAGAATCCGCGAATCGGTAGAATGGGTTTATCTTTGGAGCAGAAAGAAGATCACAGAAAAGAAGTCTATGGTCATTCTATTTAGGCCTTCTCTGTGCTATTTGACTATTTCAGTAATTCAAGCAATTCTACTAGTTTAAGAGTCTAAGCAGGAATGTAGGCACACCAGACAATACGACTCTATATCGTTTGCGCCTAATCTCCTAACAAACTGGAGTAAGTAGTTTCAATATACGAGTTTCCGCATTATCTCGGTATTGGAACAGGGATAATAATGATAGAAGTAGTATCCGTAGATGCAGGAGTACTACTCCTACGATTATGAGTAGACCAATGCCCCATCGGCAGCCTGGTATTTACTAGTACATGAGACACTCATGTCCTGGAGATGGAACGGGTGATCTTCATAAGATACCACCCCAGTGATTCACGTATGCTGGTTCCCCTCAGCCGTCAGCATCACATTGCGCAACTTGAAAGCGATGTAGCAAGCGCTGCATAAGGACTTTTGTGGCGTTGAGTATAGTTCCTGTGAATGTGAAACCTGGCAGCACAGGATCATTTCCTCAGACATGGTCACTAGAGTCTAAATATCCGTAAAATGTACCAGTCTCTTTATACCTGACGTATCACTAGAGACGTTGGACAATGTGGTCGGCAACTGGGGCAGTTCCCTTTGTGATGCTGGCTGCTTCCACCTGCTTAAAGTATTGCATAAGTAGTAGGACTGGCTATTCCTGCAGTATAGGTCGGGTCGTAACAAGGGGAATAGCGATCGGGCAGATCTGGTCATAAATATTGTAGTTAAGGCTCACGTTGCAATCAGATTTTCCAAAGGTTGGCGGCTCCATGTGGAAGTAGTTGTCGGAATGCTTTCACTTTTATGAATGGCTTGTGGCTGGTATGCCTTGTTACGGACTACCAGGGCACTTATATCGGCTGGAAATATCGACAATAGTTCTACCAAGTAGGTAAATTACTTTCACTGGAGCTTGTAAGCTCGTAACCAGTAATGAGAGTTGCTTAAGAGCCTTTGAGGAAGTTAAGTTGCTGTGTTATGGTAGTACCTTACTTTGTAAGTTGTTAATGGACTAAGGCGAACTCACCTAAGTTTTCATCTTCTGTATACAAAGGAAGGGTTGTAGCGAAAGATCATGAAAGTGACAGTGGAAGATGGCGAGAATGAAAGTAGAAAGGATCTGGAATATGATACGTGGTATATAATTGAGACGGGAATTGTGTCAGGTACAGTTCGATATCGTGGTAAAGATGATTGGCTCAATATACACACTTGGTAAATTGTTCTGAAATCTACAATGATCGAGTAAACGGCGTCATAGAGTTAAAGTAGAGAGCCTACACATGGAATCCTAGGCGTATTGAATAGTGGTCCTCATTTGCACCTTTAAAACAGGCGGCGCGAGCAATAGTATTCAAAATTCATTTGCGCTTACAAACAAGTATAAACGCAAGAACAAAAGCCAAGAAATCGCTAGAAAAGACGAAGGGTTTGAAATCCGTTAATGGAAAGTAAATTCATCCGATCATAACTTCTATCGAGGACATTACAATAGCCATTCGAATAATAACCATGAAAAAAGAATCCCTGAGAACAATTCGCTTTCTTTTCAATCATTCCCTTAGAAATCATCCTCATCAGAGAAGACCTCCTCACCACGCTTCTTTCTGGCCATACGCTCCTTCTTCTTCTTGCGCTGCTCGCTTGAAGTGAGCTTCTTAGCCTTCTTCGGGGCTTCAATCTGTAGAACAAGTTAGAATAACATACACAAGAGTGAAGGGACCGAGATATGGGTTCGGAAAAAAGAGATTTCGTGAAGGGTATGTGGACGAAGTGGTGAAAATGACTAAGGAAGTTTAAACATACCTTGTTGCCCATAGCATCGAAAGTGTCCTCCTCGTTGACCTTCTCAGTAAGACGAGGACCAGAGCCCTGGCCCTGAACCCAGTTGTGGCCGGAAGGAGTCATCTTTCCGTCAACAACAGCCCAGACTTCCTCGGTGAGGTTCTCAGTGAACTCACGAGAGTGAGTGATGATGACAACACCACCCTCGAAGGTCTTAATGGCCTTGGAAAGGGCACCCAGGGAGTCACGGTCCAGGTAGTTGGTAGGCTCGTCCAGGACGATCACGTGAGGGCGCTGCCAAGAGCAGGCGGCAAGGACGACCTTAACACGCTGACCACCGGAGAGACCGCGCATACGGGAGTGAGAAACAAGCTCAGCATCGAGACCGAACTGGGCGCAGTGCTCTTCGATCTCCTTGCGGACCAGAGGACGGAACTGACCGCTGGCAAGAGCCTCCTTCTGGTCAACCTCGGCAACCATCTTGGCGTGGGACTGGATGATCTCGTTACGAGGGATCCAGGCGTTGTCGCTGGTCATCATGGGAGTCCACTTCTCGCTCTTCATGCCGATGTTGTCACCCAGCAGGAAGGAACACTCGTACTCGTAAGTGTTCTTGAACTTACGACGGGAGTGGATACCAATGACCCTACGGGGGGTACCGTCGATCTTGTAGATCTTGTCCATGGCCTTCTCATCCTCATCGGTGACGATCTTGTTGGCACGGTCCATGGTTTCACGGTCCTCACCGGTCTGGAAACGCCACTGGATGTACTCGGAGGGAGTGCTGTCGAGGTGGTTATCAATGTGGGCGAAAGCGTGTTGCTTGATGTAGGCGATACGGATGTTCTCGTGCTGGTAGACATCACCAGTGGTAGGGATCAACTCACCGGTCAAAACGTTGACCAGTGTAGACTTACCGGCACCGTTGGGACCGATGACAGCAATACGGGATCCCAAAGACACCTGGAAGGAAATATCGGTAATCTGGGGACGAGGAGTGCCAGGGTACTGGAAGGACATGTTGGAGACACGAATGATAGCCTTAGCCTTGGTCTTGACACCCTCGAGGAAACCGGGCTCGGGGAACTTGAACTCCATGTCGGAGGCACCCAGCTCGTAGTAAGAGCGGGCGGAAGGAACCTTCTTAACGAACTCGCTCAGGGTACCGCGGTAACGCTTAAGCTTGAAGTTACGCTCGTAGTGGATGACGTGCTGGATAACGTTGTCCAAGAACTTGCTGTCGTGAGAGACAATGATGGAAGTGCAAGGGGAGGTGCAGAGGTAGTTCTCCAACCAGGCAACGTTCTTGACGTCCAAGTGGTTGGTAGGCTCATCCAGAAGGAGGATATCAGGCTTCTCGAAGACAGCACGGGCAAGGGCCAGCTTCATCTTCCAACCACCAGAAAGGGCGGTAATGGGGCCGTTGAGCTGCTCACGGAGGAAACCGAATTCCTCGAGCTTGGCTTCGACCTCCTCCTGCTTGGGGTCAAGGCCAACCTCGCGGAGCTTCTTCATGGTCCAGCCAATGACGGTTTGCTCAGTATCGGCAGAATCCAAGTCGTGCTCAACGTAGACGGTCTTGACCTCATCCTTCTTGGGGAAACCCTCAAGCTGCTCGTTGTTGATAGCACGCATGAGAGTGGTCTTACCGGTACCGTTGGGACCAAGAAGACCGTAACGCTGACCACGCTTCAAGCGGAGGTGGGTCTGGTTCAGCAAGATCTTAGCACCATAGGCCAGGGAGAACGTGCAGTTGCACAGATCCTCACCCTCCTCCTCGTCAGAGAGGACTGCATCCTCAGCAGCGGCATCAGGAGAAGCACGCTTGCGGAGGGTCTCAGCGACAGGCTTAGCCTCCTCCTCACCGACAATGGCGGTGATGTAGGGGAGAGCGTTCTGAGTCCAGCTCTCAACCTCGCCAACCTTCTCGTCAACGAGCTGACCAGCAATGGCAGCAACGTAGTTGATGACGGCCTCGGACTTCTTGACCTGTTCGTCAAACTTGGGGGAAAGGATCTCCTTGAGGATACCAGCAACAGTGGCGATGTCACCGGCAGTGGAGATCTCGGGGATCTTGCCATCCTTGACGTCACCAACACGGCTGAGGGTGGCCAAGGCCTGTTCGGTCTTGCCACGAGCTTCAGGGTCGGGCAGGGTGTCAAGGTTGTGGGTAAGACGAGGCATCAACTTGGGCAAGAAAGGAGCGACGATCTGAGGGTCCTCGACGAGCTTACACATGTTGTCGACGATGACAGCAGACTTACGCTTGATGGCAGTCTCACGCTCGACAAGACCACGGTCAAGCAAGGGGACCATGATAGCGAGGGTAGGTCCAGTGACATCGGAAACGAAGGTGGTCGCACCGAGCAAGTGAACGGTCTCGGGGACGTTCTCGGGCTTGGAGATACACTTAATGAGCTCAGGAATGAAGCGCTCGATATCCTTGTTAACGATCAGACCGCAGACCTTCTCCATGGTGGAGTAAGCGGCCTTCTTGATCTCGGCCTTGGTATCCCACATAGCCTCGGAGACTGCAGGGATCAGGGCGGGGACACGGTAAGAAACCTGAGCGGGAGCGGTCTCAATGAGGGAGTTGAGGCACTCGAGAGCGCACAGCTTCTCAGTCCACTTCTGGGCGGTCTCCAGGGACTCGAGGATAGGAGGAATGACGGCCTTGACGGCGTTGCCGTTGATGCCCTTGACAATGGCAATAGCGGCACTCTGAGCGGCATCCTTGACGTTGGTCATCTTGTCACCAACAGCAGCGAGGACAGGGCGGAGAAGAGTGACGAGATGAGGCTCAACACCGGGGGCGATGGTGGCGTGGGAAGCAACAGCCCGGATGGCGTCACAAGCGCGCTGGCGAGCATTGGCATCCTTCTTATTAGAGAGCTGCTTCTTAAGATCTTCAGCGAGCCTATGTGGTGTTAGTCAACTAGCTCACGCGAAGATTTTTCTCTCAAAGTGGGGTATCAACATACTTCAGGGGGAGGGCTTGTTCAGGGATAGGACCGCTGAGGAGGTGGGCAATGTTGTCGGTAGCGGCGTTAACCTCATCCTGAGTAGAGGAGATGTTGAGGTTCTTGAGCAAGTCCTCGAGGACAGAGAGAGACTGAGCGGTCTCCTTGCTGGAGACAGCAGGAACCGAAGAGGCAGCAGCAGCAGGCATTTTGGGCGTAAGAAAGTCGGAAATCGTTAAACTCGAAAAAGAGGAAGAATGTAAAAGAGAAAAAAAGCAAGAACGGTCAAAAAGCGTTCTATTAGGGTATCTCGATAAGAGGTGACGGCCCACGAAAAACTGTGTCTTGACGAAGCAGACACAGAACACGCTCTAAACGGCCGAAGGGAAATCTAACTTTTTGATTTGTCTAAAAGACAAAAGAGAAAAAAACAAAAGTTTTCACAAAAGAGAGGACCAGACCTCTTTGAAGGAGATAGGAGGGGATATGGTGAGAGGAGAGAGGAGGAGGGGAAAAAAGTGGATGGGGATGGATGATATTTATCGGTTTGTGGACTACTTTTTCGCCGCCCAACCCTCCAGGAGAGGCAACCCATTGCAAAAATTTTTTTTCTTTTCTCCCATGTCCCGCGCTAGACCCGGAACCGGGTTAGTGCCGATGGCTGTCGAAGCAACCAAGCCGATAGGGCCCGTGGCTGCGTTGGGATCAATCAGTGGCTGATGATTGGTCCGCTGGTGGGATAGGCAAAGCCGCCGTCTCGCCCGACCAAAGAGTTTTCTGGTTTTTTGGTCTCGCCGATTTGGATGGACAATCCGAGGATGCCACAAAAGAACCCTAGGGTTTAATTTCAAGTTTGACTCGATTATGAATTAGACCCCGAATAAGCCCTCGGGGGTTGCCTAAGGGAAAGGCAATGATAGGCGTCGCTGATTTGATAGATAATCTTCGGCCTGAGGCGACTAAAAATATTCTAGTAGTTGTGAGGAAGCCGTTATTCTTGCCAGTTGGCCCTATTGCAACTACATCTATCAACGGGTAAGGAACAAACGGGGAACCAGGTTCGCTTTCTCTGATTGCAAGGCTGCCAACTCCTTGACAAGGGTTTCTGTAGCGAGTTCTAAGAATTTTTCTTGCTCAGTATGTACTTGGATTCACGGGCGGTTACGGAATTACGGCGACGGCATCCATCCTCCAACTATAACCCTACAGGCGGTAGGATAACGCGCATCCCTTGATTATCCTTAGCGGGCTAGGCTAATGTATTCCAGTCCCTGACAGGGCATGAATCCGGGGATGCAACACTGGCTAATCCACTGCGGTTAGTGTCCGTTGACTCCGTTCCCGTGTGAATGAGTGTGTTGGGCCTGCAGATGCTGGTGCTATTTCTGTCGCCACCCTCAGATCGCTCCCCCAGACTTTAGGTGGCGCAGCCGAGTTTCTAGACATTCGAAGGCTTCTTTGGGTGGGCAAAAGAAAAAAAAAAGTAAAAATAAAAATAAAAATAAAAAAAGATAAAAAAAAAGGAGAGAGAGAAAACTAAATACGAAGAAACACAAGACGTTTAGAGTTGACCAGAGCCATGGACTATTGAGAGCCTTCGCCGCACTCTTCCGTCATCTCAAACCTGCTGCGAATTTTGGATGGCTGAGCTGATACTGAACTGTCCCAACTCAGCGTTTGCTACGTTGACATACATACTACTACCAGTACATTACAGCACTTAAATGTCTTCCAGGCCGCCGTAAGCGACTAGATAATGGGCTGAACAACTGTCCAATTCATGATCCATAAGCACAAGCAGCAATATCTTCCAACGGATTATTTATTTTTTTAATATTTTTTTCCCCTGTCGAATTGAGATCTACAAGGATTGACCAACTGAAATGGAGGCTATCAGGAGTAATTCAGAGATGGATTGTTTTACGACACGGAGCTTGGATGATACGTCTTTGACAAAAAGAGAAACAAAGCATCCAGGGATATATTCGGGGGTTGACAAGTCGACCGCTTACTCGTCGCAACCCAACGGCTGAAACGATGGCTTACAAGTCGCAGCCAAGTAAGACGACGCATCACCGCCAGATTGAATAAGACTTAAACCTCACCGCCGAATGCGTGCTTTCATCCTGGCAGGTTATATCCTGCGTTAATGCCTGTGATATGTACGCGGGGGAAGAGCGTATGCAAGGCTATGCAGCGTTGATGATCTGTCGAACTCCCAGACGGAGAAATATTAAAGTCAAAAAGCCCTTATCGTCGTTATCCCTTATCGACCATCATTTTGACTTTTTTTTTTTTGTCCCATCCTTCACGCTTAAGTTCAAATCTCCGGATTTTCCCATTCCTTATCCTTATCCCCCGCGAAAACCTCGGAGATGAGTGGCAATAAGGAAACAAAAGGGGAACTTGGAGAAGATAAAAAAAAAGAAAAAAGGGAAAAGAAAAAGAAAAAGAAAAAAAAAAAAATTTTATAAGGGAAGTAAAATTTTCACGAGCTAATAGTCACCCAGCGAATCATTCTTTGACCCATAGATTCATTGTTCTAAAAATCTCACAACATTACTACTTTTCCTTTTCTTTTTAGCCAAGGTTTGAACGAACCACCCTTACTTGTGATTCATACAAGACAACGTAATCAAATTTTTTTCTCGTCACTATTTGTTGCATGGTCCGATGGACGAAGTACCATCCTTCCATATTTGTTCTAGACAGTTCCTCAGGGAGAATTATTATGCTCTTTATTTCACCCCTTTACTCTGTACAAGCTAACTATGCCATTCTATGAACTAATCTAGCACTGTAACTAACTAGTTAGTTAGTTACTCTATTATTCATCAAGCTCTAACCGCTAAATAATCAATGATTCAAAGCACTGTCACCACTGCATACTCGCAGTATTGTAACCCAGGTTGCCACTTATTTACATAACCCACCAATCACGTTTGTTCAAAGCAAAAGTTTACAGAGGATATCCAATATTTCAGACAAAAAGAAACCGGAGCTCACCTATTATCAGATGAATACCACATTGTAGTTGAATGCCATGTTTGTTTGCCTCGTGCATGTCAACCTTAGTAGTGTGGACCAATATTAGCTACCGGCAGGCCTACCAAAGGACCGGTAGGCAGCACATGAATTCGCCACTTCTGTCATCACAAGCTTAAGTGGTTCATCCGCTTTTGCCCTTATCCGACAGCTTCCTAACTTCTCAAGAGCCTTCTACTAGTACATTCATGGTAGTTACATGAATGGTTTTTGAGGTTATCGGGTCACACTATCCGGCGGCGCTACTCGGTATTTCATCGGCTTGAGTCCGCAAAACCTAAATAGAAAACCAACGGCGTCATCTAGCCCATGATTATTTTTTTCATAGTTCGTCGGATTTTGGCCCGCACAGAAACTGAAGCATCCGACACACCGCCGACTGTGGCGATAGGGTACCTCAAGGACCAATAGGGCTACCACACATGATGTCATGGCTCGTGTTTTGTTCTTTTCCTGATTTCCTGATGTTCTACTCAGCGTTAAGCTCTCAGACTTGTTCGAGTGGCGGGAATGAGTGCTATCTGCACAGTAGATTGCATGTAGGTTGAACAATACAAGCACTATGTAGGCATGTGGCCATTATGATTGGCAATCAAGGATTGCAGTCATACATTGACTCATACTGCGGATATTGGTTCAGCTAAGGATAGGGACATACAGCAACACAGAAAGCTTCCACAACAACAGACCAACATTCAACACCATCGTTTGTTACATATAAGGTATCCTGCTCCTGCTCTTGTGGTCATGATAGAGCAAAAGTAAAGTACCACCAGCGTTACCACATCGTTTGCCCCTTATAAGCTACCTAATCAGAAGAGGAGCTTGAACTCGAGCTCGAGCTCGACGAACTGGAACTGGACTTGCGCTTGTGGTGGTGTTTCTTATCCTTCTTTTCCTTCTTGTGCTTTTTATCCTTCTTGTGCTTCTTATGACTGTTTCACAAAGTTAGTATAATGAGTCTAATAGATACGCAGCGGATAACGATGATGCATGAGACACGTACGCTTTGTTGGCCATATTCGCGCCTATAGCTCCAACCAATGCACCTCCTGCCGTGCCCAGTAGGCCGCCCCCAACCTTATGGCCAACAAAACCACCCCCTGTAGCGCCAAGAATGGTTGAGCCAAGCCCTTTCTCCCCTTCCTGTCCCGCCGGGCCAGGGGCCTGTCCTGGGTGAGAAGCGTAGTCCGACTGCGAGCTAGCGCCGTAATACGAAGCACTCTCACCCTGGTGATATTGCTGCTGGGGGTAGGGGGAGTGGCCACCGTCTTGCGGTGGGTTCATATACGAGCCTTGCCCGTGACCATAATTGCCAGGATATCCGCCTTGTTGGGGGCCGGCGCTGTAGGGTGGGGGATAATTCTGCTGCTGGCCGTACGGGGGATACTGGGTATGAGGTTGCTGATCGTGAGCGGGCTGAGATAAGTTGCAACATTGTAGTGTTAGTAGATAGTGAAAAGCCAAGAAATAGTTCCACTCTCATGCAGCGATAGCCGCGGTGGATGCATGGTCCTAAGAAGTATAGGGAGGGAAAGATAGCACTCAAGCTCGACATACTGCAGATTGATAGTAGCCTTGCTGCGGAGGCTGCCCATATTGGTTTTGTGTCGGATAGTTTCCTGGCTGACCTCCATATCCACCATACTGGTCATTACCATGTGGCGGTGCCCCGTACTGATTGTACTGATGGCCACCGTACTGGTCAGACATGATGAGTAACTGAGGATGCTTGTAATGTTACGAGGTGATGTGGAGCGAAGCCAAGCATGTAAGCCAAGAGAAATAAACACAGAAGAGAAGTCGAAAGTCTTCGAAGTCTGAGATTTATTGAGATTACTTTTCTACTTGGGGAGCTGACAAGTGAAGGAAGGAACAATATGGCTTCGCGGGGTAAAGGGGCTGTGTTAACAGGTAATTAAAGAACGACCCATAAATCGTACAGAAGCGGGAGCATTTCAGTCGATCGATATCATATTAAAGAAGTTTGTGTATTTAGTAGTAGTAGGTATTAGAAAGTGCACCACAATGAGCATTGCCAATCGCCTACATGGGTGACTATCGATTGTATAGTCTCTTCTTTGCCACAGAGACCCTTGTATGTACTTCGTACTCTGATATTTGCCCCGCTCCGATGCCAACTACTCTCAATTGATGAGAAGCCGGGAATCGCAACCTCGCCTGATGAACTCCGACAAACCAGCTCCGCCAGTATCCATGTTTACTATAACAAAGAAATCATAGAGTGATTCTCACGGGCGTTATTGATTGCTAATCGGATGTAAATAGGCCAGTAATGATGGTCAGGATGTCAGAGCTAGTCCGATTTGCATCTAAGCTAATTCCGGAAGCTCCGATTTTCGCTACTTATTAAGTGTAGCCTGTCAATTAGGAATGTTAGCAATGCTACAATACTACATAATATATCTATTGCCTGATTCCTATCGATATCGAATAACATTCATTGTATTTGCTGCAAGCTAATAAGGCTTTCAACTAGAATTTTGTCTCGCAAAGAATCAAATCTTGTCTCGACATTGCTAAATTACCTTTTATCGTTCTACATGTTTACCTATACTCAACCATTGTTTACAAGGCGCGCCTTGCTCTCCGGAAAGTCATCCCTCACACAGTTATCGCATTCTAGAGCTCTATCTTTCTCATCAAGAGCCATGTCTAAGAATGACTGGAGTGCCACTCAATATCTGAAATTCGAGGATGAGCGGACTATGCCGGCTCGCGACCTCCTTGCTCGGGTTCCTCTCCAAGCCCCAAAACGAGTAGTTGATCTGGGTTGTGGACCGGGCAATTCCACCGCTGTTTTGGCAACTCGTTACCCTGATGCTCATATCGTGGGAATGGATTCATCACCCGACATGATTCAGAAAGCAAAGGCGGCTCTCCCAACCTACGAGTTCAGTGTCGAAGACTTGCGGTCCTATTCTCCGCCTCCGTCAGTCGATCTTTTCTTTTCCAATGCTGTTTTCCAATGGCTGAAGAAGGAAGAGCGGATCGCCGTCATTAAAGGCCTGATGGAGACTCAAACCTCTGGAGGAGTGTTTGCCTTTCAAGTGCCAGATAATCTGATGGAGCCCTCCCATGTCTTGATGAGGGAGGTTGCCACCAATGGTCCCTGGGCGTCCACTCTCAGCAATGTCGGCAGAGATACCTTTCAGTCACCACAGGAGATATATAATCAACTGAAGGATTTGTCTTCTGAGGTGAACATTTTCAGAACTGAGTACTACCACTCACTTGAGGATCACAACGCCATTGTGGAATGGGTAAAGGGCACCGGGTTAAGACCCTATGTTGACCCATTGTCGCCGCAGGATAAAGAAGCATTTTTAAGCGAATATCTGAAGCGATTGGAGAGTGCGTATCCCAAGTTAATCGATGGTCGGGTTCTGCTACCCTATCCACGGTTGTTTGTCGTAGCGGTCAGGAAATAAGGTAGGTTTTTCTCTAATTAACGATTGATTCAGTAACGCTTACCAGGTATATTCTAGGTTAACGATGGAAGTATTGCTCAGCAATCTCTATACAAGTATACTTGTATGTATATCAATCTGTATGAACATAGAACATATTAACCTGTCCTGAACAGGGGTTATGATATAGCAAATACAATTTCTCTTTCTAGAGATTAGAGCATAATTTGGGCGATTGATTATGCAAGCTATATATAAACATCATTATGCGTGCAGAATACAATTATACTGCCAGAGTCCCTTCCTATTAGATTGTTCAATATCATCTAGACTGCTCGCCCTCTGAAGAAGAGAGCTATCTAGCAATCTCAAAACTTGATTCGGATAACCCTTCCTATACATAGAAAAATGAGGTGAACATGTGTGGCCTGCCTTGCCATTCCATCACCCATCGGACGAAAGAAAGTTTATATGGCGGACTTCCTCGAATCCTTCATCAAGTCCAAGCAGTTTGGCAATGGAGGTGTTGAGGGAAAACCAGGCTCCGTCCGATTGATCGGACCATCTGAGACTATACAACCAAGGAATATCCCCAAGTTCCCCTCTTGACGGGTAAGGGTAAGAAGTTTAGAATCATATGTAGTGATAGGGGCTTATAATCCAGGCATGCATCGGTATCTGGAGGAGGCGGGCTTTAACAGTTAATGTATGCACTGGTGGCCATAATGCAACCGCAACCAGATCATTGGAGCATGAATTTGGAACTTGATGTAATGATTGCTGACATTGTAGAAGTAGGTAATTTCCTAATACTTTTCTGGTTCTAAATTGGCTGATGTTCCGCCAGAAGAATGACAGGATAGGAGGTTTTAAGGCGCACCGGATTACTGCTTTTCTAATGGGTAAGTATGCTGTACATTGAGGTGTTCATACAAAGCGATTTTAAAGAAGATTTTGTGATATTTAGTATGGTCCTGACCACACAAGAAATTATTGTATCTGGTAGAAATACACTAAATCAATAATCGACAAGGCCCAGTCGTTTTCAGATTGCTCCTTCGTCGGTTGTCTGCGGCTTTGTCTGTTATCAATCAGGCGATGTGATTTGTTTGGTTACACATGTTCCAGGGTGCTGAATAACCCTGCACATTTTATGTTGCTAAATATCGTATCTACACCAAGAGCGTTGTCATACCTTCATTCGATAAGAACCGTAGTTTTAACGATTTAAAAGACCTCTAGTTTATACCTAGCGGTCATGCTTTCTGGGTGGTTTGTCGGACGGCACGCGCAAAGGTTTTTCGGATGGCTTGCTGGATGATTTTTTGGATTTGACGCCAAATGCGATGAGGTCGTGTGGGCGGTTGCTTCTTGGCTCGTTGAGTTCATGTTTGGGTTCTAATCCCAATTCAAAAGGCGTCTCCCGGTATGGCTTGCGGCCTGTGTCCCGTATTGCACCGGGAAGCAAGCCAGTTGGTGTCGTCGTTATCTTCCCCTGTTCATCAACGTCCTCAAATATTTCAGGCCCTCCGGGAATACCTAGCCTAGGCGTCGGCTTGGCCGGGTCCCATGTGAAGATGTGCTTTTTAACAGTCTCGTTCCACTCCATGTGCGGTATCAGGCACAGCGTGCGCCTCCAGATCCTTTGCATGAATCGTCGCGTGATGATATGAGGGCGTCCTTTGGAGTACGGTTTGAATGTCGGGCCTTTTACAGGACCATCTTTTAATAGTGTTCTTAGATAACTGCGGGTTAATCGCCTGATCTTCTTTTGTCTGTCGGAGAGGTTCACTGGTGTCCTCCATTCCGGCGGGTTCCATGGCGTTTCTCCTGAAACCAATCCTTTCAAGATGCCCAGGTCGGGGTCAGGTAGTGGCGGAAGGAGGTGATCGAGGACATCGGTATACCAATCCTTCCGTATGTTCCTCCTTCGTGATTTGGCCACCCCATCTCCCCAGATGCACTTCTTGGGTATGGGCGGCTCAAGGTGTTTCACTTGGCGAATGTTTAGTTGCGAGAGAATCCCGTTGTTCTGCTGGGACTTCAGAAGCTCCATCACGATCGATGGAGGTTCCCAGCCATCTTCGTATTTCTCGGGTCGTTGAAGGGCCTCTTCCACAGCAGTATTATTTGCAGGAACATCGGGGGCGATCAAAGCACTCAGTAATTCCTTCCTCCGTCTCCCTTTTCGCCCATATGCCATTCGGATGACTTTTTCGAGTGGTTTGGAATATCCTGCGTTCGCTCGCTGCAGTAATGACAGGGTATCCTTTACTTCATTGAAGAGAAAGATCTGCCGCTCGGCATTCCATCTGATCCATGGGCGTCGCTCTTCTATCACGTAACGTCGAAATCTTTGGACAACATAGTCATGTATGGTACATTTCGCAACGGGGTCTGGTAGGTAAGAACATTGGCGAAGTAAGGCACGAAAATAACGACGCCATGAATGTTGCTTCCATGGATTGACGAGAGCTAGCTTCGCAGCTTCCACGGCCTCCTTCCTCCCCATGTTGTTGGCTAACGATGTATATGTGTTCGGAAGAACTTTGACTGCCCGAGGCGAACTGAAAAGGGAAATAACATGATTTGACGGTTGTTAACGCGAAAACCGAAGACGCTAAACCCAAAACGCGACTAAGTAGCCACCCCGCGACTTTTCTCTTCGTTGTCGGGACTGGCATAATCAGTTCAAGACGGGACGAATCGAAGAAGACAGGTCTCTGATTCTTTCTATACAATTCTCTAACTCTTTGGGTGGGTGATACTATCTTCTTGGACGGGTGGTCGTATACGTTCGGTTCCAGCTTAGCTATCCCTTTCGCGACCGGTGCGCTAAACCACGCGCCTCTTCGCCTCTTCGCGCGAATCCGGTCGATCCTTAGGATAGGTGCATTTCCCCACATGCCTTGACTCCCTCGCTCTGCTTTTTTATTTTTTTTTTGCTTGGTAAAAAGTTGTTATACCATTTCATTTGGCGCAGCTGAGAATTTTAGAGATTTAAGCGCTGTCAGATATATGTGTATGGTGCCTGGGTTGGGGCCCCAAATACCGAAATTAAACAAGTTCAATGGCTTCCAACAATCACCACCCGCCGCGTCCAAGCCTACCCATGTCATATTCCCAAAGTAGCATTGGGTCTGCCAATGGGATGTCATTTTCGCAGTCGCAACTTGGCTCTTTCAATGCTTCCCAGTCCGTGGCAACAACTCCTCGAGGTACACCCCCTCCGAAAGGATCGCAACAGTCGGCAATGTCATTTACCTATTCGAATGGCCTACCTCATGGTACGCGAGGTAGTTTTAACGGCTTTGAAGACATGAATGGCTATGGAACAATGGTGACGTATCAAGAGGAGATGAAGCCTCAAATCTACAGAGTATGTTCTATCCTATCTTTGTGTGACCGCGCGGCCTTTACTTTCAAGGTCCATTCCATGTTGACGCTCCCTGTTCATGTATAGGCAGTTTATTCCAATGTTTCCGTCTACGAAATGGAAGTTAATGGAGTCGCCGTTATGAAGCGTCGTTCGGACTCTTGGTTAAATGCCACCCAGATCCTCAAAGTGGCCGGTGTTGTCAAGGCGAGGAGGACGAAGACGCTCGAAAAGGAAATAGCGGCTGGTGAACATGAGAAGGTCCAGGGAGGCTATGGTAAATACCAAGGCACATGGGTGAACTACCAGAGGGGCGTGGAACTTTGTCGCGAATACCACGTTGAGGAAATGCTGAGGCCGCTTCTTGAATACGACATGGGGCCCAACGGCACCACTGGTTCCGCGCAGGACTCTTTAGATACCCCCACGAAGGAACAGGCGATGGCTGCGCAGAGAAAACGGCTATACAGCGGCATGGACAATCGTAATATGTCTCAACCACAACAGGGTACTTTCTTCCAGAACATTTCTCGCACTGCCGCTACAGCGGTCAACGCTATGAGTAAAGCTCGCTTTGATTCTCCTGCAGCAAGAGGTATCGATGGTAGGCGATCAAGTATCATACGAAAGCCTTCAAATCAGACAGGCAGTCAAGAATCGCAGCTTCCTTTTGCCAGTCAACAGAGCATGTACAGCATGGCATCCGACAACGGATTCGGAAACAACCTTCACCACAATGGCCGACACCCTCATGATACCTCAGCGTTTGATCACGATGAGTTTGTTGAACCTCCGCGCAAGCGCGTCCGGTCTTCTTCCAACCATACGCATTCATTTGGACTCCATTATGAGCCTTCGGCGGTGTCGATGACCGAGGCAACCCCGACGGAACCAAACGATTCCTTTTATCAAGATATGGATATGTCAACTTCTATGGTTGACGGTAACAAGCGCGGCGTTGAACCACTTCCTCCAGCGACAACTCCTGAAAGGTTCCAAAAGATGAAGCTCATTATGACCTTGTTTCTCGACAAGCGGACCAAAGACTTTTCTAATCATCCTGCCTTGATGCAGCTAACTGGTCACGATTTGGAGACCCCACTCGATGAATATCGGAATAACGCCCTACATTGGGCATCAATGCTTGCTCGTATGCCCCTTGTCCATGCGCTTGTCGAGAAAGGCGTTAGTATATTCCGACTTAATGGTGCCGGTGAAACTGCATTGCAGAAATCTGTAGGAACAAGGAACAATTATGACTATAGAAGCTTCCCACGCTTGCTGCAGGTTCTTGCTCCAACAATTGACATGGTGGATTATAGTGGGCGAACAATTCTTCACCATATCGCTGTAATGGCTGCAACAGGCGGCGGCGGCCATGTGTCAGCGAAGCATTATTTAGAGGGCTTGTTGGAATTTATAGTCCGACATGGAGGTAGCGTGCAGGGCCGACAAACCCCGAATGGGCTCGAAAATGGAGCAAACATTGAACAACCCGGTGAGGTCATAACGCTTGGTCGATTCATTTCAGAAATCGTAAATCTCCGCGATGATCAAGGGGACACGGCACTGAATCTCGCGGGGCGCGCACGTTCTGTGCTTGTGCCGCAGTTATTGGAAGTGGGTGCAGACCCTCACATACCAAATCATACTGGTCTTCGGCCTGCGGACTATGGCGTGGGTGTAGATATGGTTGATGGAAATTCACAATCTCAGCAGTCTGGAACCAAGAATGATTCCTTTATGGACCAACTAGCTAAGACTAAAAAGGAAATCCTTGATGGTAAGAGGGCAACTATATTGATCGTTATAATTATTTCGACCCACTGACTCTTTGTGCAGCAACATTAGCCCAGATTAGCACGATAGTGCAGGAAACACTAGGAGGCCTTGACAAAGAATTGGCCACGAATCTCGCTAAAAAGCACGAGAAGTTTGAGCATTGGCATTCAAAAATCCGCGAGTCAGCGAAAGCTCGGCAAATTGAACAGAAACAACTTGACGAGCTCAGGCGCAAAGCCTCAGATCGTACAGGACTGAGCAGGCGCTTCAAAAACCTTGAGATGTCATCTGAAGATTTGCTTGTACTTCTAAAGAGCATCCATGGTGATTCATATGATTCATCGAGAACGATGTCAGTCGGCGATGCCGACAAAGACTCCGGAATTGATATCGACAAATTTGAAGTTATCTTTCCGGAAAACTTTGATCCTGCCTCTGGATTTTCAGAACAGCAAACTGCTTTCTTAGACTCGCTACCGTCTGCTGCAGCTCTGCAGCAACGCATACAAGGCTATGAAGCATTCAACGAAGAAATCATGAATGAAATCGACCGCCTTAAATCGAAGAATGTGGTACTTGGTCAGAGCTATCGGCGAATGGTCATGGCCTGCACTAACTGGACAGCTGAGCAAGTTGACGAAGCTGCCGAGGGTTTAACAGAGTGTGTTAAAGAACTGAATGATAATCCAGTTCCCGAAGATGAGGCTATAGAAATCCTGATGAAGGACCGTGGTCAGGATTGGTAACATCATCTACGAAATACGAAAAACATACATCACATATGAGCCGGCTTTTCAGAGAATTCTCCCCCTTTGAAATCGCTGCAAGATTACGAATATTTCTTTTCCATGATATCTCATTGCCTTTGGATTCGGTACAAACGAGCGTTAGTTCATATGGAGCTTGGTGTTGAGCATTCTGCACGTTTATGCATCAATGTCTGTATTTACAGATACCCTAACAGCACATATAATGGGTTTTGAATGGTGTTTTGCTTTTGTTATCTATAGATATGTGTTTGGTAAGGCTATATTGTTCCCTTGATTCAAGGAGATATATATATACCAAACTCCGGGCAGCGTTGTTATTCTGCCTCGTACTTGCTCATGAGCAGATCGGGTTTGCTTCAATTGGAATAAATGGCTTTATGGAAGTCATTGGTTTACTCTTCAATACAGTTCAGATTCCTGCTATAAGACTTGTTATCATTTGGTATACACTATGCGCGGCTCTTATATCACAGAGTGTATACCTACTCTCAAATATAGTATCTCAGTTAAGCCTAGCGAGCATGGGCATGTTCTCTCAGTATCTCATTCAGCCCATCCCGCTGCACACACTCCTCAAAATGGAAGCTCCGTGCTAAAGAATCTAGTTCCGCTTCATCCATGCCCCGGAACAACTCCGCAAACTCATCCGTAAAAGATGCCGCCAAAAACGTCTGGAACACATTCCGTAATAAATGCCTCTCCGTGTTCCACGGCGTAGGATATGTCTCCTTCGCCTGGGGACTGACCTTGTCAATCCATTCAACAAGCGGTCTTAGCGCCGCTTCGGGTTCAGCGCTAGGCCGTCTTCCCCAACAATCCAGCCAGAAGTGGTTCTTCTTCTCTAGGAAGGGTTGAATGGTCTTATTCCATTTGCTATCTGGGTTCGTGTAGATCATGCCTTGGAGTCCAATGTCTTTATATAGCCAGATGGACCAGTGGATGTTGTACTTATCATAGATGCGGAGCTGCTCGCCGAGGAGATTGTAGCGTTCTTGGTTGATGGCTGAGGCTTCTGCGTCAGCGCGGGGATCTGCATAGACGGGGCCGAATTCGCCGTTCCAGATTGCTGTGCCTTTCTCGTTCAGATGTTGAACTTTGCGAAGATAAGTGCGTTCTAGATGAGCGTTTTGCTCGGTTGTACCCTTGTAGCGCTCGCCTGTTGGGAAGCCCATTGACTTTGTTTCATTGTTAGAGTTAGCGTTTATTTTGAATTGGAGTATAAGAACGGAGCAATGAGAAGGGAGACATACAGCGTAGTCATGGATGGAATAAACAGAGTTAGGAAGGACCTTGTCAAAGCCTTTCCACTCCATGGCAAACGTATTTCCATCTAGCCATAGGATATGGTCTGGATCAATGGCACGGATAGCCTTCTCAACCCTCTCGTAGAATGCAGGAAGTCTAACATGCTCAGGATCGCACGGTTCGTTAAGAGGATTATACCCGGCGACCCACGGGTTAGACCTATATCTAGCCGCAATCTGTTCCCATAGCCATACTGTTCTATCCTGGTGGTCCTTGTAGTCCCAGAACGCAGCGTAGCTGGTGAAGTTATCTGAATGCCAGTCACCATTTTGGCCGCCAGGAGCCGTGTGCATATCCAGTATGGTGTAGATATTCTGTTTTGCGCACTATTCTCGTGACCAAAGGTGAGTGTTCTGTGAACAATAGATTGGATATTGGTCTGATAGGAGAGCTTACCAAGTCTACCACACGATCCAAATGTTTGAATCCAGACTCTTTAAGCACGCGCGGGTTCATATCATCTTCTAGATGGCGGTAGTTGAAGGGGATTCGAATACAATTCAACCCTAGTCCGGCAAAGAACTTGGCATCTGCCTCTGTGAAGAAATATTCCAGCCATCTGTCGAAGAAGAATTCGTATTTCTCTGGCCCCAAAACGTTCTTCATCGCAGCACGGTGTTGCGACTCATGGCCTGGATATCCAGTGATGAAGTTTTCCATACTAGAAGGACCATAAAATTAGTATATTACACTATGATGGCAGGAGTAACTGGGGCCGACGTACTTCATCCATCCTCCGATGGCTGCACCCCGAAGGAGGACCTCATTGCCGTTGTCATCGACAACCTTGTTGCCTTTAACTTTCAGGATCCCCGAAGACATTATAGCAGTTTTCTCTAACGTAATCCGATAAGCGATAGGTATATTTTCTTGGAAATTTGTCGACCTCCAGCAATTTCTAGTGCATAGAAGTAAACTTACAGTTTAATTGATATGGCATACAACAGCCACCTTAATAAACCCCGGGCCTCCTGGCCTAACGGCAAAATGCATGCTGGTATGAGCGATTCTTTTGCATCTTGGCTTCAGGTATGCGGGGTAAGTTTCGTGTCAACCTCTTCTCTGATGCGAGACGATCTGAAAGCCATGTCGGATAAACGATACATTTAGGCTGAATCATAGGTTACGAAGACCAATGTTGCTTAGTAGCCAAGACTCCAAGTAACAATGTATATCTAACCTTCAAAGGCTAAGGTCGAGATCTGGTGATTGGTGGAAAATAGCATCGCTCGGGAAATGCTCGCCGTTCGTACCAAGAATGTATAGTTTCCGAGGATTTATCACATAAATTCCTATTCTGTCAGTTGAAGCTCAAACTTAACTTGGAAACTACAGTGGATAATACTTGTCATGGCGTGGAGGCGTGACGACGTCGTTAGATCACACTGCCCACACTACAGCTCTGTATGGTACACACTATGCCAGGCTACAGTCCACTTGTTAACCTTGGATAGTGCTTGGTTAGATCCCGATCCGACCAACTCAGTAACTGGCGATTAGATAGGATATTTGAAGTAACATAAAAGCAGTTGACGACATTGATCCGGATGGATTGGGGTTGACGGATGATAGAAGATAATGATATGGGAAGGATTCAAGGAAGATGTGTGGATGAAACAGGGAAGAAGAGGATGCGAGTCACGGGGAGTGCCTTTCCCAAATGAGGTAAACCCTAGACACAATGCAAAAGAATTAAAAGAGAAACATGAAGTCAGTAGTTATCGGTATGCGTTGGTAGCCTACTTCAAAGCAACCGGGCTGCAGATACCCACCTCCTAGATCTAATCGATGATCAAGTTCGTCCCATATCATTGTTACCATGCATCTCGACTTCCATATCCCGATCTCAGCTGGGTAACCTGGCGGAAATCCCATGTTCCACTACTGATGGTGAAGCAAATTCAAAACCTAGTAAGCTTCGGAACCTCACATGTCTGTATCACGTTTGCCCAACCGCTTCTTGTAATCCCAATGCTAATTAACTGCTTCACGGATACGATTATATGTAAGCTAAAGAAAAGAAGCATCATGCAGTTAAACGACTAAATACTCACATACACTGTGTGTAGTGCTTGATGACTTGTTGGCTAACTCCAAGCTGCTCAGTTCGAGTTTAGGTGTTCGGTAACCATATTATCTATGTACAAAGTTGACTCGCCCATCCCTGGTCTGCGCGATGCATACACGCCGCGGAATGCACTCCGGTGTCCGTATATTACAAATCTTCATTCACTATACATTACTCGCTTTACTCCTTGACTTATGCCGAAGATATGATTTTCTTTCTACCGGGATGGCGATCTGCATACAGATGTGCCACTGCTAGTAGTTTGTAGCCGAATCTATGTTCCACAGAAAGTTGCTCGTCAGACGAGACTATGCAACGGTATCTGAAGTTGTTAAGCTTACAGTTCTAAAAGAATATAAGCTCCGAAAACAAAATCATCAGCTGACCTAGATTATTATTTGGGTATTTGAGGATGGTCTGTCCCTTCCAATGTTGTTCCACCACACGCTAATGACAAACTACATTATGGATATCAAGGAAAATCCGGCACTTCACGCCTTCGCCTTTGGAGTCTTGACCCATCTACTTTACTTTCGTTTTGGCGAGCACCATCTATATCCAACGAGGTACATTTACGGCTACATCGGATCATTCATTTGCATTGCAGCCTTTCTTTACAACGCGGAAGAAATCCCTTTCAATTCGGCATTTTCCAGATCCTTGTACTTGGTCTTCACCCATTTACTTGGTCTATACAGTAGCCTCGTCATATACCGCCTCTTATTTCATCCACTTCGATGTTTTCCGGGGCCCTTTCTGTCAAAGGTCTCAGCGTTTTGGTTATCAGCTCAACTTCGCCACGAGACTCTCTATCGCAAGCTTGCCGACCTGCACAATGAATACGGTGACTTTGTCCGCGTAGGGCCATCTGATCTCTCAATCATTCATCCTAGAGCCGTTAACACCATCTACGGCTTCAAATCTACGTGTACCAAGAGTGCGTGGTACGATGGCTCTGCACCCCTAAGGTCGCTTCACGCGCACCGTAATAGGGCTGATCACGACAAACATCGCCGTACCTGGAACCCAGGGTTCACCGACCGTGCCCTACATGGATATGAGAAGCGGATACAGGTATATAGGCAGAAGCTCATCAACCAGATCAAATCGATGGAAGGTGGCAAGCCCATAAATGTTAGCACCTTGTTCACCTGGTATGGGTATGATGTGATGGGCGACCTGGCATTCGGCCAAAGCTTCGACATGTTGGATAACAGTGCGTCCCATTGGGCAATCTTGATGACACACCGTATGCTCAAGCCGGTGGAGTATCTGATGCCAATATGGTTCTTCCGACTACTGTTATCTATTCCTGGCACCACCAAGGCATTCTGGAAATTCAATGAATACTGGGGTCAACTCTTTAAGATGAGGATGGCGGTATGGTGAACTGACAATTCGTCCACGGACCAGTCATGCTAATGGGACCAGACGAAGCAAGAAATACCTGATATTAGTGCATGTCTGCTGGAACCGCTGAAAGGGCGGGCACCAACATCCGACGAGTCCAATGTGTTGCTCGGAGATGCGTCTTTGATTATCAACGCAGGAGGGTAAGTCACCACTCGTACATTTGACTCTGTGTATGATCGTTACCCACAGCGATAGGGACACTACGGCAACAACTTTGACGACAATCATATACGAATTGGCACGTCGTCCAAGCGAGGTTCAGAAACTACGGGCCGAGTTAACCAGTTATACCACCGACCCGAACGGGGAATACTCCCAGGAGAGTCTCGCAATCCTGAGACATTTAAATGGTATCATCTACGAGACGCTCCGCATACACTCCCCTGTCCCGAGCTACATCCCACGGAAGACACCGCCGGAGGGAATCAACATCGACGGGACGCATGTGCCGGGGAACATGAATATATCCTGCCCGCAATGGGTTATTGGTCGATGTAAGCAACTCGCTATCAGAGCAGTTCGATGGTTTTTTATAACTAATGAATTTTCTGCCCTAGCCGAGAATGTCTATCAAAACGCCCAGGACTTTATCCCCGAGCGATGGTACCTGTATCCCAAAATGATCAAGGAGAGATCTGCCTTCGCCCCATTCACAACGGGTACGCTGACAAATGAATTTACCTGACCATGAGATATACAGCTGATGTTGTCAGGGCCATACACCTGCATTGGCAAGTCCCTAGCCCTCATGAATATCCGGGCAACTGTTGCTCGACTGATAACAACTTTTGATATGGAACTACCACTTGGCGACGATGGGCGAAACCTTGAGAGAAGCATGAGGGAACATTTTTCTATCTACATGGCAAAGGACATACAGGTTCTCTTTCAAAAACGTGCCATATAGCTAATTCCGGATCAACGCAGTTTACGTTGTGACTTCTCTGTACGTATGCTCATTCGTCTGGCGTCACCTGGTATAATCGGTGGGTAATATAAGGAACCATTCGTTGATCTAGATATCTGGAGAGATCAAGTGACCTAGCTCACTACGAACACTTTCTCCCCCTCCATCAAACTGAAATACCAACACGAGAGTTATATTATGCCGTACTATAATTCCCATTGTATCACATGGAGCGCCCATAACATCCAAGCGCGAATGCATGCTACGTGCAGCTTACAAATAGGGTCGGAAATGCAGATCAGTATCTTATCAGTTTCGATTAATCCGGTTTGCGACCAACGACGTGGTATCACGTCGTAGCCTGTCGCTTGGCATTAGGTCACCATACTAGAGTCCTGAGTGGTTGGTACCAACCACCAATTGTATAAAAGTACTAATAATCTTGACTCATGTCCCCAGGATTGGGGACAAAGAGACTGATAGCATCATTGACAGGCAGACTCAAAGTATGCGCAGCCCTAACCCACTAGCCGAAGCATGATCAAATTGATTTCCATTGACCCCTTCCACTAGATTCAGAAAAAAATGATGTAACCCCAAATACGCGCCGTTGCATAAACCTCGGGATTGTGTGCGAACAAGGAAGTTGTCCGGAAAAGCTTTTCCCCCCGGCTGGGCCGGCTAGGCAAGACAAAGCCAAGAGGGATTAAGAAGTTCTGGGCAGAAAACAAGAGTTGGGTTTAAGAAACCCAAAAAAGAAAGAAAAGATACTTCGGCGGTTCCGTTAAGGCATGTGCCTAGCCGAGTAGTAAGTTTAGACCAGGAAATTATACATACCCCGTGCGTTTCGGGAAGCAAATGCCGTCGTATCACATGGCGCATACAGTGACGCTCATAATATGAGTGGCTTTGGACTGCAGCCATTCTAGCAGCTGAAAAGCTGTTCTGATCATGACCGCATCTGTGCATGCCGTTGTGGGAAAACTCACCAATCCGGTCGGGCCAAGGCCGATATGCTGCGTGGATGGGTCTCGTGGAATGAAGCCAATCAATCAAAGTTAACTCTTACGGTCAGACTTTTACCGTAGTGATCCTTAGTTGTGTGGACTAAATGGTTGACTGGAATGACTAAATCCGCTAGTGAGCTCGTACCCCGCGGCGAGGACCATGGCTAGGGAGTAAGCACCGAACCTCCAACTAGATTGTTCTTCTTGACGCCGGTGGCGGTATCGGAGATACAAAGAGAACGGATTGTGTATCGGTATGTACCGTTGAGATAGCCAAGAGAAAAATGAACGTGAGAGATGGTATAAATGGTATCAAATTGGACAGCGACACACATCCAACTACATGAATTCCGAAAGTCTGGAGATTCAAGATGAAAACGTGGAGAGGGCTTGGCACGGTCTGGAGTAAAAAGCTTGGCGATGTGACGGGTACTAAAGAGAGAGATCAATCCATGGGTGAGCTGAGGCTTCCCGTCAGATGATTGAATCCATGATGATCCGAGCCATCATGCATGGAGCCAGATATTGGTTTTCGCGCAAGGAGTATGCATCCATAACTCGGGCCACTGTCCTCTTCCCGATTTGCAATCCACGGGTCATCTGTTCGATGAGACTTCTATGCTCTTAAATTAGGAAATAGGCCTCACCATCAGTCTTTACAACCTCATCCCGAGGTCGACGATCGGCAGCCACCCCCCCGGCGGCAAGGATGGAGAGGAAATTTTGCGGGGTCCCTCCTTAGCAGCATTTTAGGCTCAGAGCCTTGAATCCTTTTGTTTTGGGCCCTGTCGGAGATTTAAATCGGAGATCTCTCTCTTACTCCCTCGCCTTCTGAAAAGAATTTCTTTTTTTTTTTCCCGAGCTTCCTGCCGCTCCAGTCTCATCTTTCTGGTACAAAACTTCTTCAATATCTTCTGTTATCTCTTGAGTTTCCTGGCTGGCTTCTTTCACCATGGAGGCAGAAACTCATGAAAAGCGCCCCGATGGCAATCACACTCCATCACCAGACAACGATGAGATGGAACACATGAGCGTAGGGAGGTATCTCTGGACGAGGCTGCCAACGCTGGTACCACCGATGAATCCCGCCCCTAACCCATTTAAGGCGCTTTCTCTTCTCAATAGACAGCAATGGCTTTTCTTTACAGTGCGTCCGCCAACTTTTGCCCCTCCCGGGCACAGCTAACTGCCTCTAGGTCGCGTTTCTAGGGTGGTCCTGGGATGCATTCGATTTTTTCACGGTTTCTTTAACAACTTCTCAATTGGCAGAGGCCTTCGATAAATCCGTTTCCGACATCACCTGGGGAATTACCCTTGTACTCATGCTTCGATCCGTGGGTGCCATCACCTTCGGAATTGCCTCTGATCGCTGGGGTCGAAAATGGCCGTTCATTGTCAATAACATCCTCTTCATTGTTTTGGAGCTGGGCACTGGCTTTTGCCAGACCTATAAGCAGTTCTTAGCTTGCCGCGCTCTCTTTGGGATTGCAATGGGTGGTCTCTATGGGAATGCAGCGGCAACGGCGCTGGAGGACTGTCCCTTGGAAGCGCGAGGCATCGTGTCCGGTCTGCTCCAACAGGGGTACGCATTCGGCTACCTGCTGGCCACTGCATTCGCACGGGGATTAGTCGATACTACTCCTCACGGATGGAGACCGCTGTATTGGTTTGGCGCCTGTCCTCCCGTTTTGATTATTCTCTTCCGATTGTGTCTGCCGGAAACCAATACGTTCCTTCAACGGCAGGCTACCCGAGAAGACGTTCGAGGTGGAGTAGCGTCATCCTTCATCTCAGAAGGCAAAACAGCTCTGAAGCGGCATTGGTTGCTCCTTCTTTACCTCGTTTTGCTGATGGCGGGTTTCAACTTCATGGTAAGCCATTGCTCCAGATGGCCTAATTTGAGAATTCCCCCCTGACATCTTTGTTCATGTAGTCGCATGGATCCCAAGACTTGTATCCAACCCTCTTGAAAAGCGAGTTTAGCTTCTCTGCCAACGCTGTGACTGTTACTCAAGTTGTCTCCAACCTAGGCGCTCTCACCGGTGGGACGCTGTGTGGCTGGGCGAGTCAGATCTTTGGGCGTCGGTTTTCTATCATCGTGATCAGCATCGTCGGTGGTGCGCTTCTATACCCCTACACCTTCGTCACCTCGACCGACGTCATGGCCGCGGCGTTCTTTGAGCAGTTCTGCGTGCAGGGCGCATGGGGGGTGATCCCCATTCATTTGATGGAGCTGTCTCCGGGAGCAATTCGCACCTTCACGGTGGGAACGGCCTACCAGTTGGGCAATCTGGTCTCGTCGGCCAGTTCCACGATTGAATCCACGATCGGCGAGCGCTTTCCCCTGCCACCCACTGAGACGGAAAAGCATCGATACCAGTATGGGAAAGTCATTTGTATCTTTATGGGCTGTGTGTACGCCTACACAATTATAGTGACCTTCTTCGGGCCGGAGCGACTGGGCCGCCAATTTGATGTTGCGCATGATACTGATATGGCGGAGGTGGCCGCCCATCGTGGGACGACTACGGTGGGGGAAGGTGCCGAGAGCGATGTGGAGAAGGGCACGGTCTCCCGGGTTGAAGGCTAGTTATTGCATGTTGAGATTGAATATACGTAATGGTTTGACAGGCGTAGACAGATGATCTCATACTTCATTATTCTGGCAAAGGTGTCGTGTTTACTATTCTATAGTAGTCCATGTATCGGCTGTACTCGCTCTTCAATCCGGCGTGGGTCCATCCGATCTCTAGCTTGCCCGGTATCTACCCCGTGGTAGCCCAGCCCTGTTCACTGATATGTACATTTCTTTGTCCCTCATGGTCGCTTTCGTAGGCAACGCGAAAATTAGACCTATCGAGAGGTATATAGAAGTTAGTAAGGTATTATCAAGCCCGATACACCACTCAAATGACCTTGTGAGATGGAACGTGGCATCTGAATCTGCTTAATTGTTTATCTTATATGGTCAATGCTCATGAGAGTTGGTCACATGGAGGGTTTTCTTCATTCGCCGCGGACGAGTTAACAAGTCTTGGAAAGGAATAACTTACTACGTACACGACACTTCAAGCGCGCATCCCATCGGAGGAGCTCGAGCGAGGAAACTATGTACATGCATACCAGTCGCTGATGGGGGAATTCGTCCCCTTTTGTATGACGGGGAACTTTTCCAAACAAACCCCGCATTCTGACGGTCAAATCATATAAGGTTATTGCTGACAAAAGATGTCTTACGTTGCTGGTCGTACAACTTGAAGACCACAGAAGGAAAATTGTCCTTTGATTGGCCTTGAATTATCGATTGGAGGGGCACGGGGATGGCGTGCTCTCTCTCTCTTCTCTCATTCACCAGTCTCCGATCAAATAAACATTATGATACTCTACAAGATTAATCCCTAGTCCAAGAATAGTATATTTATGCTATGATCGGGAGTGGACTTGTGTCAATTGCACCCTTTGAACCCTTTAATCCGTCCTAGGCTAAGGAAAGGATGACGTTGTCTTGATACCGTAACTTGAGATGCCTTAACTCTCCCTCGTATCCAATCTAATAATGTACCAGGAATCATTCGAAAAGATAATAATAAGTATAAGAACCCTGTTTGCTCCACCATTGGATCATACAATATTGTAGAGAGGAAGTAAATAGTTTAACAATTTAAATTAATATTGACCAAAAAGAGAGAGAGAGAGAGAGAGAGTAGGATGATCGCTGGTGCCGCGTGCATCCGCCAAGAGGGAAGGCCGGAAACGGGGTTTTCCTGGTCGTTAAGATAGAGTATTGGTTTATCGAGTGGGATCTTGACGTTGCGCTCAAACTCACCCCTTCCTCTTCAGGGTGATCGCTGTCCTTCGTCCTTTTCTTCTGTTTTCTGAATTTCCCTTTTCCTATTATTCTTCCTGGTGATGGTTAGGTTTGATCGCTCTCACTTTCTCTAGTGCAGGTACAATTACTTCCCTTACCGTGCATTCCTTTTATTGTCCAACCTCGGTCGGCCTGCCGCTCGTTCGTTTGCTCTGGTCTCGGCCTCGTTCCCTAGGGGCCTACGGAGTACGTACTTTGGAAAGGTTAAAAAAAAAAAAAAAGAAATTTAATTAAATTAAGAACGGCGCAACCAACCACCGATCTTTCTACCCCGGTCGGTTCATCGGTTTACCTTTCAATTTCTTATCGGTTCGAGATATTGAACATTCTTTTGTCTCCTTGTTTCTTATCCCCTGGTTACGTGCCGTCGTCGCTAGGCTCGCCCCCCGAAGTCTCCTCCGAACTTGCGATCGATCGGCCCCTGCGTGCTGGATGAGTACGACGACTTCTGCCGCTTCCAATGCACAGACGTTCGTCTGGCTCGCCTGTCGAGGACGACGCTGAAGATTCCTTAAGCTCTCGAACTCCACCAGAGCCAAGTAATGGTCCCAATGTCGTCGACACGCCGGAAAAATCGCGTTCGCAGGTAGCCCGCACAGGCACCAGCATCGACCTCCGGAGAGACGCCACAGGCGCCTCAACCCCCAGGTCCCGAAACTCGAGCATGTGGAGGACGCCGCCGTCCTCATCAATTACCTCAATCCCTTCGGACTGCAAATCATCCTCCGTCATGATGCCATTGGCCTCTCAGCGTCTATCCATTGAGGCGTCGCCAGACCATCTGCGCCGTTATCGACCGTCCCGCCTCCGCAGTCCGTGGCCGTGTTCCATTCTGACAGCCTTCACCACCCTCGTCGCCTCGATCCTCCTTTTTTTTATTCTCCGCTCATTCGCCCTTCGTCAGACTGGTGGAGATGGCTGTGGAGTACCCGTTATGAGTCCGACATTCATTCGCATGGTGGGGTTTGACACGGAACATACGCGCTTTGCCAGCAAATATAACCTCTATCTCTACCGAGAGGGAGGTGTTGACCCATATAGTCAGGAAAACCTCGGGGTATGTTCACTCTGTGTGGCCTTTGTCTACCTTCCACCAAATACATTGCTAAACGTCAATACGATATAGTTGAATGGGGTTCCCGTCCTGTTCCTGCCCGGAAATGCTGGAAGTTACCGGCAGGTCCGATCCTTAGCCGCCGAAGCGTCGAGACACTACTACGATGTTGTTCGGCATGATGAAGATCGTTTGAATGCCGGCACTCGAAGCTTGGATTTCTTTATGATCGATTTCAACGAGGATATGGCTGCCTTCCATGGACAAACCCTACTCGACCAAGCCGAATACGTCAATGAAGCCGTGGCATATATTCTGTCGCTTTATCATGATCCCCGACGTTCGCGAAGAGATCCGGAGCTACCAGATCCGAGTGCAGTTGTCCTGGTTGGGCACTCTATGGGTGGCATCGTTGCGCGAACAGCGTTAACAATGACGAATTATCAAGCGAACTCGGTCAATACGATTGTTACCATGTCAGCTCCCCACGCGAAACCCCCCGTCTCGTTTGACTCGGATATCGTTCAGACCTATAAGCAAATCAACGATTATTGGCGGGAGGCCTACTCGCAGACTTGGGCCAACAACAATCCGCTGTGGCATGTGACACTCATCTCCATTGCTGGTGGTTCGCGCGATACTGTTGTGCCCTCTGATTACGCTAGCATTTCTTCTCTTGTTCCTGAGACTCACGGTTTCACCGTATTCACGTCTACTATCCCTGATGTCTGGATCGGCATGGACCACTTGTCCATCACCTGGTGCGATCAATTCCGGAAAGCTATCATCAAATCCTTGTTTGAAGTCGTCGATGTCCGACGAGCAACACAGACGAAACCGAGGGCGGAGCGGATGCGGGTTTTCAAGAAGTGGTATTTGACTGGAATGGAGACTGTGGCGGAGAGAACGCTTCCGCGAAAGGGTACTATTCTCCAGTCACTCAATTTTGCTAACGGCTAACCTTCTTTAAATCAGAGCCTAATACTCTTCTGACATTGGAAGACCAGTCCAACACGATTTTACCGCAAGGCAAACGGCTCATTCTTCGCGACTTAGGCCACCGCAGAGGCCCGAATGTACACTTGTTGCCTATTCCTCCGCAAGGCGTATCCGGAAAGAAGTTCACCCTTCTTACAAACCAGCCATTTGATAGGTCCGGGGATCATGGGAGCCTGGAGGTTCTTTTCTGTAGCGTGTTCCCTTTGCAGAATGGAAAACCTGCAACGGCATTTTCGATGAACATGGACTTCTCCGGAGGTACCTCAGGCTCAACTCGTCTCGCCTGCAAAAATGCCGCCGAGGATGGAATTCACTTACCGGCCTCGACACCCTCCTCGAAGCGTCCTTATGATCGAGTACAGCCTTTCTCTTACCTCCAGTACGATCTGGAAGATCTCGCAGAGCACCAGTTTGTAGCCGTCGTGGATAAAGCAAACTCGCCCACCAAGGGCTTTGTGCTGGCCGAATTTTCAGATAGCTCAGACTCTGTGGTCAGGGCTCGATTGGGTTTGGGTAGCCTCCTCAGTGCCGGACTGAGGGTGCGTCTGCCAGCCAACCGTCCCATGCTCACAGAGCTGCAAATTCCCGCCGTACACTCGAGTCTGCTGGATTACAGACTCAAAATCGTCCGAAAGAATCACGGGCAACAGCAAGAGCTGTTCGCTCCCCTTTTGCGACAGTCTGTCGCAGATCCGCATGAGTCCAAGTTCTTTGTCAATGTCAAAGATGTCAATGTGAATTTACATGGTCTGGCGCCCTTCATGCCTCCGCCCCTCCGAGAACAAGCGAAATTAGGTGGTGTTTCTTTTCATCTTTGGACAGATCCGAGCTGTGATTCCACGATTGACATCTCTTTGTCGGTGGATATTACTAGTAGTCTCGGCGAGCTAGTAATGCGGTACCGGACCGTGTTCGCTGCATTCCCGCTCCTTGTTGTTGCCCTGGTCATGCGTAAGCAGTTTCAGGTGTATGATGAGACAGGCTATTTCATCACATTTGCGGAAGGTTTGGACAGTGCACTGCGATCATCCCTTCCCATGCTCCTTCTGGCCATGTCGCTGCTAGCATCTTCCCTAGCGACATCTACCAAATTGCCGCCTACTGACGACCCGTTCCATTGGCGTACGAACTCCACTGAGTCCCCTGTTGACTTCACCAAAAACGATCTCCTCCTGGGCTCGCAAGACACTTTCTTCTGGTTCCTAGTGCCTGTTTTTGGCCTGATTAGCGTTGGAGTGTGTCTCATGATCAACTATGTAGCGCTCGCGTTAATATTCCTCCTCACGTCCATTTACGGTTTTCTTAGAAGCAAGTCGGGCTACATTCGACGTGATGAGAAAGGGTGCGTCACTTTAGACCCGCATAGTTTCACCTACTAACTCCCCATAGAAACCTCCCTATCTTTTCTTCCGCAGGCCCGAGGCGACGACTGGTCAATTCGGCCATTCTCTTGGCCCTCGTGTCGACTGTCATTCCTTATCAATTTGCATACATGGTGGCGTGCATTGTACAGTTAGCTACTAGTGTCCGAGCCAACTGGCATGCGAAAGAGGCTGTAAGCTCTCGTTCCTGTTTGCCTCCATCCAACAATGCTAATAGCTATTAGAAATCCACAACCCACTATAATTTCGCCAACTTCGCATACTCGATCTTCCTCCTGATGCTGTGGATCCTGCCGATTAACGCTTTGGTCCTTCTCGTCTGGGCTCATAATCTGGTTGTGCATTGGTTCATGCCATTCTCATCGCATCATAATGTGCTATCAATAATGCCATTTGTTCTCCTCGTGGAAGCCATGACTACTGGAACTATGATCCCTCGGGTCACCACACGGTAAGCCCCCAGCCTTAAGGCACAACCGAACGGCAACTCATGGCCATATAGGTTCAAACATGTCACCTCTTTGCTCTTCTTCTTTATTGCCATCTACTCGGCGATCTACGGCGTCTCATACGCTTACCTCCTCCACCATCTCACTAATATCCTCGCCGCCTGGTTAGTGGGTATCTACTTCTCTTCCAGCGGGTTTTCGATCTCAAGACTGTGGCGGGTCATAGAAGGGGACGAATCGGTACAAAACCCTGCATCAGGAAGCCACACGAAGAAAAAGCCATAAAAACCCCCCTTATCATTTTTTCACTTCCCATAACTATCTGTTCTCTATTCTTTGTTGCATTTTCAGGTCTTAAGACACATATTTAAACGGAGTTCACAACAGGGGCGGTGTTTCATTCGCCGAAGAATCGGCCTGTACAGGATCTTGTTTCTTATTTGATTTTTCCCGCCCTTTTAGTCGAGTGAACCAGACAATTCCGTAATGTGAAATGTTCTCGGCCTCAACTCGACTTGTTCCCGCCACCATGCTCTCCGTACAGGCAACGCTATCTATAGCTGCCCCCCACCTTTTCTTTTATCACTTTTACTTTTTTCACTCTAACGTCTGTATATACGGTTGGATCTGGATATAGATCAAAGGTGTCTAGAATATAGTATACATAATTACCTCGTTTATGATGATGACATGCTTCAATTCTTCTATCCATACACTAATTGAGTAAATCAACATTCACACTCTTTCGGTTATTGCTTTCCAACTCACTGCATAACCAAGGTTCTAACTAGTAATTTTTATATCGCCCATACCATCTACCAGAATCTTGTAAATCGCAGTCATAGACCGTACATTCCCATAGTATAATACATGCTATAATACTGTACATTTGACCCGAGAGTCTAACGACCCTAGAATAACAATGATAATCATATCAAAACAGGCCCAACCCGCACTCTCTCCCTAGCTCTAAATGCCTCTAATTCTTTAGCTCTCTCATCCTCTTTCCGTCTCCGACCAGCCTGCTTCTCGAACCTCTTCTTTCCCCCGTGCTTCAACTTCGTTATCAAATCCGTCGCCTGGCCCTTGGTTAAATGCTCCGGCCGGAGTGCATCCCTCCGTATCTTAGCCTTATTGAGGAAGTTCAACTGCGCCCAGGTGGCAGGTCGACGTCGCCAGGGTTGTAGAGCGGAGATATACAGTTCTTCAAACTCCGACGCGGCGAAGGTGTCAGCTGCGTGGACGGCGGATTCGAGGTCCGGGCCTGTAGCTATTAATCGGGGCCGGGTGTAGGTGTTTTTCTCTGTGGTGGGGTTTTTGTATACTTTGACGTGGTGAACTGTCCAGGTCGGTTGTTGGGGGTTATTGTTTGGTGATATAAAGTGTTTATCGGTTGATTTCTCGATTGTGATCCAGCCGGTTGCGTCGGAGAGAAGGTATTTGTTTTCGTCGATGCGGACCCAGGCATTGCGGCTTGATGAGCGGATGTACTTTTCGGATTTCATGTCCATGATTAGATCGTAGATTGTGTCGTATTTAGTAAAGGTTAGGTTTATATCATCTGGTGTGTCTGGACCTGGGGAGTCGTCTAGCTCTGTGGGTGCGGGTGGGTCGCTTTCTTTGTGTTTGAGTGCTTTGCCGTTGGCGTTGGCTAGAACTTCATCTGGGTGGAGGCCGAAGAGGGTGGGTGTGGAGAGGACGCCGGTTTCCAGGGTGGCGACCATGTCGATGATGTGGCAGTCCTTCTTGCCTGGGTGGAGGCGTAGTCCGCGGCCTATCATTTGGATGAGAAGATTGCGGGAGCGGGTTGGTCGCGCGAGTAAAACGCAGTCGATGTTGGGGATGTCGGTGCCTTCGGTGAAGAGACCGCAGTTTAGAAGAACGGGGTATTCCTGGTTCCTGAAGCGTTGAAGTTGGTCGTCGCGGACTTCCTTTGGTGTCTTGCCGGTGAGATAGCGGGCGTCGACGCCGGCAGCGCGAAAGGTCTCAGTGAGCTGCTTTGTGTGTTCAACATCGACGCAGAATACTAAGGTTGATTTGCGCTCTTGGGCGTTTGCCAGCCAGGCACGCACTGTGATGTCGTTCGTTCTGTCGGTGTTCACTGCTTTTGAGAGTGAGCCGACGGCGAAGTCACCGAAACTGTCCTTCTTCACGCGGGATAGGTTGGCTTCGGATTGAACGGTGGTGAAGACTGCGTTTGCTAGCCATTCCTCGTCAATCATGTCCATGTAATCTTTATGGTAAACAATGTGGTCGATTGCCGCGCCTAGTTTCAAGCCATCGGCTCGCGATAGCGTCGCCGACACGCCGACTAGCACCGGCGAGTCGTCTGACGTCTCGTTCAGTCCGAAGTATTTGAGCACTTCTCGGTATGACGGCGCGACTATGTGGTGGGCTTCGTCCACAAGAACGAGTTTGAACTGTTTCGGGTCGAATTTGGCTATGCGGTCTCCATTTGTCAAACTCCGAATAGATGCGATGACGATGTCTGCTGCTGGTGAGGCTTTGCTGGTGCCCATTTCGATCTCGACCGTTCGATCGGGGTAAGCAAGACGACAATGCCGAGCGGCCTGTTCGACAAGTTCGCGCCGATGAACGAGAATCAAGGTTTTGTTGTCTGTTTCATTTCGAGGGGGTATGCGGCCGATGAGCTGTGTGAAGATCACCTGGTGAAAGATATCGTTAGCAGAATCCGGCTCTCAATACTGTGTAAGCTCATACAAACCGTTTTCCCAGCACCCGTCGCAAGTGAAACTCCGAGGCGCTTATGGCCCTGGTCCAAATTATCAAGCACCGATTTGATACATTCTTCCTGGTAGTCCCGAAGGACTATAGCGGGCGACTCGCGCGCCGCAGGGACAGCGGTAGAGATGAGGCGCAAGTGAGGTTGAAAACGACCAGTCCTCCAATAAGGACTCTGAGGTCTCAATAAGAGACGCGAAATGGGAATCCACCCCAATTTTCCCCGAATACACTCCATCCAGGCTCCATGTGACTTAAGTTGATCGTTACGTAGCTGACCTGCAGCCGTGCCGATAAGTTCGGCGGAGAAGCAAACAGTGCAAACACCCTTCTTATCTGATAGAAATATTTCTACGGATCCCCTCGAAGTGTCGCATTCTTTTCGCTACTATTTCTAGAGGTTCTTGACTCCTGCCTTATACGATGTTTAATTAGTCGGTCGATGCCGGGCATGTTTCCGCCATTTTTCCAGAGTCCATGTCAATGGTGTGCCCCTCTGGACCTCCAACCCGACAATGAGCAGTTCAAGCCTTTACGAGCCAGAGGAAGATGATGAAACATCTGATTCTGATATCGAGACGGGAAATACGCAGTTCACCGATCCCCCCTCGTCTCCTCCGAGTCGCAGAACCAGATTGTCTTCTCCTCGCCAGCTCGATGGAAGGTCCTCATCCAGACCGGCGCAGACGCCCAGAAGGGTCTCTCGGATGCAGATGTTAGAGCGTTTACAGACATCGCTTAGCAAGGAATCAGTGCAAGCATACTCCAACCTACTCGCGCAAACAATAGACGACTATACGTCCGTCGAATCGAAGGCTGGCAGCGGAAATTACCAATCCACCCAAGCTGGGATCGTGTCTTGGGCGCCGAAAGAGAAGGAAATATTCTTCAACGTCCTTGACAGAAAAGGGAAAGATGGTATCCGCGATATAGCTGGTGCGATTGGTACGAAATCAGAGCTGGAGGTCCAGGAATATCTCAGACTCTTGCAACGGAGACTAGAATGGCAGCACATGGAGGATGAGCACAGCAGAGCAGTCGTCCTAGGCGATTTGCCGGCGGCGGAGGAAGTAAGTAGCGAATGCTGCGACGTCCTTGATGAGTACTCTAAGTTGCTGGTACTCAAAGAGCAGCAAGATGAGGATGTTGCCGGAAGACAGAGGCATCACGATTTGTGGATAATTGATCGAGACAAAGCAGAACTAGTAGAAGAACTAGAGACGCTGGATCAAAAATCCCCAGCCGGCTCAAGTGTCTACCACACGGCCAGTCTACTCAACATCCCAAGATGGATCCGGCTTTCCGAGCGCTTGTTCATGAACTTCGGGGGCGCAAGACTAGAAGATAATTGGGTGAACATAGCTTACGCGGGCGAAGCACCAGCAATAACTGCCGATGCATTAGCTGAGTTCTATACTCTCACCGTAAGCGTGACACGTCGTTTGATTCAGTCGACCCTGTTTTTCGCCATGTCAAGACTGCGCAACATGAGAGATACGGGTAATAGTAAGGCCAAGGTAGTCAAGCCGCGAGACGTTAGGACCGCGCTGGACGTGCTTAAAATGAAACGAGACGGGTTTGACTACTGGACTGGCGTAGCAAGGCGGTGCTGTTTGGATGTTTCGGATTCTCGACATAGAAAAGGATGGAAGTCCGTTCGCCTGAGCCACGATGAGGTGGAAGATATGCTGTTAAATAGGGCACCCATCGATGCAGAGTCGAATCGGAGCACATCCAGACAAAGGTCAGAAAGCAGGTTGCAGAACACAGACGGCGAACACACAGACAGCGATGAGGATAATCTGAGTAACAGTGGAAGCGAGTTCAAGCTCGAACGCTCCCCGTCCCCAACTGCACCCTTATCACCAGAAGTCTCCAGCGATGAAGATGAACTCCCATCGGATTCTGAAAATCAACACGCCGAGCAAGAAGACCAAAAGGCCAGTTATCTTGGAGAGCTAGAACTTTGGAAAGCTTTGGACCGGCCAGTGCCAGATTTTTCCGGACCCATCAAGAAAGAAGATCAGGGAAATAAAATACGCAAACCGATAGGAGAGCGCAAAACACAGCAAGAGCTTGCAGATTGGCGTGAAAGGACACTATACCGAAGCGATTGGGAGGAGCATGGTCACGAAGTTTATGATATCTATGAAGAGATATCCGAGAAGCGACGAAAGCGAAGGCGTCTTGACAATTCACGGGATCCTTTACCTGTCACAGTTGATGGTGAAAACAATCAAACAGATAAGCTCGAAGTTGAACCAACCGCTGGTGAATATGACGAGGACATCAACCCGAATGAAGACGACCACGAAGACATAGAAATGGACGATTCAGCCGCCCCAGACCTAAACACCACTATCCTTCAAGATCAAGAAGATCCTGAAATTCACAATACCCGACACAAACAAACAACCGAACTTAACTCAAACCGAAAAGGAGCGGACGAATCAGGCCCATCCCCACCCGCCAACACAAACCCCGGATACCGATCACCTATACTAACCCGTCGGAAGCGCATACAAGTCGAGCCCAAACAAGAAGAAAGCTCCTCTTCTGACTCAGACGACGACCTTCCTGCACCCAGGGAATATCCGTCCTCAGAGCAGGACGAAAGGGACGGCATGCCTCTATATTCACAGCCGATGAGTCCGGCTGATTGGCCCAGCGATTGATTGGATATCCGTCCATCTAATTTTGCTATATACTATGGCCCATTTTTCGATATCTAGCTTTTTGTATGATATTTTGTATGATACCACATAAACATGTTGGTCACTAGGCATTTGGCACAAGACATAACAATTTTAACGATTTCATTCCACCTTGAACTGAATAATAAGGTTGAAATAGATGAACGCGAGAAATACTCTTAACTCCAATATAGTTGCGCCTTTTCCGAGTTGAGCAGCAAGTCAATAGTAAACCCAAACCCCAATCATTCATCCATCAATCAATCACCCAAACAGCCTCTGTGAGGTGCACCTCCAATCTTTTGTCCTGGTATCTGGTCCTTCGGCCCTAGAATATTTATGGTACAATACATGGATATTATAAATGTTAACCTGCGAACGTCCCTGTTGCATCGTAAGAAATGTATTTCATATTTTTTTTTTCAAAAATGGTTTTCCATTTACGCATGCCATTGAAGGAAGCTTCCGCCCATTACAGGTCCAGGGTCTTGTAGTCAGCACCTGCCTCCGCACTCAAAGGCTGTACGCCAGCCCGTGCATCACTGCCTGCAGGCTGGAAGTTGAAACGGTTTCCAATTCCTGCCGTCGCGGCCTCACCAAGCATGTTGTTTGCATCCTCACCGGGTCCCTTCAGACTAACCGCTTGCAGGGTATCCTGGACCTCCTTTACACGCTTCTTGAAGGCCATCCGATCCAGGAACAGCTGCTGACGAGCCAGTTCAAGTTCCCGGCGTTCGGCTTCAATGATCTCTTCCATCTCGTTGAACTGCTGCAGCTTGATCTCAAACTTCTGCAGAGTGACATTGACGGCAGCAGAGACTAAGCGGGTCATCTCCCGCTCCTCGTGAGACGCAAGAGCGCCGGCACGAGCTGCTGAGGTGGCGAGTGCGACTGTGGGCAGAGAAGCCTTGGACTGCTTATCCGAGCTAGAAGTTTCTACGACCTCGGTGGTAGAGGCATCCACATCCATGGAATCCTCCGTCTTCACTCCAGAACCCTCTTTTTCCTTGCCCTTCTCTTGACTCTTGGCGGAACCCTTCTCGAGCTGCTTTCGAAGCTCCTTACGGATCTCATCCACGGAGCGACCCGCCGCAGCAGCGGCCACGGCAGGCTCTGCCATCTGTGCCAAAAAGGCAACTACGGACAGAACGGGGTTCTCAGCCTGACTGATGGGCTCTCGTCCACCGGCGGTGCGCATATCAGGCAAGTCCTCAACATATTTGTCCTCAATCTCCAGTTGCAGGAACTTCATGACACATTCTTCCTTTGTCCTAGTGCCAACATGGTTGGCAATCTGCTCCCAGTTCTCATCAAAATTCTCCAGTCCTTCGAGGAGCAGTACAAGCTCGGAGTCAGACCAAGGAGCATCCTTGTCCGGAATTACTGAATACGCGCTGTCTTCGAGTTTAACGAAATCGGAGGCGCTATGGCTGGAAGGCATGCGGCCTTGCAAGAAGCAGTTAGGGCAAAGGTCATACTTTGAATCCGGGGCAGATGCGTTAGCGGTGGCTGGGGTCGACTTCGCATAATGAAATCTGAGTCTGGTACAATCTATGCCGCATGAGAAGCAGTGGAACTTCTTTCTGGGTTCCTTGGAAGCAGTTTCCATCGCCTTCACCGCGTCGCCCGTCGCACCGTTGGTGGAGCCGTCGCCATTTGTCTGCTTCTCCTTGTCCTCAACAGCAGGGGTGATCTCCTTGCCTTTATCGTCATAAACGTTGCGACGAATTTCGAGGTTAAGATCAGCCTTTGACACTGGCGCAGCTGAAGCTGCACGTTCAGTGGCCGGTAGAGGCTTTCCAGGCTTGACAAAATGGTTTGGCCCAGGTTGGAAGGGTTGAAGGCCACGTGGGGTATCAGCAATCACTCGGAAGTGACCCGTGAAGGGAGGACCAATATTTGACGGACGGGTTTGGGGATCAACCTTAAAAGGCGTTAGCAACTAGGTATAGCTCAAGGTCGACGATTACTCACTTGATAGTTAATCAAACCCCACTGCTCTAGGAACGAGTGAACACGCATGATCGCGCACACATCTCCAGCAAGATTACGGCGGCATGCGGTTACTGTGAGATACTCGATAGGGTTGAGTCTGTAGGTGTTGATCATGAAATCGCGATAATCTTTATAGACTGCGGGCGTCTTGCTTCGGTTCCTGCCATTGAAAAACTCTGCGAGAGCCTTTTTCTCGATCGGATGAACGGTGTGCATGTCGAACCACGTGGAGTAACTGGGAAGGATAATGGCATGTGTTTGCGAAACAAGTTGTGAGCGCGCCGAAGATTCGATCGACGACTTGCCTTGTCCAGACTGATCTTCTGTAGCACCTTCAGCACCTGACTGCGCAACACCGTCGGCATTTTCTTCGGCGCCCTCGCTTTCTTTCTTTGGTTCAGTCTCTGTGCCGCCCATCTCCTCGTCCTCAGGTTCGCCTTCGATGTTTTGAGCTTTGGGTGAGGCCGGAGCGTCTAAAGGATTATCAGTCCCTGAAACATTCAGTTTCCCATTTTCTTAAGACTCTTGACGTGATTGCGATTCGGAGCATAAGGTTGCGAACGCTGATAAACTCCGCATTCTATTAGGGGAGGGAGGGAAAACCCACCGGAAGGGTTGATCACTTCACCTGGAGCATCTTGGGTGGCAGTCGCGGAGTGAATGTCATCGACAGCGCCACTAGAAACGACGTTACTCTCTTCCATGTTGATGGAATGGTGGTCAAAGCAGGATACGGAGGTCGCAGGCAGCGGAGCAAGGGTCTCTGCTTAGAAGGCCAATGGAGGCGAGTGACAGGGTGCGGATGCAACCCTTAATCAACTGGTTTATCAATAAAGTGTGGCAAGCTGAGCCTCCGGGATAAATAACGGAAGTGACACCAAGCGGAGAAGCAATGAGGTGACGATGAGGAGGATGGCTTAGTAGCGGTGCAACTGTCGCGACACGGCCGTCGCTCCAAAAGTTCGCGCCAAGAGACTCAGACACGCTAGCCACTTTGGGAATAGGAGTTCTCTCTCCAGTCTTTTGCCAGTACTCCGTGTGCTCTGCTTCCTACTACTTCCTACTACTACTCCGAGTATGTAATATCTAAAACTCGACAATTACTTTGACCGATTGCCTTACTTCATGTAACTACCTAACGGCCAAAGCTCCGTATCACACCAGTATAGTCTTTGAGTTACTTTTTCCTCCGCAAGGATGGTCCACCGGACTCATCATATAATTTACCCTAAAGTCTCGATCGTGAACCATAGCATCATCGATATTATCGATTTATTAAAATTATAATGCAATTCTAAATACAGGCTTCATATGCTATCTTCGCTGAGCAAGGACCGGCTAGCTCTTTCAACCACGTCGCTCCCTTCAAGGCTGCGTCATTTTCGAGGTTGCCTCAGCCTTCTCTGCCAACGCTTTGGCAATGGCGGGTCTAGCCTTGATTCTCTCCAGCCAGGCATTGAGATGAGGGAAGTCCTTTTCCAGATCAAATGCATCTCCGGTGATCCAGGGAATGATGCCGAACCAGGGAACGAAGGAGAGGTCGGCATAGCTGTACTTGTCGCCCACCAAATACTCACGGTCCGCAAGAACGTTGTTCATCGTTTCCGACACACGACGGATTTCGTTGATGTAGCGCAGCCGGGCACTTTCGACCTTCTCGGGGTGGTATCTGGTGAACCACACTGCCTGGCCGAAGTAGGGACCCTGACCCGACATCTGGAAGTGGAGCCATTGCTTGGCATGGAAGTACTCAGGAGTACCGGCTTCGAAACTGAACTTCTTCTCTTTGTCGTAGGTTTCAACCAGGTATTCGAGGATAGCACCCGACTCCCACAGGGTGATTCCTGTGTTGGGATCCTCGATGGCGGGAACACGGCCGTTAGGGTTGATCTTGAAGAAGGGGTCACTCTTGATTTCTGCGAATTGAAGATACTTGTATTCGTAAGGAACATTGAGTTCATTGAGGAGCATGGCCACCTTCCAAGGGTTAGGGCCGGCGGAATGGCCGTGGAGGACAAGAGGCTTAAGAGACATCTTCACTAGATACTCTACTGATGAATGGGAACAATTGTTGCTGTGTATTAAAAGAAATAAGAGTAGTAGTTTGTAGCAATGTTGCCGGGGAAGCGTGAGGTATATACCTCTTTAAATACCTAGGATCACACAATTTCCGGATAGGTTACGGTCGTTCCGCAGTGGATATTCAGCATCCACTCAGATCAGATGAATATCATGGAATCGGGTGGTTTGCCGCATAGCTGCGGTACGCTGACAAATGCACATTAGGGGAGATATGGAGTTGGTCTTTACGTTGGCATTATGAAATGCCATGCCTATCCACATTGACCGATTATTGGAGGAGAGAATCCATTCGTCCTCTTCCATCGAATGTCATCGAATGAAGCTGTATCTGTCATCAGTTACACGCCCGGTTGCACTGGCTCACCTTCCACATGCTTTTGAATCCACCTCCGAGATCATGGATCTACATGTTATTAGCTCGAGCTCCTGGCAAATGAAACAAAGCGATGATTGTTTAATGAGACCTGGTATGGTGGGCTGCTTATTATATCGTAATACCTTTTAAGTGTTAATGTTGATTTGAAGGGGGGCTTTGGATAATAGTCACCTTACCGCCAACCCTATGACTCCGGGCATATCTTGAGGGTGGTCCTTGGCGATGAAAGGTACTATTAGAAGAATAGCATCAAAGGAAAGGCTAGCCATGTAGTTCTGTGTTCTTCTTCTTCTTCTTCTCCTCCTCCTCCTCCTCCTGCATTAAGTTGCGTGTTCTCGCGAGATACATGAAATGTATGATGTGGTTGTTCCGTGGGGTTAGATTTATATATAAATCTAAACAACCATGAAACGAACGTCTACCAATCACAAACCCAGTATACAAAGTTACTATAACACTGGCACGATCACGTACAGCTGCAAAGAGGCCAATTCAACACAAGTTCGTGACAATGTAGTATTATGTTATGCATGCAGGAAATCCGCCTAGGACGAACCCAGTAGCTCCGAGTAAACTGTACATTTTCTACTCCGACGCCTAACGCACCGATTTTTCTGCCCCCTGTCTGCCACATGCTTGTTCATTCTAAAATTATCTCAAAGTTCTTGATTAACTAACTCAGCTTTACTATATACTCTTATTCCGAAATGCCCTCATTTGGACACGCCGACTCCGTGTCTTTCTTTGATCGCTATCGGAATGAAAAGTTCAACGTCGGAGTTCGGAATAGCGACATATGTCGGAGTATGCCAAGACCAAGACCATTCTGGCCGCACAGCCATAGCAGACTATTCTCTATACGTAGAACGAAGTAGACTTGTCTACAACACTCTAAACGTATCCAGTAACCGCGATAATTGAAACCATATGTCGGAATTCAAGATTCTGACGTATGCAGCCATGAAAGCCTAATGCCCATCCTGAGTCACTCCGGAATCCCACCAATGACCGACAACAGCAAGCTGAGCAAAGCAGACAAACAAAACTTTAGATGAATCGAACGGGATGGCTCCAGATCCAAATTTCTCGGCAAGTGGGGTCCAGGCCCGATTGTCATAAGAGGGATCCCAGTTACGGAGTGATTTCTTAGTAAAAGAACTTGAAAGAGACAGACTGTGGTTCATCCCAAAGCCTGACATACGGGGGTAGTAGGTACTACTCACTTTAACCCGAACGGGTGCCCTACCTACCAGGCTCCCACCCCGACATCCTAACAAAGCTAGACAATACGATACCACCGACCGCCTCCTCCAACTCTAAGCGAGATTCTAGACTGTCTTCTGAGTAATTCGGATTCTCCCCGAATAACTTCACCGACTTCGTGTTTGTTCACGCCCTTCGCTCCTTGGTATACCAGAATAGACTGGTCTTGTGGGGTTGACACGAGCAGTCATGACGCATCTTTGGCATATCATCAGGCACTCAAGCCACCTGTGGATCCCTCTCCGGGAATGAAGATACTAGAGTGTGCTTGGTTGGAGTGGATTGCTAAGCCTTACAGCTAATCGTTGTGGTGGGTCATGTACTTGCTTTGGCGGCTTTTTTTTTTTTTTTTTTTTTTTTTTTTTTTTTTTTTTTTACTTTTGGGGTTTGTTGTCGTACTCCGTAAGGCGTCGGAGTAAAAATGCGTAGCACGGTACGGAATGGAATATAAGGTATGAGGGAGGGAATTGACTGTAAATTGAGAGGGTATATATAGACCGGACTGGATCATGTTTTGCATCCCTTTTATTCTATCATCAATCACTGGTTACTTTCACTCGGACAAGATCAATTCATAGTTTATTGAAACTACTGCTATATCTACTTCAAGACTCCTTCCGAACTATACAAACCAAACCAAAGAACAACCACAACCATTTCCTCTACATAAACCAAACCTCCCAAAAATCTCCTATCTAAAAGGAACAATGGCCTTCAAATCTACCAAGTCAACCACCACCGTCTCAGATGATGCGGCATCGACCCACTCCTACCTTTCCACAACTACCACCTTGAAGGGCACCGACGCCGAACCCACCACGAAGAAATGGCTCTCCCTGAAGAAGACAGAGAAGACGGGTACCTCTACACCGAAGCGCACCAAAAGTTCCGAGAAAGCGCTACACTATGAGGCCATGGCTACCTACCTTGTGTATCGGTGAAGATGCAAGGAAAGGCGATATCATATATCCGTCAATGGATCGAAGGGATCGTCGAACGGAACTAATGCTGGGGATACATGACAACTCAATTGATGACGTACCGTTCCCTTTCTGCCTGGTGCACCTTGGGGACTTTGCTTCGATTTGTTCTTCTGCTGGGAAAATTGGCGTTTGGGATGGAATATTAGATTGCACGATGCGCTGTGTTTACGATTTTGAGCGCTTGGTTTGAGATCGAGTTCTTGTTCTTGATGTTTAGTGAATATTGCGTATTGGGATGTGGTGATCGGTTTCTCTACCGAGAACCGAGTGCTTAATGGGTTTTATTTGTTATTTTATGATTGAGGCACTGAATCTTTTTGTTCATATAAATTGAAGGCGAGCTGACCTTGGCAGCCATACGGTACGTCGGCTTCAGAATATTACTAGCGAAGATTCTATGAAATCGGAATTTAGAGTTATTATCTAGTCATGACTGTTTCGTATTAAAGCTATGTAGTAGATCCTTGGGCATCCATGTCCTATAATCCCGCTAGCAACTCGCTCATCGAAATGGGCTTTCGTACGGCATTCGAGAACCCGTCATGATACGTCACCCAAACCTTTCTGCCTGCCTTTGATGCCTCGTTCTGCACTGGATTCTCGTGTGAACTCCCAGGTTGCGGCGAAGGCTCGCGGATTATCCGTCCGAAAAAGTCGCGTTTGACACCAGCTTCGCGGCCTGTTCTTTTTGTCCCCAGCCCATCGTCCTGTGTCTGCCCGTCGGCAGACTTGCGGGCTGATTTTTTGGGGCCAGTAGTCGAACTCAATGTTTCGGTTTGTTTTCGTACCGTCTCTTTGCGGTACTCCTGATCAAGGACTTGGCGAACGGCGTACCGCACTGGTGCGGCGCTGGTTGTTCCTGTTGATGAATGTCCTTTGGTTTTTGAGAATGTTACGAGCGAATCTAATGGACTGTTGGACAGTTAGCCTGGGGATCTCGAAATGAGGTCTAGATGCAGTGGTATAACATACGGCTCCATGCGATATGCCCATCCCCCGTGCGCCCCGCCCTCACCCTCTACTCGCACCTTTTCGAATGTCACACCTAGTCCCGTCATGACACGGACGGCTGCCTGCACGAGAGCCCGCTCGCTTTCTTTACGCACACTGGCCATGCTCTTCTGTTCCCCGCTTCCCCGTACAACAACCGGTTTTACATCAGGCGACAACATCCGCATGAGGTTGGGGACGAGGTCAGTGACCAGACAATCGGTTGCTCGGAAAAGTCGCAGCATTGGAGCAGTTAATGAAGATTGAAAACCATTGACAATTGCACGGTTCTGCTTCAGAGCCTCATTAGCGGCAAACTCTGCCCTGGGTCCAGAGAAAGGATGTTCCTCCTCTCCCTCTTCGTCAGGCTCATTACGAGTGCGCTTGCCATAGGCAGACGCAAATAAATGGTGGAATGCGACCACGGACTGGCTGAGGTACGGTGTGAGTTCCCAATCCTGATTAGAGAAAACTTTGGATGAGATAGAATCATGAAAATGCAGCCAGTCATAGGCGTTGTTGGGCTTAGAGAGGAATGTGTCGTCCTGATATGTCTGCAGGGGATATGAAGTAAAGCACTCCGTGACGCAACGGTCGTAATCGCCACTAGCATCAACCATCTCTCGTAGTCGGTTAATGGCATGGCGCTTTTTGAGGTCGGCTACACCCACAGGAGTCTTCGCGTTCTCATCGAAAGGATCACGGAAGGATTCGGCGTTGATAGGGACGTCTGCAAAACCAGCTCCTTCCGTGAACACACGGTCGACAATGTCGCGCACGCCTCCACGGTTTAGGCCTTTGAAAAATGAATTGCCTCCTGCAGCCTCACTCAAAACATTCTGCTCAAGCCATCTTCTCGTCAACCGCATAGACTCTACGCTCTCGTATTTCAGCTTATGAGCCACCCATTCCGCGGCGACAAGGACACTTCGAATATCGCCTTCGGCCGTTCCGCTGTTTTTGGAGTTGGCTTGCTTCCTTCGGGCAACACCCCATGACGCTTCACATAGCCTTCGCACGCCGTCGTTATCGGCGGGGATGCCTTCCAAGTTGAAGATGCCCTTCATGCGCGAAACCACGTTCTCCAAGGGTGCTTGGCGTACATGGATCATTTCAGCAACAGAAGACGCTCTCAGTGGCCGAAGGCTGGGGTGGTATACATCGTTGCAAACCAGGATAAGGGGCCGCAGGAAGCGGAAATTATCTCCTTTCCTTCTTCTGCCCGCCGTGTTTTGTTCCGATGAGCGTGACGCATTTTTCTGGTCGAGAAGAACCAGATCAATCAATGCTTTCATGAAGCCTCCCTCACCGCCGCCACCAGATCCGCCAACAACACCGTCTACCTCGTCGACGACAACGCAGACTGGCCGCGCTGCTTTCCGAACCTTTTTCTCACCTACTTCCACGTTCATCCCCTTTACATTTTCCGTCCCGAGTGCATCTCGGATTCTCCCTTTCACCACGTCCTTGCTCCGATCATCACTAGCGTTGATCTCCAGCACCTCGTAGCCTGCTTGTTTGGCACAGACATGGGCCAGTGTTGTCTTTCCAAGACCAGGAGGTCCACATAGCAACATTACCTTTCGGTGCGGTCGTTCCTCTTCATTGCCGGACTTTTTGGGTTTCGACCTAGCCAGGTTGGGATAAACAATTGATTCCCATCCCTTTAGCCAGCGCATAACAGATCGGTGCGTTCGTTCGTCTCCTATGAGTTCGGTAAATTTACGAGCACGATATTTCTCGGTCCACATTATTGTTGCTGCTTTCCCATCCTTCTGGTTTCCCTCTGCAGCTTCAATTGATTGCCGCACTACGGGGATAGGTGGGGGTCGAGACGTTTTTGACTGTTCGGCCTCCTGTGCAGCTTCGTCCATAAGTCTATGTATATCAATACCATAGTAACTCTTTTGAGCTCTCCCTGGAGCCGTGGTCGAGCGGCCGGCAACAAGTCTTTCATAGGAAACAGTGGCCGCAGTCTTCCTTAGCGCAACATTGTGCGTCTTGCCCGAGCAAGTCTTTATCTGTATTGATGCGGGCCCCCTTCGTGGTAAACTGAAAGATGTAGGTACTGGAGTAATTGGAGCGGTAGTTGGGGCGTGTAATGAATCAAGTGTAGATGTAGAAGCCTGAGTGAGCTGTGAGAGATTCACCGGCTCCGTCGGCGCAACAGGCGGTTGCTCGATAAGTTGGTCCTCGATTTCAAATTGGCTCCGTAGATGGGCATCTCCAAATGCATCCATCTCATCCTCATCATCATCGTCATCCAAGAATCCTCCCATAATCTTTTGCCGCTTGGGCTCCCCGGACTGAGTCTCTTCTCCATTCTTCCTTTTCTGCTGGCCTGTCGGCGACGGAGCACTCGATGGAAAGACGACAGGTGACGATATAAACGGCATCTTGGCGGCGGGAGGCGAAGACGGTAGAAGTACTAGTGGGCGAACAGGCGAGTTCACGTTCCCCAGCTGGGTCTTTCTGCTAGGGTTCGTCGGAGTTTCTAAATCGCCGTCAGAATGCTTCGCATCACCATTATCTTCTCGTGCGGCAGCATACCAGGTCTTATATCCTCGTCACTCCGAAACACATCCGAGAGATTCCAAGCCCGGTCTAGGATCACGACCTTATTGCGGATATTTTCCTGTCGCTGCAGATGTATCGCCTCGAACTCGTCGGAGAAAGATTCGGAGGGCGGGAGTATATCTATATCGTCCGGTCCCTGGGAATGGAGGTGTATGGCGGGATCAAACGATGGCGGGAAGGACGACGGTGGCGATGTCATTAAAGCGTTCAAGAGATCATTTCATATTTTGACAGAGCTGTAATACCCAATTGACCAGTCTGGTGATACTCTCGATCTCTACTCCGTATCTGTGGACCGATTAGATGGAGTGGGCGATGCGACGCGCTTGAACGCGCCGACGGGTACGCGCTAACCCTAAATGGGGGTCAAGTGCATGCGGCCCAGGGCCAGGCCTGAGTGACGCAAGTTCATATATAGGTGTATGTATGACAGAATGGACATAATATTGTTCATTATTGATAATTGTTCACAAAACGACTGAATAATGGGCTGAACTTGCTCTCCGGCCATAGCATGAGAGTCTTCAAAAGGCAACGAAAGGTGCAATATTGGGGAATATCTCGCTACGATAATATTGCATACATATAGCAACCACAGCAGTTGATATCTTGCCATAGAAAACTAAATGGAAGGGCCTATGGCCGTAGCTTTCCATGAAGCTCTCACACTACTGCCTGTACGGTTAAGGGCGCATAACTCCAGCGTTGAAGCACATCACCTATGGTTGAACCCAAGGCTTTACTCACGAAGATCGATACAAGCATAACGTGTTGTAACTAGGAGTCTAATTGCAATTTCCTAGTGCTAACAATGGATGGTATACTGTATGATTGACTCCGCCCCGGAAGCTCGCATGAGACAAAAAGAAATCATGATACAAGAACACAAAAGCGATAGGCCAAACTAAGCCTGGCTCTTCAGCTTTTCAGTCAACTCCGGCACCTTCTCAAAAAGGTCGCCGACAAGGCCGACATCCGCAACCTGGAAGATAGGAGCATCGGGGTCCTTGTTGATAGCAGCGATAACTTTGCTATCCTTCATACCAGCAAGATGCTGGATAGCACCGGAAATACCAGCGCAGAGATACAGCTGAGGCGCAACATTCTTGCCAGTCTGGCCAACCTGCAGACTGTTATCAGCGAAGCCACTGTCGACAGCGGCACGGGAAGCGCCGATAGCAGCCCCGAGCGTATCGGCCAGAGGCACAATAACCCTATCGAATTCCTCCTTCGACTTCAAGCCACGACCTCCGGACACAACACGGGCTGCGGTACCCAAGTCGGGGCGTTCAGACTTGGCAAGCTCCTCAGAAACCCACTCGGTCTGGGCGGGTGCCTTGGGGTCAACTCCCTCAACGACCTCTGCAGAGCCACCCTCGGTCTCAACACCCTGGAAAGCAGTGCCTCTAACGGTGAGGATCTTGATGGGGTCGCTCGACTGAACAGTAAGAATGGCGTTTCCAGCATAGATAGGGCGGACGAAAGCTGTGTCAACCATCAGCACATATGACTCATCGACAAAGTCTACTTCCTCAGCCTTTCTTATACGTACTGTCCTCGCTCTCAATTCCAGTGATATCAGACACCTGCTGGACATCCAGCAAAGCTGCCACGCGAGGCAGAAGACTCTTCCCGAAAGCGGAGTGGCCGCCAATGATGTGGGTGTATTCGCCCTTCTTGATGTTCTCGACGAGAAGAGGAGCGTAGTTCTCGGGGAGACCCTAGGGTTTCATTTACGTTAGAAATCTCTGACATCGTGGTCTCATGGCTCCCGAGCCATTCGTAGCGACCTCGTACCTTCTCATAAGCCTCGCTGTCCACGGCTACTACCTTATCCAGGCCCTTAATCTTAGCTGCCTCCGCAGCCGAGGTTCCCTTAACGCCGTTTCCAGCCACGAAGGCAGTAATGGGTCCTCCTAGCTTCTGCGCAGCCGCAATCGCGGAAAGCGATGAGGTCTGGAGCTTGCCATCACGCTGTTCAAGGACGGCCAAGGTGGAGAGAAGGCGGGCAAGCGCAGACTGGTTGAAGGCCCGCGGAGCGAGTTGCGAGCGGACGGCGCGAAGGGCCGAATGTCTTGCGATCGGGATCATGATGGTGTGTATATTTGAGTCAATTATGAGAACCTGCTCTGGGCTCTTGTCGGGCTGCCAACGAGTAGGTGCAACTGCATAATAGTGAAGTTCTGCCGACGCTTTTGGCGGGCGGGTGGCTATCGTCGGTCCGCCAAGCATCCGCCGATCCTCGGAGAGCTCGGTTAACTAAGGGCGGTGTCGTCCTCTGCAAATGTGCATGGCATGTGCCTTTTGCAAGGCTAACTACGGAGGACCTGTGGTTGACTGACCAGTGATCAAAATCTTAAGGATATCTTATACCATTGTATGGCTTGAAAAATTTCTAATAACAGAATGTAAATCAAAGCACGGTACTAGTAGTAACAATAACTTTTTTTCTTCAAAGGGTATTGCAAACACGCCCTATTGTCTAAATCATAAAAATCGACACACGTGACAACGGTACGCCGCCGGGGAACCTATAGTTGCAGTTGACAAATATAATCCATATAACACCATAGTAGTAGTATATTATGAAGTCGACTTTCTCTTCTTCTTTCCAGCTTTCGTAGCGGATTCTGTCGTCTTGGCAACGTTGCCATCCTCCAGGGCCTTGGCCTTCTGCTTCTGAAGCTTCTCTTTCCGGGCAGCAGTGTCCTCGTCCTCATCAGCAGCCTTGGGTTTCTTGGACTTCTTATTGGCCTCCAGCAGCTTCTCATCTTCCGCGCTCTGCTTGCGCTTCTTGTTCTTGGCGCCTTCCAGGGCCTTCACATCAGCCTCAGCGGTGTCTTCAGCCACATCACCCTCCTCAACCCACAATTCATTGGCTAACCAGATTGGCATGGCCATAGTAGTGGCACCCTTGATGTGAAGGGCCTTGATGTTTCTCCAGCCCTTCGTAATGAATTTTTCAGTCAAGCCCTGAACAACAGCATCAACATTCTCAGACAGCTGCTCCGGGGTAAACTTAGATGAACCAATGCGGATGGAGGCAGTAGTGGCGGGAGCCAGCTGGACAGGTGCGGAGTGGAGTGCCTTCTCGATCTCCTTGGCGACAATTGCAGGAGAGGCGAAAGCACTGTCTTCTTCCTTCGACTTCTGCTTCGGGTCCTTCTTCACTCTCTTGCCGTCCTTTTTCTCAACCTTAGCAATGGAAATAGGAATAGGCCGCTTGCTAGACTTGTAGAAGATCTTTCCAAGGGTATTGACCAAGCGCAAAATGATCCGGTCATCCGCCAGGAAAACATCATGCTCGGACAGGAGTTGTCGCCGACTCTCAAAGCTCTGATATCTGGCCTTCAATTTGGAGTAGCCGATAACCCGGTCAATGCGGGAAGTAAGATGTTCAGGGAAAGAAGGATCGGTAACAATGTTCTTGACCGAGCGCTGAGGGTCGGCGGTGATGAGGCAGACACTGAGGTTCGAGGAGTCATTGAGGGAGTGTGGGACGGTAATCTTGCCGGGCTTCAGGCGGTTCTTGTCGACAACGTGCTTCTTGGTGGTGACCACGAGCCAGACAGCCTCGTTGTTGAGTGGGGTTTCATCGTCGGACTCATCGTTGTCTCCAATCAGAGTCTTCTTGGTCGCAGACTTCTCCTTTTCCACCTGCTTCGATTTGATGTGTCGCAAAAGCGCAGAAGAAGCCTTGGAAACCTGCAGGCATATCGTTAGCTACTGAGATCACGTTTGCCATTGTTGACCCGGGACGTTATCGGTTACATACCTGGGTCTTCTCGAGTTGGTAGGGGGACCCGGAGGCCACCTTAGTAGTGACCGCTGTTGAGGACACCATTTTGCTATTTTATGTCGATTGCTGCAGACTTCGACTTGTCTCGAATTCTGCGATAATGGAAATCAAAAAAATTCACGGGAAGGCGGTGGGCAAATTTGTCCGGTCTTGGCATCGACCTCAATCGTGGATTAGTCATTCATGCTCTTAATGCGGTAGCAATCAGCTACTACTGTAGGTCTACTCTTCATGATCGTCGCTCTAGTCTAAACGTTCGGTGGAATGTGTCATTCAATAGGATAGAAGTATATCAAAGTATATCCTGTACCGGTGATTACAATTTGACTTGGGATACATCAGACTCCTCGTGTTGTCAGTGAGACGAAAAGAGATAAACTAGGCAGCCAGTATGCTTAGCCCATAGTACTTGCAAGTAAATCGGACGTCCAGAAAAGGAGCAAGGGGGGGGGAAAAAATAATAATAAAAACAAAGAAAGAAAGAAAGAAAAAAGGAAAATGCAGGGGAAATGCAGGGAAAATGCCTCGGACACAGCTGTGCATTGGAATAGAGTCGTTGTTGCCTACTGCCGTCCAAGGTGTACGTGGAGCCCGGAAGCTCGGCTCCTTGTCGTTGACTCCAATGAAGGTTGAGGGAAAATATTAAACCCCGTCCTTTGAATACTCCGCATTCCATGGTCGTTTGATACTATAGGGCAGAACAATCAGTGTAGCCGAGATTATATATCTCCATTCGATTTATACACATCCATGTATCATGGTTAGATACCAATCCTGAGATTTCTAGGCATGATACAGCCCCTTATGTGGGGTACACGTCAAGCTAATGTTTTTGAGAATTGATATTCTTGCTCAATGGGCTGACATTGTCTAGAGACTGCCATGATGCCTATTTGAGAGCAGATAGAAAATGTAACAAAGAGAGAGAGAAGAAAAAGGCACTAGTAAAATACGTCGAAAACAATGGGAAGATAATAATATACTCGTTCTGGTGTAGTGTACTCCAAGGCGTAGCGCTCCGAATCCTCACTACAAACCACCCAATATTCATGGCTCGACCACAAAATCAGCAGAGTGTATGGAGTAAAAGGGACTAGGAAAAAAGAGAATCAATTTTCAGATGCAAAGTGTTGCACGTTACGGAGTATACGGAGCCTAGCCGGTAGATACCCCTGATGACTGATAGCTTCCCTGGTGCCCCACGGGACGAGATGGAGTACGTAACAACGGAAGATAAAGCCACGCAAGTGTGATGCTATTCGCAAGCTCGTCGCATGGACTACTATAGGATCACTTCAGAGTTCAAACCGGTGGGAACCCGAAGGCCGTCTCTTGCATAATATTGAACATGACGCATACGTATACAGTACTGTCTATGTGCTAACATTTCATAGGAGAGTATCGGCATGATGGCCAACGCGATAACCATGCTAGCGATAAGAAGGAAAATTCCCCTTAAACAAACGATTTTTTTGTATTGTTCCATATTTTGCCATATGGACTAACGGGACTAGCGAAGTAAAATCGATACGTCCACGCCTTAGTCTGCTCCATTGGGAATAATAGGACGATTCCTCGGAGAAAAACGATTTTCATAGAGAAGACTAAACAACGCTTGTATCTCACTTTATCAAGTGCCAAGCGGCTTGCATTGGAGGTTTTCGCAGGATCTTCGGCTCACTGTGCGCAGCCTGCCGTGTATGTGTAACTGTCAAGTGGGCACACGACTGGTCTAGAGTGATGGAGAGGTATTTACTTGGCAAGTCTATTGATCTTTGTCTCCACGGCCAGGTCTTAGCACTTACTTGGCACTACACCGACGTTTCCAGCAAAGACATACCATACCTCCGTACTCCGTACAGCGAACGTTCCTTCTCTCATCATACGGTCAAGCTATTATAGGAGGAATTAACGATAGGCTCGCTAGACCCGCGAAATCAGCTATCGAGTTTACCCATGGGTTCGTTGCATGGTTTTTATCTCGAATGGATGTAGTCCGATTAAAGAGGCCAAAGATGCGCTATCTGTCTCCTATCCGTGAGATAATATAGTGGCTGTGTGGCTGTTGGGTGACAGCTGGAAATCACGTCATGAAGATTCCAAACTGTCCTGTTGACTGCTGTAATTAATTAGGATTATCGATGTAGTGGCGCTGTCAGGAATGCCATAAGAATGCTACAAATTCCGGGCCACATGGTTCAAGAGTGGGATCTGCAGGTACGCTCCTCCATGAGTATAGGCTGATGACCAGTAGTCTGATGCTTAGCAGCTGATCACGAGCATCACTAGAGGATGGATATGTGTATGTAAATTCTTGTGCCGTACAGCAGTAAGTCAAATACATACGCCATTTATGATCCTAGAAAGAAGTATGTAATGTCTGAGTTGCATGGCCTGAAGGGCACCCCTAGTTCCAGCAAGGGCATAGGCGAGTCGGATGATATGGACATTTTTGTTCTGCAAGGCACTCAGATGTTTCTTTCTAGTACTTGTGTTAATTACCGTGCGGCATCCGAAATCCCAGGCAGTTTTATGCGGCTGGGCATCCTTGAGAACACAGATAATATCCGCCTGTGGGAGGCATTCCTACCTAAGCCATATATATATATATATATATATATTTTACATTATGTCAGATGAGATCACGCTGCATGTCGGTACGCCCAGCCCTCCTTCATTCATCTTGTGAGTTTGGTTGGGTATCTGAATCAGTCGCGCATGATTTTTTATGACTGTACTCCGTAAAGTGTACAGTATATATAGGGTTGTACAGAAGAAAGGATGTGTGATGTGTTCATGCGGGGTCCGTTTTAAAGATGATGATACTCATCTTAGATCAGCTTCGTGATTTGGTAATCGTCAATGTTGTAAAATTAATAGGGTGGCTGACAGCACACCATGCATTGTAGTTTTCGTGTACGGAGTAGTAAAAGGAGAATGATAATTATATATATATAAAAGGAAAACAATTTACTAATGCGTTATCGCAAGGGCCTCAGCAGTGTCTGGAGCCTGGTAACTGGAGATGTTTATGATGAAGAAACGGTAGATACTCTGCAACGGTCTCCAAGTCTAGTCGATTTGGAAGAACGTTGGTAGCGGAAGATCCTCTATCTCTCTTTTTTATTTTATTTCATTCATTCATTTATTTTGATTTATTAATATTATCATTATTATAGATTTTTTTGTTCTTTTTTTTTTTTTTTT